>NW_028317801.1:7646944-7972222 GCF_062004578.1 Staurois parvus | reverse complement strand
CTGTCTGGGGTGTCAGTGGTTGGGGATAGGCGGGTGTCAATGGTTGGGGGAGGGTGGAGATTGTCAGGCAGGGATGTCAGTTGTTGGGAGTGCGTCTGTCTGGGGTGTCAGTTGGGGGAGGTCTGCCTGGGGTGTCAGTGGTTGGGGGGGTGGCGGAGGTCTGCCTGGGGTGTCAGTGGTTGGGGGGGTGGTGGAGGGTGTCTGTCTGGGGTGTCAGTAGTTGGGTGCGGAGGTCTGTCAGTCTTTCATGTCAGTGTTGGGGAAGGCGGTCTGGCTGGGATGCCAGTAGTTGGGGGTGGAGGTCTGTCAGTCTTTCATGTCAGTTGGGGGGTCAGTGTTAGGGAAGGTGGTCTGGCTGGGATGTCAGTAGTTGGGAGTGGGTCAGTTTGGTGTGTCAGTTGGGAGGGGCAGCTGGAGGGTGTCTGGCTGGGAAGTCAGTGATTGGGGGGGAGGTCTGTCTAGGGTATCAGTAGTGGGTTTTAGGCTGGGACGTCAAGAGGGGGGAGGTCTGTCTGGGGTGTCGGTAGTGGGGGCTGGGAGGTGTTAGGCTGGGATGTCAGTATGGGGAAGGTCTGTCTGGCATCATCCAGGGAGATTAGCTACAGTGCCATGGGCTGTAAACCTCTTGACAATGTTGCGCACAGTGGACACAGGAACATTAAGATCTCTGGAGATGGACTTGTAACCTTGAGGTTGTCCAAGCTTTTCCACAATTTATGTTCTAAAATCCTGAGACAATTTGTAATTTCTATATTGTCGGCACCTGTTAATTGAAAAAGGTGAACTTACAGTGTTACTAAACCCAGGACCCTGCGTTCACTATATCTGATCTTCCACAGTACACAGAGCATGGAAGTGCAATTATTTTAGAAAATATAAACAGCTAAATACCTTTTCTCATCAACTGTTAGAGCAGTCTTGTGACTTCTATCGGTGTTCAGCAGAGCACTGGTTAAAGCTTGTAGGAGGAGTTTTTTTCTGCTCTAGGAAGATGTAAAACCCCTGACCTTTGTCTGGACAGTGCTGATCACATGCACTCTCCCAAGAACAAAAAAAAACTAGCAATACACACCAAACTGAGCATGTGCACGGTTCCATCATTGTAATCCATTGTCAGTTTTAGTGCCCAGCGTTGTCACGCCACCTCGCCAAAATTTTTAAAAGAACGACGTCCACTGACCCGTCTGCACACCCGCAAAGCACTCGCCGCTATCTGACATTTGTGAGTCAGATGTAAACAATGGCGTGGAGCTAGTATTGATGTCACTCTTAGTGAAGTATATGTGAAGTGAAGATATTTTTCCAGTATCTGATATCTAATTTTTCCCTGTATGACTTGGACTGTTTATTGACAATGCCTCTGCTTGCCAAATTAACTGACCCTGGACTGTTTAATGATGATGCCTCTGCCTGCCGCTTGAACTATCAACTACGTTTCTGACTTCCATGTGAATTGACCATGGCCTGTTAATCGACTATGCTTTTTGCCTGCCTCATGAACTGATTTTTTTGCCCTACCACTTTATTAGTGGGATTCAACACAGGAGTCTCACGTATGCGAGGCGCTCCAGAATAGTTTTAACGAGTGGAGAAAACTGTCAGGAATTAGTTCACCTGCTGGTGGCACTGTGGCTTCCAGACATATGGGCTGCAGTTCTGGTGTCTACCAGCGGGTGTCTCTCAGCCAGAAGCTCATGGTAGTCAGGCAGCACCTGATAATCTTTGCAGGAATTTATTTGTATTTATTTGTATTTAAACCATGCCTGTGCTTCTCCTCTTTGCCTTGGTGTTTGTCCATGTGCCCCTGACCTGTGTTGCTGCATCCTGATCCCTCACCTGCCTGTTTCTTCTCTTGTCTACCTTCTGCCTGTCCTGTCTTATTTCCTGCTCCCTCTACCTGATCTCCCGTGTATGAACCTTGCTCTGACATTGACTACACTTGCATATCATGCTATTTGTACATTCTAGGTGTAGGGAGTTGTTCACTCATTTATTAGATATTCTGGTTTGACTTATGCCGTTCTGATATATTGGAGGTGTATTTACAGTTGCAAGAAAAAGTATGTGAACCCCTTGGGATTACATGGAATTTTGCATGAATTGGGCATAAAATGTGCTCTGAACGTCATCTAAGTCACAACAATAGAAGAACACAGTCTGCTGAACATAATACTACACAAACATTAGATGTTGCCATGGTTTAATTGCACATAACATGTAAACATTCACAGTGCAGGGAGGAAAAAGTATGTGAGGCCCTAGCTTAATGACTTCTCCCAGAGCTAATTGGAGCCAGGAGTGAGCCAACCTTGACTCCAATCAGTGTGATGATATTGGATATGTTGCTGACAGCTGTCCTGCCCTTAAAAACACACACCTGTTATGGGTTTACTGGTTTCAAGAAGCACTGTCTGATGTGAACCATGCCTCGCAGAAAAGAGCTCTCAGAAGACCTACGATCAAGAATTGTTGACTTGCATGAAGCTGGAAAGGGTTACAAAAGTATCTCCAAAAGCCTTGATCTTCATGTGTCCACGGTAAGACAGACTATCTACAAATGGAGAAAGTTTAGCACTGTTGCTACTCTCCCTAGGCGTGGTCCTCCTGTAAAAATGACTGCAAGAGCACAGCGCAGAATGCTGCATGAGGTAAAGAAGAATCCCAGAGTGTCAGCTAAAGACCTACAGAAATCTCTGGCACATGCTAACATTTTTGTTGACACATCTACAATAAGGAAAACATTAAACAAGAATGGAGTACATGGGAGGACACCACGGAGGAAGCCATTGCTGTCCAAAAAGAATATTGCAGCACGTTTGAAGTTTGCAAAAGAGCACCTGGATGTTCCACAGCACTACTGGCAAAATATACTGTGGACAGATGAAACCAAGATTGAGTTGTTTGGGAAGAACACACAACACTATGTGTGGAGAAAAAAAGTCACAGCACACCAACATCAAAACCTCATCCCCACTGTAAAACATGGCGGAGGGAGCATCATGGTTTGGGGCTGCTTTGCTGCCTCAGGGCCTGGACGGATTGTTGTCATTGATGGGAAAATGAATTCCAGAGTTTATCAAGACATTTTGCAGAAAAACTTACGACCATCTGTCCGCCAACTGAAGCTCCGCAGAGGATGGGTGATGCAACAGGACAATGACCCAAAGCATACAAGTAATTCAACAAAACAATGGCTGCAACAGCACAGAATACGCCTTCTGGAGTGACCCAGTCAGAGTCCTGACCTCAACCCGATTGAAATGCTGTGGCATGACCTTAAGAGAGCCATTCACACCAGACATCTCAAGAATATTGCTATATTGAAACAGTTTTGTGGAGTGGTCCAAAATTACTCCAGATCGTTGTGCAGGTCTAATCTGCAACTCTTGGTATCCATGACAAAAACAAAAATTTTTGCTTTCCTTGTTTTTTGTAATTCTCAGATTAGGGTCTGCAGACCGGAGGCTTCGAAGAGATTTGGGTAGGAAGAAGACTCTACCTCTATGTCCAGGTTTTCCCTGACTGAGTCCCTAAGCCTGATGTTTGTGCCTGCTGCCATCTGATTCTGGCCTGATAATCAACCATGCCTCTGCCTGCCACCTGAACTGACCACGCCTCTGCCTACTACCCTGTACTGCCTGCTTATGGACCATATTCCCCCCTACTGCCAGGACCAATACTTTGGCTGTGGTGACCATGTCTTGGCCTGCTGCCTGGACAATTCCTTTGGCTGTTGCTGACCATATCTCTGCCTGCTGCCTAGACCAATGCTTTGGCTGTGCTGACAATATATCTGCCTGCTGCACACAAAAATAACCCCCTTTGGGACTTTAGTACAGCTGACATACCATTACACATACACTATATTGCCAAAAGTATTGGGATGCCTGACTTTACACGCTGTAATCTGGGGTAGCTCTCGAATGACCAACAGCCAGTTTGGTGAAAGCAAAATCGTTCATTTATTTGGATAACGGACAAACAGAAAAACAGCTAACTTAAGCCAAAGTCTATAAACAGTCCAAAACTGGCATCAGAAGTGAAACCACAAGCTCGCCGTTAATCTTTGGTCCCATACAGGGGTTAGGCTCCTCCATAGGGTGCCAGGCAGGCCACATTGGGGGGGATAAGTAGCCCATGTCTCAGCTTGTCAGAAAGCTCCCACTTGCCACACAGCTTGTGAGTCTCTCCCATTCACTTCCTTGACACACCTGCTGATTTCCTTCTGTTGCCATTTAAGCCTTCCTCACCTGGGATATACCCCTTTGGGACCAAAGTCCTGGTAGCCAGGACCCTAATACAAATTTAACCATCTAGAGAGTACTGCAATGTCTCTGCAATTGTCCCCCTTAACGAAACCACACCCCAAATATTATTTGTGTATTTATTCTGTCTCATCCAGGTCAATGGGGCATGGTCTGACACCAGGCAAAACTTCTTACCCAGAAGAAAATAGCGTAGAGCGTCCATCGCCCACTTAATGGTCAGGCACTTCTGCTCCACCTCAGCATCATTTCTCTCAGCGGCTGTCAATTTTGTACTAAGAAAAACTATGGGTTGTTCCTCCCCATGGTTCTCTTGGGACAGAATGGCTCCTAAGCCTTCACTGGAGGCATCGGTTTGAAAAACAAATTCGAGAAGTCTGGAGCGACCAGCACTGGATACTGACACAAGGCTGTTTTAAGATCCCGGAAAGCCTTCTCAGCCTTGTCATTCCATTTCACCATAACCGACTTTTTCCCTTTGTCAGATCCGTGAGAGGGGCAGCAACAGTGACGAAATTGGGGACAAACCTGCGGGAGTACCCCACGATGCCCAAGAAGGCCAACACCTGTTTCTTTGTGACTAGGTGGTGCCAAGCCTAGATAGCCTCTACTTTGTTCATCTGTGGTTTCACCAACCCTCTAACTACAATGTACCCCAGGTACTTGGTCTCTTCCATAGCAATGGCACATTTTTCTGGGTTCACAGTAAATCCCTCTAGAGAGTCTGATACCGCCTGTACTCAGGGAAGATGGGATTCCCAGTCAGTACTAAAAGATGACAATGTCATCTGAATACACTAAAGTGTATTTCTGATGTGGGCGTAAGGTTCTGTCCATAGCTCTCTGAAAAGTAGCTGGGGCGAAATGTAAGCTGAACAGCATTCTTTTATACTGGAAATGGCCATCTGGGGTAGAAAAGGCAGTCTTTTCCCTGGCTTCTTTAGTTAAAGGTATTTGCCAGTATCCTTTGGTGAGGTCTAAGGTGGTAATGTATCGTGCTAGTCCCACCCTCTCTGTCAGTTCTGCTCAGGGCATCGGGTATGGATCGAACTTCAATACCTCATTGAGTTTGCAGAAATCATTACAAAACCGCAGAGTCCTGTTAGGCTTTGGTAACAGCACAATGGGGCTCAACTACTCTCCCTGTGATTCCTCAATGATATCGAGTTCAAGCATTTTCTGGATTTCCTGTGCCACTGCTTTCCTATGTGCCTTGGGAATGCCATAGGGTTTCACTCAAACTTTCACATGAGGTTTCGTGACAATAAGAATAACAAGAACTCCTTTACCTGCTGTGTTCGCAGCTTTGATAGGAAGTTGGAAACTAGGACTGAGTTCTCCCCTAACGGGGACTTAAAACTAACTTTAGCCAGGGCAACTTCCTGCTCACGGTCCTTCCAGGGCTTTAGGAGATTTATATGGTATATCTGATAGGGCATCCTCTTCCCAGGTTGGTGTATCTTATAGTTAACCTACCCAATCTTTTCTACCACCTCAAAGGGCCACTGCCACCTGGCCAGGAACTTCCTTTCTACTATAGGTATGAGCACAGCCACCTAATCCCCAACCTGGATCTGTCTAAGTTTTGCAGACCAGTTGTACACCTTTCTTTGTGCCTCCTGCGCTTTTTGCATGTGCTGTATGATGAACGGCATCACCTTAGCAATCCTCTCTCTCATTTTAGGTATATGTTCTACAACTGTCTTATGAGGAGAGGACTCTTTCCCACATTTCCTTCATTATGTCAAGAAAACCCTGTGGTCTTCACCCGTACACCAATTCAAACGGGGAAGATCCTGTGGACGCCTGAGGCAGTTCTATATTAGTAAAGATCAATGCTGGGAGTAGACAGTCCCAGTCTTTACCATGTTGTTGCACAACCCTTTTAAGAGTTTTATCGAACTGCTCTACCAGTCCATATGTCTGTGGATGATAGACAGATGTGCGCAGCTGTTTGAGTTGGAACAACTTGCACAGATCTGCCATCACCCGAGACATAAATGGGGTGCCCTAGTCTATCAAGATCTGCTTTGGAAATCCTGTCATTGAGAACATATTAAACAATTCCCTGGCAATTGCTTTTGAAGTAGTCTGCCTTAGGGGGAACGGCCTCTGGATACCTGGTTGCATAATCGAGTACCACGAGGATGTAGTGGTGGCCCCTGTAGCAAACTTGCTCATCAGAGTTGGATGCAGAGTTCCCCTTTTTTCTATTAGAAGTATTCCTCAATCCTTTATTCTTCTTCCCCCCTCCCTTCCTGAGAGGCACAGTGACAGATGGTGTGTGCTGGTTATGGGTCAACCACAGGTTAAGGCATCCTTAGTTCGGTGCTGAGCAGTCTGCGAAAGTGTAGCCTTCCTCACCTAAGTCATGATAAGGCCAGTGTTCCTCAGAGAATTGGGAAGCACTGACCCAAGAAACTGTGTAGGCTCAAACATCATAAAACAGATAAGGCAGCTTCTCCCAGGAATTGAAAGAGATTGTAACCTCATAAAACCTAACAGTTAAAGGTGACAGAATGAAATGAACATTCCTCAAGTCAGGTTTTTCCCCTATGTTTCATGTCATGGATTATGACAGATTTTGGTTCTAATTCAGAGTTCGCCCGACTGACCCCTCCCAAAACAGTGTATTGGCCAGTATTCAGAGCCCCCCTCTGCAGGGGGACTTTAAAAGACAGGCTGGCAAGCCTAAAAAATTAAGCTAAAGAGATCTCCTAATTTTAACATCGTAACAGCAGGAGATCAAAGACCCTTTCCGCTCTGCAACTTGGATCTGCTTACCTTAAGGCTTAACATGGCAAGTAAGTTAACCTTTTAATTTCTTCCTGTTATCTCTTGGCTGTGATATGCTGTTTTTATATATAAATATATATCTAGTTATATTTTCTTTGTAAATATTTTATTGCACCTGTTTGACTCTTTTAGTAAGTGTTAAACTGTTTCTAAGCGCTTACTTGCAATTCACGAATTCCTGCCTTTTGAAGAGATGCTACTGTGTTTGTTTAATCCTCTGCCCAATCTGCCTGCAGTGACCATATTGGACAGGCGACTTTTCAACCATTACAGTGTATATTTGATAAAGAGAGTTTCCCCTTTCTCTGTACAAAAAGGGGTGGTGGCAGTGAAGGGTTAGTTGCGTAATTAACCCGACCCAGTAACAAGAGCATTCAGGCTGCCGATGCATCGATTGCGTTCCATTAGCTGGACAATCATGCAGGGCGCAGCTGAGTGTGTCATTGTTACGCACGTCACATCGCGGTTTTAGATCGGCCGGTCCTTTGGTCACGAGTTTGGTGAAAAGGTCTGGGGTCTGACGCCGCGGGCGTGAAGTATTGTTGTTGGTCGCAGTCGTGCGATTGTCGCATGTTGAGGGTGGCGATCGGGCGACTGTGACAGCCCCAAGCTGATTTCACCAAAGGGCCCCGCTAAATCCATCGCAATATGCTCAAATGGTACTTCGATAATGGGCAACGGCACCAATGGGTTCCTCAAGTGGGGTATTGGTGCAGTCAGCTGGCAGGTGGTACATGACCTGCAATAATGTCTCACCTCTGCTGTCACCCCTGGAGTAGAACTGGTCTTTTATTCGTGCCTCGGTCTTATCAGCCCCCAGGTGACCCCCTAATGCGTCATTGTGAGCTAGGTCAAGTACCGTGCGCTGGAAAGGCTGGGGAACCAATAACTGGTTGACCACTTCTCCCTTACCCTCAGCAACCCGGTATAGCAGCTCACCAATGACCACAAAACGGGGAAAACGTTTTTCAGTTTCAGGTACTTGTGACACTCCATGAACTATGGTAACCTGTTCCCAGGCATTTTTCAATGTGGGATCCCTCCTTTGGGCAGAATAAAATGCAGCCCATGACACCTCAAGATCGGGATGGGCAAGACTAGAGGAGCTCTCTCCCTTGTTCTCCTCAGACATAACTTGCAGAGGAGAGGCTTCCTCTATGTTTTCCCTAGCTTTGACCTACATAAGAGTGGGTTGCCCCCCCAGGGGCCTCCTTAGCTGGTGGACCTTCTGCCCCAGTTGCAACTCTATCAGTGTCCTCTACAGTCTTGGTCTCCAGTTCCATAAAGGGAACAAAGCAGTCTGACTGTTCCAGTAGTCCTTGGCTCACATAGTCCCAAAGTTCAACAAATAAAGGTCAGTCTCTTCCTATAATAACATCAAGGATGAGGTCAGGTACCACCCCAGCCTCCTGAACAATTCTGCCACAGGCCGTGGTGATTGTCACTGACACCAGTGGGTATTCCTTGGTGTCCCCGTGTATGCATACCATCTTCACAGTTCTTGCTGCTGGATCCAGCTACCCTGGTATTCAAAAGTGTTACCAAACAGTGTTCTGGCATGAAGCTGGTTCACTCTAAGATCACATTAAAACCACCCCACAGTCAGGTCTTGGTGGACAGCACAGACCTTCTAGACATAAAAGGGCATCCTCCGTAGAGCACTACACTCCATGTGCTCCTCCTGCAGGGGACAGTGGGCCTGGATATGGCCCCGGAAGTGACACTGCCAGCACAGCATGCCCCCATTCCTTCGGGCCAGAGCAGAGCTCTGGGACACAGGAGAAGTTGCTGCTTGGCTCTCCTGAGTGCTGACTCCCTGGTTCATGGGTGGCTTGGTTCTGCCCACAGGTAAGAGTCCTCGAGGTTTGGCAGGTCCCAATAGATCCTCCACTACAGACTATCTCTCAACCATTTCCACTAGTTCATCTGCTGTTTTGGGGTTCCCATGACTCACCCAGTGCTGAAGGTCATTTGGCAGCAACCTCAGGTACTGGTCTAACATGACCCGCTCCACCATATTAGGACCAGTCAACACCTCGGGCTGCAGCCATTTCTTGACCAGCTGACTCAGGTCATGAATCTGAGCCCTTGGTGGACAGTCTTGGCGGTACCACCAGTGGTGTACCCTTTGGGCTTGCATAGCAGTTGTCACTCCATGGCGGGCCAGGATTTCTGCCTTCAGCCATTTGTAGTCCTTGGCATCAGCAGATGACAGATCAAAATAAGCCTTCTGGGGATCCCTGTGAAGAAAGGAGCAACAATACCAGCCCACTGGTCTTGGGGCCACCCCTCTTTTTTTGCTGTTCTCTCAAAAGTAGCCATAAATGCCTCCACATCATCACTTGGCATCAACTTTTGCAGGTAGTGGCTGGCCCTCACCGCAACCTGGTTGCTAGGGCAACAACTGTTCCCGACCCTGTGCGAGACACAGCACTGCTTCCTGTAAAGCAGCCACCTGCGCTTGAGTGGTCTCTTGCTGGAGTATGAACTGGGTGTGGCAGGCGCAGCACCTTTTGGTGCCTTGTGCTCTGTGACATTAGAAAAATATGCAATTGCTGTTTCTTTGTTTGATTAAATTGACTTTACTCTGTAATTCCTCCAATGCTGCTCTATAGATGCAGTAGGTTTAAAGAGCACACCGAATACTTTAGTTAACTTCTTTAATAACTTCAATCTTCTTCATATAACTGCTTACAATGGCTTATTTCTTTCATATTACAATGGTTTAATTTGTATTACATTGGGTTGATTCAATAGATTGATAAATTCGTTAGATTCGGTAAATTCGTTCGATTATGATTACTCTACAGTGACTTGATTCGTTTAATTCGTAAGTTCGATAAGTTCGGTGGAACTAAAGTAAACACAACATTTTTAGGCACAGATCTACCTGCACTGTTAAACAATAGAGGAACACACAAGTGCATTAAATACCTATTTGGCCTGCTCTGCTTCCATAAAGCTTTTCTGATTGGAACTGTCTGTTTCCTCTTCTGTCTGGTGAGCATGTGTCTCTAGAATATTCTAACAGGGAGTTTTACACAGGCATAAATGTGAAACTGGCTGGGATTGGTTAAGGCTCTGTACAGTGTGAGGCTGTCTGTGATTGGCTCACCTTATACTAACTCTTAAAGGCATATTTTCCCTTTCTGCTTCTGCTAACACAATGAATATATATAAATGTCATATAACAATCAAAGACATAAATTACAGCAATGATTCTGCTTTTGGCTTTAACATGTGCCCATATACACTGTACTGAGGTTATTGGCAGGTTTGGTATACACATACTGTATATGTGAACCATATTAACAACCTAGAACTGGTCTTAGCTGGCCAGCTACACTGGGCGACCAGCAAGCGAGTAGTTTCTTATTGCAGGGCCATTGCCTCCTCATGGCGGTGGTTGGCCCCTTCAATGGCCTGCTGCTGGGCTATCATACTCTGAGCCAATGTTTTTTTTAACCTCCTCCATGTCGCCTTCTGAGGTTTTCAGAGCTTGTGCAACCCTGACCCAGGACATGCAAATGTGGATCCTGGTACTGGCCTTTTAAAGTTTACTTCTGCTACCAAATGGCTTTTTGCGGCTACACTCTGCCCCACATCCGCCACCAAATGTAATCTGGGGTATCTCTGTAATGACCGCCAGCAAGTTTGGTGAAAGCAAAACAGTTAATTTATTTGGATCACAGGACAAACAAAAAGACAGCTCACTTCAGCCAAAATCTATAAACAGTACAAAACCTGGTGTCATAAACTAAACCACAATCTCGCCGTTAATCTTTGGTCCCATACAGGGGTTAGGCTCCTCCATAGTAAGGGTGCCAGGCAGGCCACATTGGGGGGGTCAGCAGCCCATGTCTCGTCTCCGCTTGTCAAATCAAATCAAATTCGTGACTTCCGTGACTCCCCCTGGTGGTAGGAGACGGCATGATTGATGCAAAGGTGTTCCTGAGGTCCCTTCGCTGATGATCTTTGGGCTGTGACCGGGAGTAGGTCATTATACTCCAATGCGCTTCTTCCTGCGCTATCTGGTTAGTGCGTTTTGCAGCTATTCTCCTATCACGGAAGTCACGAATTTGATTGATACACGGATGTACTTCTAATGACTCTAACATCCCTATCACTATATGCACTTTGTTTTGGTCGGATGAATATTTAATACTTACCCGTCCATTGTTTGCATTAATTTGTGCGTTTAAGTTGGTGCATGTTATACCTTTAATGTATTTCTTTTAATCCGGATGTGCATACGCTAATTTCTTCTTACTACATGCTCAAGCGCTGCATTTTTGGTGTTTTTATTTGTCTATGAGGAGGTTATACAAGGTTTACCTTCATGCTAGCAGCTTGAATCTTTCAGACCAAGCGCTCGTCTTTTATCCCATTTTACTATATGTAAAAGCGGGTGTATGATGTACTGCCTGGGACCTTGCTTGGGTTTTCCGTCAGAGAATTGCTTCCTCACTGCTGGGACACAGGAACAAGGTATTATAACTGGGCATCGCACCCAAGACTAGGCAATACTAGCTTAGGTGCAAAAGTGGAACTACTTTATTGAACAGAAATACGGGTTTTTAAACACTTCAGAAATAGGGGCAGTCCCCACATGAACAATAAACACAAATATTACACATTGGGATAACATCCCGTAATGATTGGGTAAAAGCTTGATCACATTATCCTAAACAGTGCAAACGGTAAACAGTACAGCTAACAGTGATCTAATTAACAGTAAGCTAATCAGCAGTCAAGCACCCAGACAAGCCAGGAAGCCCACCCCAGACATTGGCACCTCCAACCCTGAATATACAAAGTCCATTACACATGCTGTCTTTCAGGTGTTTGCTTTCACTTGTATACTCTGCCCATCATAATATAAAACCCATTCAATGTTACAACAGTCTAAAAAAGTGTAACTCCTCTATCTTCATAGATTTCTTGAGGGAACTTGTTAATAAATATTTCTGTCCCAACTGGAGGAGCTTCTCCAACCCTTTGACCATTAAACTGTACAAGATTAATATTACACCTTTATATCCACTCCAGATGGGAATCTTTATTGTCTTTACTCAGAATTAATCCAAGTCTTGTTCTCAGTGTTCATCACATTGTTGTCCATCATTAGAAAATGATTTGCTCTCTCCATGGGCCATAATCAGTGGGTAAAAGGCTAGCCCCTAGTACCTTCAAAAGCCCCTCTCCTGGTAGGGTCTGTCACAGGTGATTTCACACGCATATAAGAAACTTGCGTTTGCGTTGCCATGTATTGTTAATAGTTCCTAAATGTGGCATTTGTCATGATGTGTCATTTGTCAAAACTCATGGTTAAAAAAAATGCACAAAGCTTGATGCTCAGGCATCATTCACACCTTGTAGATGAAAGAAACGTGTTTACGCATTTCGCCAGTCATACACTGTGGCTATGACTAAGGCTACACGCCGAAACGCGTAACGCCTGTATTATTTTGTACTACACCTGGATTAATAAACATATTTATTGCGGAAGATCAAGCTGCCAGCTTTCTTTTATCTACATGTTTGCTTGGATGCTAGGAGGACACTACAAACCAGCGCACCGACCACTCACCATCTTGTGAAATTACAACACGTGTTTTCTACTAAATTTATTCATTCACACCTTGCATGTTAACCATTAGCCCTCCCCGGCCAATGGCCGTTTGGCGGCTTCAAAAGTGCTTCGGCATTCCGGGTGCACGCCATTTGGCGTGCTCCCGCACATGCGCAGTTTGTGCTAATGCAGAGCCGCACAGCGGCGCGATCTGTCACCGGCCGTGTACCTCGGACACGGCCGATGACAGATCTGAGTACCGGCCCCCGTTGCTGGTACCATGTGACCTGCTGTGACCAATCACAGCAGGTCACATGACAGTTGTATACAATGGATGGCTTCATTCATGCCATACATTGTATACTAGTGCCTAGCTGTGACCAAATCACAGCTAAGCACAAAAAAAAAAAAAAAAACCCTGAATGAATCGATTTCATTCAGGTAAATGCTTGCTTATAGCAAAGTAATTCTTTGCTATAAGCAAATTGTGCAAAAAAAAAAAAAATACTGATCACTTCCCCAAAGTAGTACAATGTTACTATGGTAACATTGTACAATGTTACTATGGTAACATTGTACTACTTTGGTCATAGTAAAATATGAAAAAAAATCTTAAAAAAAATAAAAAAAATGTAATACAAAATTAAAAATAATAATAAAAAAAATATATATATTTTTTCATCATACTGTCACCAGTCAGTGTCCCTGTTCACCGCTGTGCCAGTTATATGATGATGCTGTACTGCACTGGTGACAGTATGTAAAAAAAAAAAATAGTGAAAATAATTTTTTAAATTTTTTAATTTTCCGAAAAATTATGACAAAAAAAATACAACTTCAAAAAACTTGCCATGCCTCTTATGAAGTACGTCGGACTGTCTACTCTGCAAAAAGGGGTCATTTGGGGAGATCTGTACTATTCTGACATTCTTGGACCTCAAGAAATTAGATTGGCTGTCAGTACTGCAGGATTGATCAATATTCAGATATATACCTATATCTATAACTTTCCTACAAACTAAATAATACATCCTAATTTGGGTTATTTTCACCAAAGACGTAGCAGAATACATCTCGGCCTAAATTTATGAAGAACATATATTTATTTGTAAACTTTTATAACAGAAACAAAGAAAAACGTGTTTTTTTTTCAAAATTTTTGGTCTTTTTTTATTAATTTAGCAAAAAATAAAAACCCCAGAGGTGATTAAATACCACCAAAAGAAAGCTCTAGTTGTGTGAAGAAAATGATAAAATTTTAGTTTGGGTACAATGTTGTATGACCACGCAATTGTCATTCAAAGTGTGAGAGCGCTGAAACCTGAAAAATGGCCTGGGCAGAATGGTGTAAAATTGCACGGTATTGAAATGGTTAAAAACACCCTTTCTTTGGGTTGTTTGTGTGTCATAGGGGCAGACTATTAATTTCAAGTAGCTCATGGAGCTTTTTGCACATTTTACTGTGTTTTTTATGTTTGTGCGTGGCAAAAACGTGAGTCTGTTTGAGGCGCTATTAACAATAAATGACATGGTTTTAGCGTATTTTGTAAATGTATGATTTTGCTCACATGCAAAATGCACAGGTGTGAATGAAGCTTCAAATAAACATACCTGAGCTAATTTGCCACGTTTACTGCCCATAAGGCAGTTGATTGAAATCGATGGGCTTCCTTGCATGTGTGGCATAAAGAAATGCACAGTTTGCACTCGTTCACAGAAACACAAAATATAAATGTAAAAAGGTCAGTTGCTGTCTAAAGCAGAACTACAATGCATCTGAGCACCACAAACCAAAAACACTAATTCAATGGCATTGAAAGCAGACGTTTGAGGTGCGTTTTTAATGCTCCTCAAACGCCTATGCAAATGATACTATGGGCAGCACACAGCGCTGTTCACATTATTAAAAGATGAAGCGTTAGTGTCGGGTCGCTTCAAAATTGAAGCCTCATGTCGAGTCAGGAGTTTGAAGCTTTTCTATGCCTCCTATTCAAGTCTATGGTGACGCTTCTCAAATGAGCTGGCAGGCGGTGCAGTTGTGGCGCATTAATAACATTACAGTTTATTTAGTTCGTGGTGTGGTTTTAACGTTTGTAAAATGCTTCAAAACTTCACATAGGGCATTTGGGGAGTGTCTTTAACACTTATAAAAACCCAGTCTAACGCCCATACTAAAGCTCATTAACGCCTGTCTAAAGCTATAAGAACATTTTGGTAAGAGTTACAAATTTAGTCAAATGTGAACAAGCCTTATGTTTCATTTTGCTGAGAAATCACTTAGAATCACACCGCCTAGCACTTTTGGCCATGGCCATCTTGAGTAAGGGCTGATGCTTCATGTAATGATTACTTCCTGTAGAAATGTAAACAATAGTTTAAAACAAGTAAATATGATATACTTCCTAGATTGTAAGCTCGAAAGAGTAGGGTCCTCTAACCCTTCGTGTGCTGTTTGTTGTTGCTGTACTGTCTCATGTATTGTCCCCCCCTCTATTGTACAGCGCTGAGCAAACCCTTTGGCGCTATATAAACTCGATGTAATAATAATAATAATACTTTCCTATCTATTTACTAATGCTGGCAGAATAAGGCCTCGCACATTATTGCTCCTGACTAGACCTGAGTTTAAGAGCTTTTGGCGTTTTTTTTGCCCATGCACACATAGGCTCTTACCAGAGTTTAGGGGCAGTTAAACATTTGTTCCTCTTCTGAATGCAGAATAATTGCCTTTTGGCCAAAAAACAATAAACGGCAAAACGCTAAAAACACCCATACTAAAGCTCATTAAGGCCTGTCTAAAGCCTATACTAAAGCTATAGGAGTGTTTTGGTAAGAGTTACAAATTAAGGGCTCGTTCACACTAGGCTGTTTTGCCAACGCTTGCCAAACGCCCCTATAGCGTTTGGCAAGCGTTGGTCCGGCGTTTGCGGAGCGTTTTTTAACGCTCGGCAAACGCTCCGCAAACGCCGCATGCGCGGTTTAGCGGCGGTTGCTAGGCGTTTGCCGAGTGTTAATAACGCCCCACAAAGGCCTATAATGCAGTTTGAGTGGTGTTACCGCTCCGCAACCGCACCGCAAATGCCGGCCGGGCGTTTGCGGAGCGGCACCATAGATGAGAATAGGAGGCTTCAAAGCCTCCTGACTCGACCAGAGGCGTCCGTTTTGCCGCGACGCAACGCAAACGCTCCCGTTAGAACAGCACCATGTGCTGTAATGTGCAGAATTGGCAGAGGCGTTTGGGAAGCGGTAAAAACGCTTCCCAAACGCCTCTCTGCCGCCTGCACACAAGGCTAGTGTGAACGTAGCCTTAGTCAAGTGTGAACAAGCCCTATGTTTTATTTTGCTGAGAATCACACTGCCTAGCACTTTTGGCTGTGGCCATCTTGAATAAGGGCAGATGCTTCATGTAATGATTACTTCCTAGATTCCATCTGCCTTTACTTCAGGCGTACAGGCAAGAGGGAGTGCTTACCTGAGAAAACCCCTCCTCCTCTCCAGAAGACTCCTGGGATGTATGACATCATTTGCCTAGGCTTGGAAGTGACTAAAGAAATATAAACAATAGTTTAAAACAAGTAAATATGATATACTTTCCTATCTATTTACTAATGCTGGCAGCATAAGGCCTCACACATTACTGCTGCTGACTAGACCTGAGTTTAAGAGCTTTTGGCGTTTTTTTTTTTGCCCATTTAGGTGCAGTTAAACATTTGTTCCTCTTCTGAATGCAGAATTGCGTTTTGGCCAAAAAACTCAGAAAAACACTAGCCATGTTTATCCATGTCAATGGAAAATACTCTGGCCAATCAAATGAATAAATGTCCAAGGGCTAACCATGGCTAAATGCGTTTACACACATTTTTGATGCGTTTAGCGGTTTTCTGCTGACAGCAGAGTTTACGTGTACATGAGGACTTAGGATTCAAAATAGTCCACATTGACTAATGCAGGCCATAGATGGGTCGAAAATCGGCCGATTTTTCGGCCGAAAATAAAATCGGCCGATTTTCGGATCGTTAGTGGGCGATTTGGTCGGCCGTTTTTCGGTATTTTGGCCGTTTTTTTTTTTCGGTAAAGTTGGAAAAAAAATCGTCCGATTTTGCCGATCGGCCGATTTTCGCGGCAATTAGTGGGCAAATCGGCCGATTTTTTACCGATAAAAAATCTGCGCATGAGCAGTGACCTGCAAGAGGAAGACAAAAAGAAGAAAAAGAAGAAGAGGAAGACGATGAAGAAGAGGATGAAGTAGAAGAAGAGGAAGAAGAAGAGGATGAGGATGAAGAAGAGGATGAAGAAGAGGATGAGGATGAAGAAGAAGAAGAAGAAGAAGAGGATGAGGATGATGATGATGAAGAAGAAGAAGAGGATGAGGATGAAGAAGAGGATGAGGATGAAGAAGAAGAAGAGGAGGATGATGATGAAGAAGAAGAAGAGGAGGATGATGATGAAGAAGAAGAAGAGGATGATGATGAAGAAGAAGAGGATGAGGATGCAGAAGAAGAGGATGAGGATGATGAAGAAGAAGAGGATGAGGATGATGAAGAAGAAGAGGATGAGGATGAAGAAGAAGAAGAGGATGAGGATGAAGAAGAAGAAGAAGAAGAAGAGGATGAGGATGAAGAAGAAGAAGAAGAGGAGGATGAGGATGAAGAAGAAGAAGAGGATGAGGATTTCTGACAGTTCTCTGACAGTTCCTTGACATTTACAGCGGTTGAAACATTGTATCTATTTGTTTCCGAATAAAAACATCTGTATCCTAAATGGAAACAAATAGATACATTGTTGCAACTTCTATAAATGTCAAGGAACTGTCAGAGAACTGTCAAAGAAATAGCAGAGCTCTCTGCAGGGACACTTTTTGCCGGCTCTAGACGGGTAGAAAATCGGCCGATTTTTTTTACCATTGATGGTAACGTCGGCCACTTGAACAACCGATTTTTCGTTTTTTAAAAGAAAAATCTGCAGTTTTTCTCCCCATCTATGGCCTGCATAAGACAGTGAAGTTCCATGTTCCATGACATATACAGGTGTATGGATCATATCACTGATAGGGACATTCCTGAGAGGGAATAAACGGGATAGGATTGCAGAGCAGGAAGCTGGGTTACTGCTAGCAGGTACTGTGCTATCTACAAATAAAGTTGGTTGATGTGGAAAGAAAAAAAAAAAAAAAGCCGCGCCCGTGCCTGCACATCCTGTAGCTGTGTCTGGTCGGTGGGCGGGGCGCAATACGGCAGGGCGTGCAGTCAGTGGCTGGAGGCTAGTGGGCGGGCTGTGTGGACTCGGTGTGATGTGTATGGCAGTGTCAGGGGGCAGCGGAGCAGTGTGTGTGTAGACGGCAGTGGAGGGGTGGGAGGGGACTTCTGATGGTGGCTCCTTGTGTTCTGCGGTCATCCTAGCACAGCGGACACTCTCCCTTCTACCTGAGCCGGATCACTAAGCGGGGCAGGATGAGCCAAGCAGACGGCGCTTCTCCCACCCAGGCTGGGATCCCTGGAGGCGCCCCCGCTGTGCCCCCCGAGGAGCCCGGTATGATCAGTGTGGACTTTGCGGGACTCTTCTATCAGTTCGCCAAGACTTTCGTCCTGATCTTCCCAGTCTATGTGCTGGGCTACTTCGGGCTGAGCTTCAGCTGGCTGCTCCTCGCCCTGCTCTTCCTGAGCTGGTGGAAGAAGAACAAGGGCAGCAAGACTTCCAGGTGGCAGCGGGCGCTGGCCTTCCTGGAGAACGAGGAGAAGACCATCCAACAGAAGATCAGCACCGCTGACCTACCTGCCTGGGTGAGTGCGATGACTGCGTCAGGGCTCCTGGCCGTACCGCGTATCACCAGGCCAACGCAAAACGTAAATCTGCCTGTGACCTGCGCTGCCAATAGGACGCTGCGTCCCAGGAGCGGCAACGCAGTCAGTGGTTGTAAACCCTTCCATGTACCCAGTGAAGGGGCTGGCCTCAGGTGATACACAGAGATGAAACAAATCCTACATAAGTTGTACCTCTTTATCTGCAGTCTTCTCTTCCCTACAGCTGTTCAAAGTGCAGAATTTATAGAGCTTCTCTGAGAGTTGAGAAATAGGAGGCAGAGCACTGAAGTTACACACTGCAGAGCTCAGTGAGGAGATCTCTGAGAGCTGATTGGAGGGAAGAGAGACACACCCCCCCCCTCCACACAGCTAACAGGAACAGAGCTGAGGCTGTCACTGCTGGATGTCCCTCCCCTGTCACCTTTTTTCTCTTGATGTCAGGAAAACTTGTCAGAAGTGATTCATGCTGATAGCAGAGGAATGGAGCAGCAGACAGAAATGACACTTAGTGCTCTTAATTGAGACAAGTACACACTATAGAGGAATATGCGCTGTTCATATTTAATGTCTGAGGTTTACAACTACATTAAAGTGGTTGTAAAGACTCAAGGTTTTTTCTCTACCTTTTATGCATTCTATGCATGAAGGTAAAAAAAACCTCTCTGCAGCCCCCTCAATACTCACCTAAGCCCCCTCTTGATCTAGTGATGTGCACTGGAGTCTCGGGACTCCCTCTCCTCATTGGCTGATATAGTGAATGGACAAACGGAGCAGTGGGTGCCCCCATAGCAAGCTGCTTGCTGTGGGGCACCTGACAGGCGGGAGGAGCCAGGAGGTCCGGCAGGGGACCCAGGAAGGGGAGGATCTGAACCTCTCTGTGTGAAACTACTGCACAGAGCAGGTAAGTATGTGTTTATTTAAAAAAAAAAAAAGAAGCCATTTTTAAATTCACCTTTTTAAGAAAAAAATAAATGCAGATCTTTTTGCAAGTAAAATGTGCATTTATTATTATTTTTTTTTTTTTACAAGGAGCCTAGAAAGCGTTGAAAGGAGTCCCACAGACCTGTCATTGTATCTGTGTGCTCGTACCTCGGAGGGCAGATACACTCTGACAGGAAGAAAGAATGAACTATCGCAGCATTCATCAGCAACGTGGTAGTTCATAGACAACTACAAGATGACAGCTGCAAAGGCTGTTGGGACTTGTAGTTTTACATTCACAGAATTCTGGTGGGTGGAGCCTCACTAGCTGCAGCGGAGCAGGGAGAGGCTGCGGCAGTAGGAACATGTAACATTCTCCACCCAAAAAAAACAGATGGAATGTGTTCCCGAAGGTGAACTTATCCTTTAAGTGATATGAAAGTCGAGTTCGACTCGACCTATCAAAAAATAAAAGTCAGCAGCTGCAAAAACTGTAGCTGCTGACTTTTAAAAAACAGCCACTTACCTGTCCCTCGGTCCTGTGGTGTGTCCCCTGCAGCCCATTTCACTGGCTGTCCTGTATTCCAGGAGGCCGGCATCTTCACTGTGGGCACCCGGCTGTGATAGCTTGCGGCTTCACAGCCGGGTACCCACTGCGCTTTCGCCGCGAGTAGCGCTTCATGAATGGTCCTGTAGTCTTCTGGGACCTGTCACATGCCCCAAAAGACTACAGGGAGGGAGGACACCTGCCATCGATCGGACCGGATGTGAAACTGGCACCTGTCAAATTCCCTTCCCCCCCGCTCCCCAGAGGTGCCAATCCTTAATGGGGAGCGGGGGAGTTGTCCTTAAAAGTCCTTTTGGGTGGAGCTCCGCTTTAAAGGCAAATTATTAAAATAAAAAAAGTTCTACTTACAATTTGTGATTGAACAGAGCAGTCCTTTACCTCTTCTTTGGCAGTCCCCTGCCCTTTCTCTTCCAAGTGTTCCCTTGGCTGTGTGTCTATGTGAACTGCGTGTGTCCATAGACACACACTTCACTGACAAGCAACACAAAAATGTACACCAAGCCAACGCATTTCAGGGTGCCAAGACAATCCCCTGTCATCAGGGCTCATTAAGAATATTGTCCAAATGGACTTGGAAAGGAACGGCTTCTTTAAAACATTTTTAGCTTTCCTTACTCGTTCTCCTTTTCTTCCCTCTTTAAGAACTAGATGTGGTTCCTTTTTAAATATCAAGGGTTAATAACTCCCACAGCCAATCATGTTGGTCTCAGCTGCGTTCGGGGTTCCTCCACAGTTTGGTATGGGGTGCATGCATGTTTATGGCAAAGACCTATGGCGCCTCTGCACAATCAGGGTTTTCCTGTACATGCAAGTCGCAAAGCAACAAGGTTCATTGCCAGAAACCAGCGCAAGTGTGTGGCCAGATGTCCTGCGGGGCCTAGAGAGCAACTACACAACTGAGCATGTGCAATTGAGAGGCACAGGAGGATAACAACATCCCTGGGTGATATTCTGCTTTAATGTAGGTGGTGTGCCAATTGACACTAATTCTCATTAGCAGTTGTTGGTGGCAGGACATTCTGGGACTTCTAGTTCTACAACACCTGAACAACTATACTGCATGTGGGCAGTGCCGACAAGGGAGGTGGCATGTTTTTCCTGCTGACCCAGGTATGGGCTTGGCTGTCATTGTCTTACCCATAAAAGAGAGCTGAAATTAGGTTGAGCAGGATTCACGCTTGGGACGGGCACATTGGACAGGTTATCATGCCAACCAGTGAAATGCTAGCTTTCATTTTGTAAAAATGGTAGAAGAATCAGATGCTTTGCTGTAGCTAACAGCATCTCTTTCCCCTAGTTTCATTTCATTTTAATAGAGCCCGGTGATTGACAGCTTTCCAAACTAGATAGGAGTTGCCGTATTGTTGTAGACGTGAGCTTCCATGGTAGCCCAAAATAACCCCTGCAGGCTAGCCTGGCCTTCATTTACAAGCTTGCTCTGCAGGTCTGTCCTTTTGGAGGATTAGGGCTTGTCTGTGTTTATCTTCTAGCTAAGTATTGCAAGGGTTAAGCCAGAGCATTCCTAGGTGATCTTTTAGTATGTAGGTTGTGTTGGAGGAGAAAGCCCATAACTTCACTTGGGGGCTACGTACCTCCATAGGATGTTGTGGGGACATTGGGTTCTATCGCCTTAATGATTAGAAGCCATGGACGAGCAGAGACGTTTACTGTACGAGGCCGATCAATAACTGAGTGCAGACGCTGCTTATATTACAGTGCTGAGCTGTCTATCCAGCCCCCTCCATTGTGGAAATGTCTCCTCTGATGAGGAGGAATGGAGGGAGTTGTGCTGCGGGATATCTTAAGTATTAGTCACTCACTTCAAATTGTTTTGGATTCTGCCCAATTCTTTCCTCTACACTCTACATCAGGCTCTTCCTGTTAAATATGTAGATGGAATATTTGCTTGATTATCTAAAACAAATAAAAACTTTTCGAACTAGTCATGTGAAGCATCGATGGTCATTTTGGAATTCAGTTTTTTATTTATTATTACCTCCATATGGTACGATATGCATTGCGTCATTTGGCAGCTGGCAGGTAGGTGATGGTAGTTGGTGAGTCATGCAGTAAAGGATCGGGCGTTCGGGTGTGGTCTTGGGTCCTTTTTAGACAGATATGAGCTGCTCTCCTATGGTGTTGGGGAGATGACAGCTAAATATCTAGACTGTAAGGGGTGTGACACTGCCACATTAGATGAGCTCATTGGTGACAGTGAGGTGTTTGAGTGGGGCAGCTGCCAAGTATAACTAGTGATATTCTGTAGTTTCACTATTCTCTGTGCCCAAACATCTGTCTGATCAGTGTGACCACATATCCCGTGTACATGGTGATCAGTTATGTGGTGATGACATACTTTGCAGAATGAGCACAACCTTCCCTTTTAACTTCAGTCTGCCCACCCTGTTGCAGTTACACCCACATACACTTACGGTACCTTCAATCCAAACAGGAAGGAAATCCACTCAAAATCAAGGCACCCCTCAGAGCACATAGAGACGTAGCTGTGGTGAGAATTGACCCAAGAGTGCTGCAAGGCAAAGCTGCTTACTACTAAGCTAATATGTTCCTATGGATCCATTTATGATACAGTAATCAGTCCACCAAAGATGGCTAGATTTCTTTGAAAAATGTGTTCCTATACAGAATACATTTCTATTTAGAGAAACAGAAGTAAAGTCCACTTTTTAACTTGTATCTACAGGTAAGGCTTAACTGTAGGTACAGTGAATGTCTCCTAAACTTGCATTGTTTAGGAGATATTCACACAGCATTCATCATACCCATGCTGTACCTTTTAGAGGTCCATGCTGGGGCTCCCACATACAAGTGCAGTAGTGACGTCATCACGTCCCCAGCCATTCACACAGCCAGAGTCCACAAACTCAGAAGGAAGACCGGGCGAAGATGAATGGCCCAGGAGCCATGACAGCACTGCGCTATAGGGCTGCGTGTCCAGAAGGGTCTGTTATAATGTGCTAGTATGCGGTGCATAATAACCAGGGGCCTTTTTTTTTTTTTTTTTTTTTAAATGTGACGGTTTACTACTGCTTTAACTAAATGAGACAGGCCATATTGAGCTTAGTCTGCTACTTTGACAGTTCCGATATAGACACATCAACTTAGCCTTTCACAAGCTTTTAAAAGTAGACGTAGAGCGTGTTGGGGCATTGCATACATGATGTAAATGTACTGTATGTAAAGTGCTGTGTAATTTGTATGTTATAAATACCATTAATAAGTAAATAATGTGCAAGTATGTACAGCATACCTATACATTGACACACTTGACTTACCCCTAGGTGTGCTGTCCTTAAGTGACGTGAGGTCCAATCCTTCCCATATTCACTCAGTCCCCCTGTCTGTGCTATGTCCAACTCCTCTTCTTTTGGATCTGCCACCCTCTTGCTTCACCCATTGGGCAGTCTCTGATGATGCAAGTCTAACGCATGCAAGTTGCAGTTACAATATCTCGGCATTCGGCTCCCCTGAGACTGTACACCGTCCTGCGCACGCCATGCAAAATGATATGGCGTCCATTCAGAGCTCTGTGCCGCAGCTCCCTTGCGCAGGAGTGACGTCACGGCTCAGCCATTTGAATGGCAAGAACCTGTATACCCAGGCGTAAGACTGGGTGAAGATGGAAGCCCTGTCAGTGGTGTCACTGCTGGAGGGCTTCATTTTAAGAGAAGTCTTTCATAATCTGCTAGTATATTATTATATATTACTAGCATATTATGCTCTTGGCTCGCAGGGTGAAGATTTTTTTTTTCTTTTTTTGCAGTTTACTAACGCTTTAAAATAAATGTCCATTTTTGTACAGATCCTTAAATTAATTGCTGCAGGTACACGCAGAGGTTCCGCCATCCCATCACAGCCTCAAACTCTGCCAGCAAAGACAAATCTCTGGTTGTACAGAAAGGCAAACATCCTGATAGTGATGAAATTTGCTCATCCATTCCTAGCTATTAGCCATTTGTGTGATATACCATTAAGTGTTTAAACTCAGGATTTGTCCATAACTACAGGTATGTGCAGCCACCTCTCAGTATCTTTACTATATATCTGAAGGGTTTTCTATGATAGTCTATTTAGGTTGCAAGAAAAAACTTTCCCAGCGGTGAAATTCTGTCTCCTTGTTTGCTTGTGGGCTCCGGTTCCTCTGGTTGTATAAAATGGAAATCACATTGCATTTCTGGTGCCATCAGCAAAATGGGGGAACTCAGTTCAACCCTTTTAAAGTAGAGAAACTCTTTATTTTTAGTTATGTTTCATAAAAAGTAATAAACATTGGTCTTCAACCCGAGGTATGTGAACCATTGGGGTTACATCAGGGCTGGCCTCCGATATGGCTGATTGTCAGCTGATTTCTCTATTGATGACCTACAAAAGATGTCCCCAGAGCCTGTGCTCGCCTGTCTTACAGTAAAGATTTTCCTCTGTTCTGGCTTCCCCATATATAATGAGATAAGAGGGACAGATGCCTCCTCCTCATTTCACGGTGAATGAATGAGTGTTCTCAGAATTCTATATCCTATCATTTTAATCCGTTTGGAGAACAATGGTGGATAGTACGTGCTTTCAGGAGCAGTATGTAGACGCAGCTTTTCCCCGTTATCTTTTCACAAAGCAGGGATATATTTACAGTTTTCCTGAGGTTTATTAGAATGTTTTGTCTTTCATAGATAATAAAGTAGTTTTGAGTACATCTATTTGTGTAGGGATGGGTATGTGTAGGACCTCCTTGGTTAGAGGCTGATTAACCTGCTAGTGTGTTTTGTAGAGTGGGAGAAAACTGGAAGCCCAGGACTAAACCCAAACACAGAATCCTAAGAGGCAACTGAACTGAGCATCTAGAGACACAAGGCCACAAAGTGTCCAACTCATTTGCTTCTACATGTTTAGGAACGTTATAGAGAGTGTTGGCATTACAAAGCAGAAAATAGACTGCAATGTGCTGCTAAAATAACTAAAGTTCTTTCAGAGAATGGAAACATTCATATGTTCCTTGATGACAAAATTTCCTTTCGTGCATGAAGCCGAGCTTAAATTATCCCATTCTATGTTCCAGAAACATTTCTCACATACTCCTATAAAGAAATGAAGACCCCGGTCAAACTGCATGCCATGTGACTTGCAAATCCTAGCCTATTGTCTTCAATTAGAGCCATCATTTCGGTGCGGTTCTGACTTGGTTGGAGCCGCAACGATTTCTAAAGTAGTACATGCACTACTTTTGGTGCAATTTGCATAGACCTTTGTATTAGATGTCTTGCAAATTGCACCGAAATTGGCATGTTGTCTGGCTTTGAAATCGTGTGATTTCACTAAGTCGCACGATTATAAAGTATTGTTTGATATGACCGGGGTGTAGGAGGCAATGTAAATGGCATGTGGTGTAAATGGTTAAGTTTATTTCTTTAAAGTGATTCTAAAGGCAAAATTTTTTTTTTTTTTAATAATAAACATGTCATACTTACCTGCTCTGTGCAATGACTTTGCAGCCCCAATCATCTTCTTCTTGGGTCTCCCATTATTGCCTCTGCCCCCCCCCCCCCGAGTGCCCCTATAGCAAGCCGCTTGCTATTTTCACTCCTGAACTCTGTTCTTTGACAAACAGAGCAAGGCTCATCCCCACCTCCTGCTCTGTCCTCACTGGCTGTGATTGGCAGGAGCCAATGGCTCCTGCTGCTGTCTCTTTGTCCAGTGAGGAGAGAGCCACTGCTCTTGTGCATGTTGCTGGATTGAGGTCAGGCTCAGGCAAGTATAATGAGGATTGGGAAGTTGCATGCTGAAGGTTTTTTTTTTTACCCTAATGCATAGAAAAAAACCTTCTACTTTAAGAACCACTTTAAGTTGCTGAATTGTCCTATTCCATAGATAACAAACTGTGTTCTGCTTTGTCTGTTCTCAACTGAGGACCTCCATCTGCCACAGACTGCTATTTATGTTTTCCCAGTCATAAGATTTGCCTTTAGCAAATCAATCCCCCTGTCTCTAAAAACGCACACAACAGAGAACATGGTTCATGCACCTTTTTGAGATTCAAGCAACTAAAGTTGGCTACACATGTTATACAATGTTCTTATTCATTATACAATTTTCATATTCAATTTCCTTTCGAATTACATTTAACTATGTAGTGCAAGAAGCGGTCTGATTGCATAAATTTGAATGTTTTTGGGTTTGACTTATTATTATATGGTTTTGGTAAATCTAAAAGAAAATTGTAGAAGAAAAAACGTATAATATGTAGCCAGCTTAAGTGTAGAGATGTGAACAACTACAATAGAGCAGAATGGAATATTTGATGCTCAGTGTTGTATGTAGGGAAATGCACAAAAACATGCAACAAAATGCTCAGCTGTGAATGGGGGCTGAGCCATTGCCCCTTAATTAGCAGCAACATTGTCAACCTGTTGTGTGTGCTTCTTCAGTCAGTCACTGGGTTGCCTATAAGGTCTATCCGATAGGCAGCTTTTTGGTCAATTGAAGGTTAATGCATGGCAGGTTGGCAACACTGCTGCTAATTGAGAGTCAATGGCTTGGTGGTTGTCGGCCTGCAACAGGATGTGCTGTCTCCTGAAAAACTGTATACTGATGCCAGACATACTGAAAAATAGATTTACGGTTTAAATAAACCTTAAAAGCAGTGGAAGATATGCAGAAGGGAGTGGTGGTCAGGTATTGAGTTTTCATATAGTAGGCTTACTGTGGAAGAGATATATGTTCTATGCCAGAAAAAAACAAAAGGAAACCTACCTAGTAACACTGGTGAGATCTCAATGCAAGTGTGATAAGAATGCTGCTGGTTTGCAGTTTTGTTAGCATCCCCCTTATTTCTTAAGCATATGGCTATGAGCGAAGAGCGCCAAGTCATGCTGTACAGAGAAATAATAATAGGCTGCTGCAGAAATGACAGTGATTTGAAATATAAGTGCACTGCTCTGTGCTGATGCTGTGCTGAGCATTCAGCCTTTCTGCTTACAAAGCTGCACTCCATCATCGTACTGTTGACCTGCTTATCTCTCATGTGCGTCCTGTGTTGTCCTAAATGAAGTCAATCCATTTTTAATGATGGCCGAAATCCATTCCTTCAGCTTTTGTTTCGGGTGTATTTTGGAGCTGGAATTAATGCATATTAGACTGAGCGCTCCTAATGTGACGAATGAATGTTACAACACAACTCCTATAAAATACTTTATAAGTAACAAGAATTTTTCAAATTCCACAATAACTGACACAGGTTTGTTTGAAAATTGAGTCTGCAAACATTCACAAAATGTATTCAAAATTGCTTTTACCAATAAATAATTTCAAAGATGTTTTACTTGGATTATGTTTGCTGCATTAGTAACAGGACATTGGCTTTGCAAAGGAAAATGTCTCTTCATAGGACTAGTACTGTATCTTCAACACTGCATAGACTCAGAGATTGTCTGATATGTTGACAATGAGGGAAGGGAGTGCCAGATAGGCTATCAGGTGTTCCCACCTTGTTGGGCAAGTCATAAGATATCCACCATGGTCCGCCACACTGGTGCAGGCAACAGACAATGCAAGCCTTGGGCATGCAAGTTCTTATACACAGTACATTTGTCTTGGTTATTATAATACACTGCTTTATGTTCATTGTATGGAAAATTTATTTTATGTAAACCTGGAAACATTTAATTGTATAGTCTCCTTAGTTACATATGTATATACAGTTTCTGTGTGTGAGACAGACAGACAGACACACACACACTAGAAAAGAATCACCCCCTTTATAAAATCACATTTTGTTGCTTTGCAGCCTGAAATAAAACTGTGTCTTTTGTTTTATCCAGCTGTATTTACTCAGTGCAACCTATAACATCCAAGTGAGAGAGATTAATATCAACAGGTTAGAAAAAAAATGTAAAAATAAAATCAAAAACAGAATCACCAAGTTGGAAAAAGGATTAACTCCTCCTAAAAATTACCTGTAAACTCAATCAGGTGTAGCAGCTAATCATCTTCTCAATGGCACACAAAGCCATTTGTCAACTGTGGTCATTTTGATTAGCTCAGCATCAAAAGAGCTTTCCTTGAGAATTTCAGTCTCTGATAGTGCAACTAAAGCAAATGATCAACTATGGTTGGTAAGGAACTGTTAAAAGATCTCCAGGATCTCTGGGTGTAGACAGGTTACAAGTCAGGAGATGGATACAAAAAATTCCAAAGGCATTATCAATGCTTAGAAGCACAGTGAAGCCTAATATTAAGAAGTGGAAGGTATTTAGTACAACACAGACCCTCCTTGGATTAGGACGCACTCCGAACTGGATGAAAGAGCCAGGAGGAAACTGGTCAGAGAGGCTACCAAGAGGCCTGCAGCAACTGTGAAGCAGTTGCAGGAATTTATGGCAAAAAGTTGTGTGCACGTGATGACAATATCACAAATCCTCCACAAATGTGGCTTGTATGGGAGGGTTGCAAGAAAAAAGCCACTTCTCAAGAAAGGTCACATGCAGTCATGACTGAGCTTTGCCAAAAGGCACCTTGAAGATTCTGAGGCCACATGGAAAAAGGTGTTCTGGTCAGATGAGGCTAAAATTGAATTATTTGGCCTCAACACTAAACTATATGTCTGGTGGAAATCCAATACAGCTCACCATCCAAATAAAACCATTCTTACAGTAAAGCATGAAGGTAGTAATATCCTGTTATCAGAGTGTTTCACTGGAGCACTTGTCAGGATAGAAGGAAAAATGGGGCAAAATACCGTCAAATATTTAAGGAAAATCAGCTGCCCTCTGCCAGAAAGTTGTCAAAAGGAAGGTTTACCTTCCAACATGACAATGACACAAAGCACACAGCAAAAATGACCACACAGTGGTTGAAGAAGAAAAAGGCAAATGTCCTTGCATAGCCTAGTCAGAGCCCAGACTTTAACCCCACTGAAAATCTGTGGAATGACTTGAAGACTGCAGTCCACTAGTGGTCACCACCAAATTTTAACTGAACTTGGGCAGTTCTGGAAAGAAGAGTGGGCAAATATTGCAAGGTCTAGATGTGCACAGTTGGTAGAGACATATCCCAAAAGACGAAACAAAATACTGACACAAGGGGGTGATCCTTTTTTTCCACTGTGTAAGAATTTTTTATTTTTTTTTGGTGTTAAATCCTTCACTTGGGTGTTATACATTGCACTGAGTAAATGCAACTGGATAAAACAAAAACTGTGTCTGTCCTTTATTTCAGGCTGCAAAGCAACAAAATTTGACTATATTAAAGGGGATGATTGTTTTCTATACCCACTGTATATATGTCTAGGTAGAGCAAATAATCAGTAGATCTGTGTATAGACTACTGATGGTAATATGTAAATATTGATTTTCCTTTTAGATGGATCCGGTATAAAAAAAATTCATATAATTTTAGTGTTCTTTTTAAAACGTGATGGCTACAAGACCTTACCTTTTCTCTGAAGGGTTAAGTGTTATTTGTTTGTGACTCCATGACTGAAGGCTGTGCTATTTATACAGTCTCTATACTGTGACCTTACGTCTACTGTTACAGTGTTTGAAAGGGCTCTGCTTAGAAAGTCCATCCATTCACAAGTCCTGACCTTGAGACTATTGTTTTGGGAAATTTGTGCCACTTGAAGTAATGAAAGTTTTTATCTCCTCTACAATGTGCTGCTTTTATTATCAGCCTTGGTCTTGAAGTGAAGAGGTGGAGTGAATGCACTGCTACATGGGAAGCCATTGCTGTGTGGTAGTTATGCTTTTGCCAATCTTATAACATCAACGTGTTCTTTTACATGCAACATTAAACAGTATACACATCATCCATTACAACCTGATGATGGTGATTTGATGCAGTCACTCTTTGTCCGACAACTTTCCACCTGGCTTTTTCGACAGAAATTGATTCAAAAATTGACTTTTGACCAACCAGATGGTGCTGACTGTGCCACCCACAGCTGAATTGTTGGCAGGGTCAGTGGGAATTGGCTAAAATTTGTCTGGAAGCTCCATTTATCTATGAATAGTTGGAGAGGCAAGGGGGCAGGTCAGAGGTTGATATTTTTTTTTTCCTGTAAAACTTGAGGTCTGCATACATATTCAGCTGGTTGTATTTGCCATTATGACAGAAGATGATCTCTGCTTTTTATATGTTCAGTTTGCATCACCCAGGAACATTTTTAATCCATTACGATTTGGGATATTTATCTCTTAACTGATTTTTTTTCTAAGAATTAGATATAACTACTGCTACAGTAGAAATCCTTTTTAAACTGTTGTGGAATGAATAGGGAGATTTTATTGTGGAAGCTTTTTCTGCCATGGAGCATATGTAGTTCTGTAAAAAAATGGTAGCTTTTCTGCTTGTCATGTCAGTATTTATCCCTGGCACTGGAGAATCAGAAATGTGTTTTATAATGTACTGGACAATCCGTGTCATCCCGTCCTTTTTCTGCTTGTCCATGTGGCGTTACCAAGACCTTCTGTTCCTGCTAAAATACCATCTGATCCACTTCTAACTAAACACAAAACAACTTACAAAAGAAGTTTTCATTTAAAAAGCAAGGCTTTTCTTCTGTTCAAATAGAAACCTAGGGAATTGACAAATACATAATTAAGTTTTCATGCTGAAACTTTGATTATGTGGTCTGAAAAGCAGACCTAAAGTCAAAAAATGATAGGTTTCCCATACAACTGCCATAATAAAAATCTATTTTATCCCCTGGAGGAGGAACCCCCAGAGTTTCTACTGGACAGCCATTTCCACTTGTTAAATCAGATATGCATGAGTCAAGTGATTTCCCCCCCCCCCCCCATCCACATAAACAGCATGGAGGGAGGGATCTGACTGTCTTTTTATATTCGGCAGTCATCCCGCCCATGGTTCCCGACCACAGTGGCAGTGCTGAAAAGTGGCGGCATCTGATAGGATAACATCCGTGTTCCATCTGGCTCATTGAATTTTTAAATTTACTTTTTTGAGGATGGTCCTTGCAGTTTTGCCGTACAAATTAACCAAAATTCAAGCCCTGTATGGACAGCCTTACTGACAAGGGTCTGTGTTAAGCAGAGGGTCTGACTAGTTACTCAGGGAACGGCTACAGGGACTTCAGGTGCCCTAGCTCCAGGATATGGTCAAGTGTTTGTGAGGTCAGTAGTTCATTAATGGCAACTGCAATTGGTGACCAGAAAACATGAGATTCATCTTTGACTTGGGTCTGTTCTTAAAGCACACAAGTTGGTTAATATATACATATAATCTTTTCTTATACACTCACCGGCCACTGTATTGGGTACACCTGTTCAATTGCCTTGTAACACAATTTCTAATCAGCCAATCGCATGGCAGCAATTCAATGCATTTAGGCATCTAGATGTGGTGAAAACGACTTGCTGATGTTCGAACCAAGCATCAGAATGGGGAAGAAAGGGGATTTAAGTGATTGAACGTGGCATGGTTGTTGGTGCCAGACGAGCTGGTCTGGGTAATTAAACTGCTGATCTACTGGGATTTTCACGCGCAACCATCCGAAAAAGAAAAAATGTCCAGTGAGTAGCAGTTGTGCAGATGAAAATGCATTTTTGATGTCAGAGGAGAATGGGCAGACTGATTCAGCTGTGACATTCAAATGGTAGGATCAAAATTTGGCTTAAACAACATGAAAGCATGGATCCATCCTGCCTTGTTTCAGCGGTTCAGGCTGGTGGTGGTGGTGATGTGACGGTGTGGGGGATATTTTCTTGGCACTAGCAAGGAGTCTCTAATACAGTAGCCGGTGAGTGTATGTGATATTTACTTGTTGTTGTGAGCTCCTGTTCATGGTGTGCATGTGTAGACAAGAGTGTCCTATAAATGAAGCGGTTCCAGAATTTTGCTGACTTCACCCATAAATGGCTCTATAAAACAAGCAATGCTCTAGATTTTAGTATCTTATGATTACTGGGTCATTGCTCCTCACTTTTAAAGCTGAAGTTTAGTGCGTAAATCTCCTACTAAGCAATACCCCCTTCCCAGCTAAGCACCCCAGTAATTTATAATAAAAATTGCTATGTCTGTGGCACTTCTTCTGGGGGGGTGAAGACCGAATCTTCTCTCCTTTTGGACTGTTGAGTAAAAGGGTCCTGCTTGCTGATGTGGAAATTTTCTATTGGGTCTGTCGGTGTCCTCACAGGATCCTGAAGACTCAAGAGGCGGTGTGGTTGCATCTCTGGATCATTGGTCTTCACTCTGTAAGTGGTGCTGTGGAAGGTCATGCAACTGTTTTAAAAGGGCTTAGGAGAGAAATTGTGAATGAGTGACAACCAGGTGGGGGAGGGGGGGGGGTTCTAATATTACCCAGCAATGGTTTTGCACAGAGCAGCCCCGACCCTCCTCTGCGGTCCCCTGCTGAGTACCCCCCATAGCAAGCTGCTTGCTAAGGGGGTTACTTGTGCAGCCTCACTCCCAAGCCTGCTGCCTTTGTCCATAGACATAGACAGTGGGGCTTTGCCCTGTTTCCTGGTGTCCTTGTCATAGGATTTGATTGACAGCAGCAGGAGCCAATGGCTCCCGCTACTATCAATCTGCCCTGTGAGGAGGGAGAGAATTGCTGCTCTGATGCACAGCACTGGATTGAGTTCGGGCTTAGGTAAGTATAAAGTGAAGGAATCCTGGACACGGAAGGTTTTTACTTTAATGTAGAGAATGCATAAAGATGAAAAAAAAACCTTTGAACTGGTTCTAGAGTCTCAAGGTTTTTTACCTTCCTGCATTCTGTGCATGAAGGTAAAAAAACATTCTGTGTGTGGCAGCCCCCCTAACACCTGAGCCCATCCTGATCCAGTGATGTCTACGAGAGCCTTGGTTCTCCAGGGACTCTCACCCCTGATTGCCCATTGGCTCCCACTGCTTTCAATCAAAGCCAGTGAGCCAATCGGGAGGGGGCAGGGCTGAGCCGCATCTTTGTATGTGCATGGACACGCAGAGCTGCAGCTCGGGTGCCTCCATAGCAAGCTGTCTGCTATGGGGGCACTTGACGGGAAGGAGGGGCCAGAAGCACCGGTGGGGGACCCCAGAAGAGGAGAATCTGGGCTACTCTGTGCAAAACCACTGCACATAGCAGGCAAGTATGATATGTTTGTTATTTTTATGAAAAAAAATACTATAGTATCACTTGAAGGCTTTACAATCACTTTTAAGCTGGCTATACACCTATAGATTTCTTTTGTTCAACCTACGAAATGAACAAAGGGGATCATAAAAGATTTCTTCATTTAAACTAAACAGTGTGGATGGATGAATCTCTTGCTGCATCTGTCAAAATATCCAAACAGTGCTTGCATCTGATTGGAAGCAGATGCTGTTGGGCTGACCATTTTTCGCTAAGCTTCTTTGATTTTTCAATCGAAGGATGTCGGGCAGAGTGATGCCAATATGGTTTATTAGAAACTGGCTGAAATTCTCTCAGTATATATCCTGGTTTTTACTACCTCTTCTGCAGTGTCTCTTTCCCCTTTATGTCCTGTCCCTGAGATAATGTCACTAGAAAAGGTACTGAGGGGAAAAATCTCGGCACAGTAAAAACCTGGAAGAGTTTCAAACCCATCCTTGCCTTATTCAAATCTAAATAAACACCTTTGCCAATACTTTAAAGGGAGTATATACTATTTACGATGGACAGTGCCTTGAAGTATTCATACCCCTTGAAATGTTCCACATTTTGTCATGTTACTACCAAAAACGTAAATGCATTTTACTGGGATCTTGTGTGATAGACCAACACAAAGTGGCACATAATTGTGAAGTGGAAGGAAAATGATAAATGGTTTTCAGTTTTTTTTTACCAATATGTGAAGTGTGGCGTGCATTTGCATTCAGCCAGTCAATACTGTATAGAACCACCTTTCACTGCAATTACAGCTGCAAGTCTTTTTGGGGATGTCTCTACCAGCTTTTTCACATCTAGAGAGTGAAATTTTTGCCCATTCTTCTTTGCAAAATATCTCAAGCTCTGTCAGATTGGATGGAGAGTGTCTGTGAACAGCAATTGTCAAGTTTTGCTCAGCTTCTCAATTGGATTTAGGTCTGGACTTTGAGCCATTCTGACACATGAATATTCTTTGTTCTAAGCCATTCCATTGTAGCTCTGGCTGTATGTGTAGGGTCGTTGTCCTGCTGAAAGGTGAACCTCCGCCCCAGTCTCAAGTCTTTTGCAGACTCTAACAGGTTTTCTTCTAAGATTGGCTCCATCAATCTTCCCATCAATTCTGACCAGCTTCCCTGTCCCTGCTGAAGAAAAGCATCCCCACAACATGATGCTGCCACCACCATGTTTCACGGTGGAGATGGTGTGTTTAGGGTGATGTGCAGTGTTAGTTTTCCGCCACACATAGCATTTTGCTTTTAGGCCAAAATGTTCAATTTTGGTCTCATCTGACCAGAGCACCTTCTTCCACATGTTTGCTGTGTCCCCCACATGGCTTCTCACAAACTGCAAACGGAACTTCTTATGGCTTTCTTTCAACAATGGCTTTCTTCTTGCTACTCTTCCATAAAGGCCAGATTTGTGGAGTGCACGACTAATAGTTGACCTGTGGACAGATTCTCCCACCTGAGCTGTGGATCTCTGCAGCTGCTCCAGAATTACCATTGGCCTCTTGGCTGCTTCTCTGATTTAATGCTCTCCTTGCCTGGCCTGTCAGTCTAGGGGTGGACGGCCATGTCTTGGTAGGTTTGCAGTTGTGCCATACTCTATCCATTTTCAGATGATGGATTGAACAGTGCTCTGTGAGGTGTCCAAAGCTTGGGATATTTTTTTTTATAACCTAACCGTGCTTTAAACTTCTCCAAAACTTTATCCCTGACCCGTCTGGTGTGTTTTTTGGCCTTCATGATGCTGTTTGTTCACTAATGTTCTCTAACAAACCTCCTGAGGGCTTCACAGAACAGTTGTATTTATATTGAGATTAAATTACGCACAGGTAGACTCTATTTACTAATTTGGTGACTTCTGAAGGCAATTAGTTCCACTAGATTTTAGTTAGGGATATCAGAGTAAAGGGGGCGGAATACAAATGCACGCCACACTTTTCAGATATTTATTTGTAAATAAATTTTAAAACCATTTACCATTTTCCTTCCACTTCACAATCCTGTGCCACCTTGTGTTGGTCTATCACATAAAATCCATTTACATTTTTGGTTGTAAACATGACAAAATGCGGAAAATTTCAAGGGGTATGAATACTTTTTCAAAACACTGTATTTTGGATACAAGTGTAAAAGAAAAGCGCTTTTTTTTTTTTTTTTTTTTTTTTTGTAAATCATGTTGATTGTGTTTTGACAGTAGGCTGAATTCACACCTTTCTTTTTTTTTTTTTTTTTTTTTTTTTTTTTTTTTTTTCATTTTTCCTCCTGAAGAATTTTCCATGGAAAGCAATAAAAAAACCATCAAAATGTGTGCCTTTTTATGCGTGTTTTTATTTTGTGTTGCAATGCACTTTGAGTTGAATTTTAATGCATGTCATTACGCACATCAGTGCAGCTCAAGATGTGTTTTGCTGTGTTTCCATTGATTTAGAAGGAAAATGCAATTAGGAATAACTAAAAGCAAAACATGTTGTTGTGGTGTTTTTTTCCCAATTTGGATAGAGTGGAGCGGGCTTCATTTTTATTGCTGTCTGTGCTCCTGTTGGGAAGATTCACCTTCTCTGTTTATCCCATTTACTGTTATCACAGAGTGAAAGTAGACGAAAATCTAAAATTTTGGCTTTCCTCTGGAATAGGAAAAGAGAGGAAATCTTCCGAATGGGGACCCTGGAACCAACCATGGCCTTCCTCCCTTTGGAGGGATTTCGTCTCACTTCCTTTTTTGGCTATGGGACAGGAAGTGAAGCGAAATCTTTTGCAATGGGGCACATACGGCAAACAATCTGACTGGGTTATAACCCTCCTTCCCTTACTCTACCCAAAATGGAAACAAGTTTTGCCTTTACTTCTGTTTTAGGCAAAAATACACAACGTTTCAATCCATCCTAAAACAAGTAAAGTGATGGTGGAATGGCTCATGGTTTATCAGACATGCTGTTCCTACTATGGCCTGTAAACTATATTTAGTAATATGTTTGGACATTCCTGAAGCTGTTTATAAACAAGGTTTTCCCTGTGATGACTGATGTGGTTAAAATGTTACAACTGTTACATATTTCCATGACATTTTATGTATTTCATGTGTTTGAAATGTCTTCAGTCTGTGGAACGCCCTCTGTTCACTGCTTATGGTTGCATCGCAACAGGGCATTCGATGCCTATTTGTTTCTTCAATGGGAAGCATTCTGCTTTGATTCCAGCATCCAACATGGAAGTCACATAAACGACTCTATAGAGGACCGTGACCCCAAAAACTAATATCAAGCCTATGACAGTTGAATGTAACGTTATTTTTACACAGAATTAAGCTGGCTATTCATTCTTTGAATTTCCCATGGGATAGGATGAGAGAAATCCAATGATTGCTCCATCCACACTAAACAGGGCAGACAGAAGGATGGCAGCTGTTGGTTGGGGCAAAATGCTGAATACCGAAACAGTGCTTGTATCTTATTGGGCGCTAGCATTGTTTACCCTAGAATTTTTGGACTTGTCCCTTTTGACAAAAGTTGTTTAAAAAAACAACTACTGCCCCAGTAGGCACCACCCCGCTTGACCAGAGACAGTTAAAGTTCTAGCAGAGTATGGATCGCTTTAAGCCAGCCATACATGGATGGAATCTCAGCTGGTTTAGCAGGGACTGGCCAAGATTCAACTAATGTATGGGCAGACTGGTTTTACCCAAGTTGATCCATCAATCAAGTTGGGTATAACCAGCCTGTCAGCTTTTTTTTTTTTTTTTGCTATCTGCAGTAATCATTGTGTTCTGCTGGCTGTAAAGGCTTCCTGCCATCAGAACACAAAAGAGGTGCAGGAGGGATTCCCCCACCAACACAGTAAGTGTTGGTGGGGAAGGAAAGAAAAAGTGGTGGAAGGAAAGAAAATTGCATAAACTATGGAACAGGGGCGGACTGACCATTTGGAAACTCTGGCACTGCCCGAGGGCTTGGGGTCAGTAGGGGGCCCCATGAGATGCCCCTGGTACCTCCTTCTTTTTTCTTTTTTTTTATAGGCTTTTTTGAGTTTGGGCAAGGACACAGGGGCCCCATGATCCCCTATTGCCCGGGGGCCCCATGAGTTGTCAGTCTGCCCCTGCTATGTACATTTTTAGTGTAAGTACTTTAAAGCGGAACTTTACTCTGACATCATTGACTATTTTTAATCCTTATGCTTCTAGCATTAGTAAATGGATAGAAAAGTATATCATATTTGCTTGTTTTAAATTTTTTTTTTTTTTTTACACTTCAGTTACTTCCTAGTTTCCATGCTTAGGCAAATAGTGTCATACATCCCATGAGTCTTCAGGAGGGGAGGAAGGGTTTTCTCAGATATGACCTCCCTCCTGCCTGCATGCCTGAGCTAAGAGCAGATGGATTCCAGGAAGTAAACTACATGAATCATTTTGCCCTTATTCAAATGGCCATGACCAAAAATGTTAGGGGGGTGTTTTTCAAAGTGGTTTCTTAACAAAATAAAGCATGGAGACAAGGATTGATGGATGGGGGAGTTTGCGTTTGAATGTTAAAAATGAAAAAAATTGTGTTTTGGTTTTTAGTGCTCAGATACAGTGTATTTCTGATTTAATCTGTCTTTTTATCCAACTTTCAGTGGATCACCCCATTCACACTTGTGAATGGGGCTGTTAGTGATTACATGCAGGAGATCCAGCAGGGGTTTCCAGTGAGTACCTGCAGGCAGAAGCCTCATTGAAAACAATAGGAGGTGTGGTGTTTTGCATATAATCAGTGATTACCTGTGAATGCTCGGCCTTGGGGGCAGACAGGCTGCATCCTGGGCCAATCATTCGCAGGTAATCACTGTTTGAGTGGAAACCTGCGCTCCATACACTGCCTTTTACCAAATGAGTAACATTTCTTAGAAATGAAGAAGAAATCTCCTTTCAAAAAGAACCTATGTACACGCCTGCTCTAGTCCTTTTGGGAAGGGTGGTCTACTGTACATTACACTCTTTACAGGTATTTCAGCAATTTCCTGAAATAAACTTGATTGTACTTGAGATAGCAAAGCTAACCTATAGCCTGTATTACACCGGTCACACTAGCAGACTGGTGAAAGTTCATCTGAGCAGAGATCAACAACAGAAACCCATGTCACTTATACTGACTTCCTCCTAGTGACAAGAATTTCAAAGAAAATGCATTTAGAACAATACAAAGGCTCAGCATCTGACTTTTATGAAGGCCTTATGTTTGCTGCCGAGGAGGTTTAAGCTGAACTCCAAATAAATTAATACATTACAGATGAGAGAGAGATTATTTTTAATATATATATATATATATATACACACAAAACACACTTTATATGCCAAAGGATTTGTATTCCTGGTCATCCAGTTGAAGTTTGCTCTACACGGCACAGCCTTGGGCTGTTGTGTTCTCCTGGTAGTGGCGATGGGGGCAGCGCATTTTGGGATTGGCAAGGGGAGCTACCCCTGCCAGGAGAACACAGTGATTATTGCTAGTGGCTATAGCTGCTGGCAGTAATCGCAGAATTAGAAGTCCCACATGCTGGTTGTACCCAAGTCGATTGATGGGTGGAGTTTGGTACAGTTAGCCTCCCAATACATGGATCGAATCTTAGCCAGCCCCTGCTGAACAGCCCCGAGATTCTAACCATTTGTGGCTAGCTTAAAAGTAGTGGTTTAGAATTTTCCCTTCTCCGTCTTTCAGGACAGCACATCGAGAGACCTCGGCTCCTCCCCAGATGAGGAAACACCTCCACCCAAAACAAAAGGCCTGCCTCTCCCCTCATGACCTCAGGTGCGGTTAGAGGACTGGGTGAGTCTGGTAGTCGGAGAGGGGAATGGCAGTGGAGGTGTGTGTGTGCCAGATGCGGCCTGGTGGCTACCCCCCACGTCCTTTGACAGGCAAATTCCCTCCAAAGGGAGACAGGCGTGGTGGGGTTCGCTTACCTGTCATGCTTCTTCCCAGCCCTCACCGAGGGAAGGCTGGGGGGCCAGGCGCCTTCGTTGCCTGTGTCCAGAGGGACTGGGGGAAGAGTCCACAGTCCCCCGTTGTGCCGGCATTGGAGCCAGGCCGGATGACATCACTTCCGGCAGAATTCTCTCTTCACAAAGGGACACAGAGCATTGCCCCAGGCCCAGAAAGGAGCTCGCAAGTAATGGAGGTTGAATGATAAGGCTGTAAAGCCTTGATATGAGACTTGTAGTATCATTTTTCAGGTTATGATTCAGGCCAATTTTAAAAAGAAGTAAGAATAGTTACAGTATTTTATTTTAAAAGAGCTGACATCTTCCCCCTAAAATGTGTTAATTAGAGTAAATTGTGTAGATTAAGTCTTTCTACTTTATTCTGGAGCTCTGCCAAAGCACATGGTGTGAGTTGGCATGCATTGAGGATATGAGTACTAATTCTGAATAATATTCAATTACAGTTCTTTTCATTAAAAGTGAACTCCAGTCTTACCCTCAGTCTGGCTCTTCTCCTGTACTGAAATTGCTTATTCTGATTGCACTGCACACTCTGAGTTTCTCACAATATGCATTAGAAGCTGCAGTAAGTCAGACAGCTTCCCTCACTTCCTTGTTGGGTGATATCCATTGTCATCTCTTTCCTCCGCATCCTGCATGTCCCTTGCCCACCCCTTTCATTTATTGGATTTTAGTTCTTTCAATCATGCCGCAGTGTCTGAAATGAGGCATGTAAAGATTTCATTTAAAAATGTCATTATCATATTGATGAAGGGGGGAAAGGAGGGACCACAGAATTCCAAATATAAGCAGAATAAACTTACATTTTTAAGCCCAACTCCTGGCAAAAGTTTTCCCATGCAGTCAGGCTGTACCTGCACATGGGTCAACTGCTTAGGTTTTCTACAGGTGAAGAGAAAGCTTATACTCGCCTGATCCTCTGCTCCACCGAAAATGGCACTCCCACCAAAGTCCAGCGGTGGACTGCTCTGGTCAGTGGAGTCTTCTCTGGCCTTGATGTCAGGAACAGTCCGAAAATCAAGACTGCTGGAGTTGGGGTGGAGGCTGGGGTGCCGGACCAAGCTAGTCCAGTCTTGTGTGGGGAGGAGCGAAGGATCGGGGAAGTATATCTCTCCTCTCTCCAATCTCCTTGACAAAAACGAGCACTTAACCCATGCAATGCAGGCACAGCCCCACTGCAAATTAAAACTTTTTTTTTTTTTTTTAATTGCCTGGAGTTGGACTTTAAAATGATACTAAGGGTAGAAGAGATGAGCGCTGTGCACGGCTGCATCCCTTCTCCCCTCGCTTCATTTTCACACAGGGACTCGAGCAGCAGCAGGAACCATTGAGGATGCTCTCAATCAAGAACGGTGAAGAGGAAGTGGGGAGGGGAGGGCGAAGTCCCGCTGTGTGTGTCTATGGAGTGCGGTTCTGTGACACAGGTCTGGAGTGAGCATGCAGCATTTGTCCCCATAGCAAATGGCTTGCTATGGGGACACACAAACACAATTTTGTTAATTAAAAAAAAAAATTATATTCTGCTAAAGGTTCCTGTATGGCAATTTTTCCAGTTATTGATGCACAAGCCACAAAAAAGTAAAGAAAAAAAAAAACTTCCTGTGCTTTTTGCTGACTGAGCCAAATTTCTCTTCATTCGTGTCTCATATGCTTCCCCTCCCTGACACTGCAGCTTGCAGGAGGAGGGGCGCCAATCCAGAATGCAGTGGATAGGAGGTTTGGCCAGCTGATGATTGACCAGCTACATGAGCAGTGCAGCATCATTGCCAAACCATTTCCGGAAGCTATAGCATAAAAATATTTTTGTATGCCACACGGTTCTGCAATGTTCACATCATTGAAAAAATGATCCTTTATTATTATGCCATCTTAGTCCCGCCCTTTTATAACCAGAGTCCTGTGGAGGAAGGGGGGGCTTCTTTGACTGTGTTGGTTGTTTTGTTGTTCTGCTGTGAACTAGTTTTTATCAATAAATGATTTTGTACGTTTGCCGCTCTAATTGGACTGTATATATAATTTCTCAGTTCTGAATTTTACTCCCTCTTCAAGGGATATCCCTCTTTTTTGCAGAAAAGCCAAATGGGATATTGTGCTTAGCGATGATTCAAATGACCTACCAAAGACTTGTATCTAGTGCTGCTTTTTTTTTTTTTTTTTTTCTTTTCCCCCCACTTGCCAATGAGGCGGCTGGAGGTGGAGGTGTGGCATAGGAAGCTGAATTGCTGAACTAGAAAAATGAATGTCTTCTTCAGGAAATACATGTGTCATATGTCTGACTGTTTTTTTGTAAATGTATATGTGCGTAAATCACAGGATTCGCTATATAGAACTAAAAAATGCTTTAGCTGAGCAAATAGTAACATCGGCCACTTTATTAGGTACACCTGTTCAATTGCTTGGTAACACAAACTGCTAATCAGCCAATCACATGGCTGCAACACAATTCATTCAGGCATCTAGACGTGGTAAAGACGATTTGCTGAAATTCAAACTGCGCATCGGAATGGGGTAGAAAGGGGATTTAAGTGACTTTGACCATCTCATGGTTGTTGGTGCCAGACGGTCTGGTATGGGTATTAAAAAAACCAAAAAAAAAAAAACTGCTGATCTACAGGGATTTTCATGTACAACCATCTCTAGGGTATACAGAGAATGGTCCAAAAAAGAGAAATATTCAGTGAGCGGCAGTTGTGTGGAGGAAAATGCCTTGCTAATGTCAGAGGAGAATGGGCAGACTGGTTACTGTGACATTCAGAAGGTAGGGTCAGAATTTGGCACAAACAACATGAAAGCGTGGATCCATCCTGCCTTGTATCAATGGTTCAGGTTGATGGTGGTGGTTTAATAGTGTGGGGAATATTTTCTTGGCACTAGCAAGGGTGTGCCTAATAAAGTGGCTGATCAGCGTATATTGTTGTTATTTGGGATTTATATAGCACCAACAGTTTGTGCAGCATATACATATAGTATATTTCCTATGTGTGTGCATGTGCATTGTATTTATATAAAGTTGTATATAAATTTTGTAGATCTGCGGGTGGGGAACTGCAGAGAAATGCACTGAACTTTAGGAGACGCACAGGAGTGCCCTTATTCTTAATGGCACGCTCATGCATCAACATCCCCTGGCAAGTTTTTGTGCGTGCCAAACTGCATGGTGCCTCAACACCATGTGGCTCAGTGCTGCGCCATTTACAAAGTGGGTCAGGGGCTTCTTTTCTTGCTGGTAGGGCAGCCCATTAAAATGAATGGGCTACCATACCCATGACGTGTGCGCACAAATGGGCTTGCACATACCTAAACAGGGCCTTTTTGGTTTCCTGGTGTTCTGATATAAAGGAAAAGTAGGGCCAAAGTCATAAGAATTCACTTTGTTCTGCACTCCTGGGACCTGCATTCAGCCGGAAGCAGGTTAAAGCCCACTGTCGGCTGATGTTACTCAGCTAGTCTAAACTCTGGAGAGATTCCCATCAAGATGTCTGGACTGGCCGCTGGCTCAGCCTCTCAGTCGCTGAGAGTCTGATACAGCCCAGCTCTTCTGTGAGCGCTGGAGGGACAGAACAGAGAGCTGGTGACTGACAGTCATTGCTCACGGAAGAGAGAGAACTGAGCAATCAGCAGACTTTGATTGCTCAGTTTTCGGTCTTAGAGGTGGCGGGGGACAGATGCTGCATCCACCTAGGTGAGTATGAATGTTTTTTTTTTTTAATCCTGCACGTCTCTTTCAATGACTCCATTTTACATTGCCTGACCAGAACGCTGACTACCAAATTTAGTATATTCCCATGATAGCTGGACGGAAATATGAATGCTTAAACACAGACACATATTAAATAGATACATTCAGGCTGACTAGAACCAAAGGCCATTCATTATTTACTCTCTGGAGATGAATGGTATTTTTACCACAAGGTTAGTGGGTCTGTGGTGGAAAGGGCACAGCTGGTATGCATGACGTTTCTGACATAGAACTGCCAGCCATAACTCGTATTTTCCATCTTCAGTGTCTACTGTTCTCATTGGGACTATCGCTCAATGTTAAATGGAGTTCGGGAGAGAAATTCACATTTATCTGATGACCTTAGAATTGCTAGATTTATGGATGTGTATATAAAAAGCACTTGTGACCTACAGAGAGCTTCCATTCGGCTTGTAAGTGGTGATATCATATAGCATTTGCCTTGTTCATGTTCACCAGTCCAGGTTTCTGTCCATGACCAGTGGGAGGGAAATTACATAATTGCGAAATTTTTTAGAATGTGAAAGGATTACACCCTCTGTCAGCTTTCACTCATCTCTGATGCCCTGTTGGGGGGATTACCCCTTACTATTTGTTCTGATGGCAACAGTATCACCTAGAGAGGAAATGAGGAGTGGGGAAGGGTTACAACCTCAGTCAGCGGTCAGTGTTCCAGTTCAAAATTTTTTCCCCCATTAAAGCTAGACATGCACACCTAGGTTTACTCTCATGCAGCCGCAGGAAAAATCCGCCTATTCCCCCATTTATACTGAATAGTGTACAATGGAACTCTCCCCTCCCAGGGACCCAAGCATCGGACAGTCAATGCATCTGTTAGGATGAAGTCACTGTTCAGTAGGCAATTTTCAACCCATTTTTAAACCGACTTTTGTCAAGTCAGGTGGTGCCGGCAAGACCACCCAAACCCAATTTCAGACAATTCAGCAGGAATTGGGCACACTGTACTGGTGACAACATTTGCCACCTTTTTAATCACTCAACCTCCAGAAGGTTTAACCCCCTTCATGACCAGGGCATGAGCTGCAGGAGTGGGAACATGTTCCATCCTAAAACCGGGTGGAACATTTTCCCAAAGGTGAAGACCCGCAATAAACCATAAATTCTACCGATAGGAGAACAACCGAGAACTGTTAGTCCTTGAAGGTTTGATGTAGCTTTGATCCACACTAAAACACCTATCATCCTAATTCTAAAGGCCCTTTCACATAGGCAGAACAATCGGGTCTGTCTGTCCATTTTTCAGGTGGACCCAGTCGAACCACCCATTGTTCTCTCTGGGGAGGTGGATGTGAACAGACGTGTTTGTTTACACCCACCTGGATCTGATCTGATCTGATCCGCTAAAAACAGATGAATTGGGATCCCTTCCCCATCCGTCTGGTGTATCGGATCAGATGACAGTTGGATGTAAATGGCCAGGCAGTCTGTTTTTATCTGACTTCCCCATAGAGGACAGCAGGCTGTGCCCGTATTCGCTCTGCACAAGTGGAGTGCACATGGACTTCTCATCCGCCTGCTCAACAGACTGATGCCCCGCTGAGCAGGCTGATCTGCTTGACGGAGTCTGCCTGTGTGAAAGGGCCCTAAAGGTCCACTCATTTCAGTAATGTACATACAATAATATGCAGTTGTTTGTCCTCCTATGGCTCCAAAACCCAAGGTCAAGGACAGTGGTGTCCAAAATAAACTGTTGAATTGTATCCTACATTGCGTTACCCTTTATTTCACACATATGTTCTGAGAGGGGCAATTGAACTAGACCTTTTATTACCTTTTACAAGTAGCCTTGAATCAATTCCTGACAAGTTACAGCAACAGTACATTTTGAAAAAAAAAAGTAAATCATATCTGTGCAATCAGTCCTCGAGCTTCAGATAAGTGACTCTGCATAGGCTACGGCTGGCCATTTACTACACTTTTTATTCCCACCATCCAAGTATTAAACTCACATTAGACAGGTTTAAATAACGCAATATCCCATTGGAAATCTTCTGCTGGCCTCTGAGTCACACACCTGCCGTCTATTGTGTTGTGCAGCTCCTCTCCGAGTGATGACGTAGCCCCTCCCCTACACGTTACGCCTCCAATCACGTGGCTTCATCAGGGGCCAGCAGAGGATTTCCAATGGGATATTGCGTTATTTAAACCTGTCTAATGTGAGTTTAATACTTGGGAATAAAAAGTTTTAAAAGGTAAAGCACTATGTCCTCTATTTCTTCCTGCATGTGGAGTAACACAAGGAGAGGATAATTAGGAGGTCTGAGATAACAAAAGGAGTGTGTAATCCCTGAGGGGATAATCAGCCACCAGAGGATACATCCATTACTCCTAAAGGAAGGATCTCCCAATTTTACCAGCAAAAGTATATGTCCAGCAGGTTCCATGGAAAGTGAACCGAAAGCGTGTATAGCCTAATTGCAGGCATCAAAGGAGGTGAGCGCACATCTTCACTATTTGAAGGATTCACAAAAGTCCCAAATTGAAGAACAACAAGCACCAAGTCACTATATATAAGCAATTGTTTATTCAATGGGACTATTATTTTGATGATATTTGGATTCATACTAATCACTACTAATTATTTATGAGCATTTGGTTATTTTTATTTATGGGGGATCATTTAAATGCGTTTTAGTTGAGGGTTATTAGTTGGTTTACTATTTTTATTATATTAAATGAGGGTATTATGAATATAAATGAAATTGAGGGTATTAGTAAGTACATCATGGCACTAATAGATGATTTATGAGCACTTGGTAAAAAAGTTTTTTAGAGGAGTATTTTATGTGGAATTATTTTGATATTTATTTGGAGGATATTGATTAGTTGAAATTATTTATTTAAATATTTTTTGGTATTTATACACTTTTATTAGTTATTTGAATTAATGTAATGGTAATAATTTAATTATTATTTATTGAGGTATTTAGGAGCGCAACATATATTTGTAGATATTTCCAACACAGTTGTAGTTATGTGTTTCATGTTTGCGATCCTCTAGTAATTATCACACCTGTGGCTCGCAAGTCACTCTGATTCATCTATACTTGATGATTATTTTGTATTTTTTGTTTTTTCTGGGGCTCAGCATATGCTGAAATAAGTAAGAAAAGGGTGTAAGGCAAATAATCCCAAAATCAGAATGGCAGATCAGTTTGCTTTTTTATGTAATGCCTGTGTTACAGGAGACTAACCTCACGAGGCCCTGTGCGAGGAATAGTGTATTTGTCTTTTGGAGTGTGTACAAAGGCTGACGCATCTAGTTTAGTTTCCTTTATTAGACACAATCTTTATTTCCATTTGGAGGATAAATGACATGTTAATATACAAGGCCTGGATACTTACCAGTATTTGTAATGTTTTCCTATGCATTTTATTCCACTCCTCCCCCGCCCTAAAAATAAATACTCCTTTAAAGCTCCTTTTTAAGATTACTGATGCCTACTCTTTGGCTCTCTAGAATGAGATCTAAAATATTTCATGCCAGTGTTGCAGCATGATTTTGCCATTGGGTTGTCAGCAGAAAAACGTTTTTTTTTTTGGTTTTCACTTATAGTAATTATAAGATTACCCTGCATGCTGTGAGCTTCTCTCATTGTGTATTAGAGACTGAAGCAAGTCACTCCTGATTGATGCTGCTCTTATCGAGGTCTTTTGATATTTGCATAACTCCTTGCAAGGGACATGGCTCTAGAGCGAAATGCTAAGACCGAGTGCTGCAATGTTTTCAGGAAGCTATGTACAGCACCCTACCGGCCTCTCCCACCAGGCATGATCTGCCTACATTGCATAGAGAGGCACATAGACCCAGTAATGTCATCACTGGACCTAAAAATAAGGTTTGTAATGGAGTTTTTTTTTCAACATTTCTTAGCATATTTATGAGGAGAGGGGGGAACTGGAAAGTTCAAATATAAGCTGAACAAACTTCAGCTTTAAAGTGGTTCTAAACACTAAAGGTTTTTTACCTTAAGGCAATCTCTGCAGTAAGGTGAAAAAAAAAAAACTTGCACTGCCTATTACACCCCCCCCCCTTCTTAACACTTACCTGACTCCTATATTGATCCAGCACATCTGTAGCTGCTCTCTCCTTTATCTATGCTCCCACCGGCTTGGCTGAGAGCAGCAGGATCCAGGTTCTGACATCATGTAGAACCACCTGTCACTTTTACTGAAGACTGTGCTGATAACTCCTTTGAAACAATGGTCACTACTAGGTCATATAACCAGGCATTGCAGTGCTGTGAGATCTGCTGTCAATCAGATCCTATAAGAATTGGGGGGGGGGGCCCAATTGTTAGCTCCTATAACAAGCGGCTTACTATGGGTGGGCAAACACAAAAGGAGGAGCAGAGAGCACCGACAGGGGACCCCAGAAGAGGAAGTTTGGTACCACTGTGTGCACAAGTGGGTAAGTATAAACCTGTTTTATTATTTTAATTTAAACAAAAAAAGACTTTACAATCACTTTCATTATTGTGGAAGAATTTTTTAATGATTTATTAATGCAAAGCTATTTTGTTTGAGCACAAAAGTACAGATGATGACACTTTAGATAATGATTGTTCATAATGCATGTGTGCAATTTTACAATCCTGTATTCTGATTCCGAAGTGCATATATAGCAAACGGCTACATTTTTTTTTCCTGTTTATCTTGAATCTTGTCTGAAGTTTGAAATGGAAACAATAGTGATAGTCACGGGAAAATGTTCAATATGTGAATCCCTCATTTGTCTGAGGATGGTGCTTCAAAGTGTTCTTCTGCAATCCATTGTACCCAGTACACCATTCAACCTTCCTCTCTTGTTGGAATGGCTGCTGTTGGATGACAGTCATCTAATTTGTATTGTTAGCATTTACCCGACTGATGATAGATTGCCAGTAATCAAGGATCCTAGGTAGCTTATGCTTATGCTGTAAAATGTTAGTAGAAACAAAGACAGCAGTTTTCTGGTCTCATCTTTCTATATTCTACAATTTGATCAGACATAGGATAAAAGGCACCCATCTATGACATATTTCAGACCTATAATGGGTTCTGTTGAGTAGCTTAATGTTTACTTTGCTTTCACGTGTGCTGAGTATTCTACTGCCATGGAATATTCCTCAGATAGCGAGACTAACAAACAGGGGAGAAGAAACGTAGCAGAGTTTCTTTTCCTCTGTATGAAATTTCTATTGGAAAGAGAAACTTCAAAGGCAGCAGATACTGCTGTGCTTTTTCTTTAGATCACTCAGGATGCTCTACAAACCTAATATCGTGTGTGTACCCTCTGAGAGGTTTATCTGTAAAATGATAGTTTCATATAAATAAAGAAGTGTGAACTAATATACAATATGTAAAAAATAAAATTTTAATCAATTTTAAGTGTTGGTGTAAAATTAAACCAGGTGGTTTCTCAGTGGGTATCATGCTGTGCTAATAGTGATATAAATTCGGTATCCAAAATAAACAATAATACAACCCTATATGACACTCAAAAGTCCCACTTTTATCCTTGAAAGTCCAAAATCTATATATAAACCTTTTTGTGTCAGTGAAAAATTATATGCACAAAGTCCAAAAAGAATTTAATTAAAATTATTCCTCCGTATTCAGCTTTAACATCCCCATGTGTTCATGTGTTTTTGATATATATATATATATATATATATCTCTATATCATGCTGTGCTAGTTTATCCAAAAGAACAAAACGAAACCAGCGCTCACATCTTTATGCAGACTAAAGAAAATTCTGAATGCCAAAACGTTGAGGTGCAACCCTTCAGAGATCGGGAAATCTAGTTAATGGTGAACAAAAACAAACAAGGGCGCTTATTGAAAAATAGTAGAAATATACTCACAAACCAAAAAGCCTATCCCATATAGGTGTTTGAATCCATTGGACTACCCTTATGGATTACCTGTTCTGTTTGTAACCTTTTTGGTTTGTGAGTATATTTCTATTATATTTCAATAAATACGTGGTGTACCACGTCAATGCACAATGGGAGTGCGCCCTTGTTTGTTTTTGTTCACTGTGCTAGTTTATATAATAGGGGCTTTTCCATGGAAAGGCTGTGTCAGTCTCCTGTTTATCAGATTTATGCAGTTGTTCAGTCATTTGCCATGTAAGACACCATGATAAGATAGGATAGTGTGCCTTGGCTTACAGCACTGGTTATCCTACATATGTCCCGAGTGACCGGAGTCCATAGAACAGAAGCCTATCTGCATCAATTACTTTGCAGGCGTTTTCTGGAATTTCAGAAAGTTTGTTTTGACCTTTAGGTGTAGGTCTGTCAGTGCTTTGTAACTGAAATTGTGCTTCAGTTATAATTCCTGTATAGTAAGGCTGCTTTCTTTACTGTCAGTAAATCATATAGGACCGATAGTATTGGTATAGTACTCCCTTATGTTTTGGCTTACCTACCATATACAACGGTTTCTGGGCAATACCTGCTTTGATAAATAATCACCATTTCAGGCTTTACTTCATATGATTTCTATTATTGATTAAAGGAGAAGTAGGGATAAGGGCTCATGTACACTGTAGCTGAGAAACTCGCGTTTAGGAGCTGTTCATCAGTGTTTTTTACAGCAGCCCCTGAACTCACCTTAATGTACACATCTTCATTTACAGTTGTTTGCATTCATTTGAGTTTATAGTCGTTTTTTTGAACGCAGAAAACTTGCATTCAGCAGTCGATTTTATCAGCGTTTCAAATACTAAACGCGGCAAATCACATTTATATGCGTTTGCCTTTGACATTTTTTTTTTAACTCTTCCACTTCCCGATGCTGTCCAGATCCTTTTTTTCATCATGCACAATGCATGCAAAGCGTTTTCAAGGTACTCAGATGGACAAAACACTGAACACAGGATGTTCCTACCAAGCTTGTCACACATTGTAATGACCAATTTACACCTCAGACCTCTCCCACCCTTGGAAACAAAAGATATGTTAATGACCATTCACACCTCAAATTCCTCATGAAGACCCCCTGACAGGTGGCCTTAATGACTCACTCCACCAGACATCTTTCCCACCCTTGGAAACAAAAGAAATGTTAATGAGCAACTCACACCTAAGCTAATTTCAACACATACTGCTGTCTCTGCTTCTACCCTCTGTATTTCTCCGAAACAGTCTGAAATAGTTAATAATTTACCACTTTTCAGTGCATTCTGGGCATTTGAGAGGTTCTCCTGTGCTTATCTTAAAAAACGCACATAAACGTGCATAAACGCATTATGCAGACACGGCTAAACAGACATTTTTTTTAACCTACGGTTTCCAGCAGTTTCCATCGTTCAGAAGTGTCCCGTGTACATGGGGCCTAAAGGTTGATTGACCCTACTTCGTCTGTAGGTCAAAGGAATGCACTTGGTTCTGCATTGCTGTGACACATTTTTAACTGACAGTAGGCTGTCAGTGGACAGTAGTCCACTGTTGGCTGACTTCACTCAGCTGGTCTAAGCTCTGCAGGGATCCTGACATTAAAGTCAGGATTCACACAGATGCCTGACTGGCAGCTGGCTCAGCCTTTCACTGTGCCACTGAGAGCCTGAGCTAGCTGATCCTGCCTCCTCCCCTCCCCCACTGAACGGGTAGAGCAAAGAGCCATTGACTGACAATCGCCACTCTCTGCTCACTGAAGACCGAGAACTGACCAATCTGCAGTCTTTGATCACTCAGGCCTCTGTGTAGACCCTCTGGCGGACAGCTGTAGCTGGGATTGGTGCTGCCAGCCATTTAGGCCACTACAATTGTTGGTCATTTTTGAATCCCACACTTCTTTTAACGCTGCGTTCAGTGTATGGATATTTTTACATAGTTACATTGGTCCAGCTCCAGCTATGTGTGCTCAATATGTGTGAGCGATCGTCAGGTGTGGAAGCTGGAAATCGCTGTAGTAGGCACCTCTTTGCTTAGTGAACACAGGAGGTTGCTTGACTCGGGCTCCATTCAAAAAACGCTTGGTTTGTTCTCAATTAATGCAAATCATTCTCTGATTGGACAAGGTGGAGATTGTGACATCAGCACCCTTCCTCTCCACTTTGTCCAATCAGAGAATTCTTTTGCATTCACTGAGAAAATGTAAAGTGTTTCCTGAATAGTGTCTATGCCAATTAAGCAATCTCCAGTGTTCGCTGAGCAGCAGGTCAGGCACATGGGCCCAGAAGCTTGCGGTGATCACTGTAGTAATGGTTTCTAATACAGCGATTTCCAGTTTCCACAAGCTGGACCAGTAACTACGCAAAAGTATCAATACCTGGAATTCAACTAATAGACTTTGATTTGCTAGTTTTGAGAAATTTTAGGTTGTTTTTGTTTTTTTCTTTTGAGAAATCTAAAATTAGCCTCTTGTGTTTTTCTGCTATCAATTACCCAGTTTAATTGTCCATGTTATTATTGTGTGTATTGTGAGACTGCATTTTTATACCGTACCACTTGGCAATGAGATTAGACAGTAGTATGATGGGAAAAAAGAAAATCTTCATTCCATTCAAAATCCCAGACTGAGAAGTGCATGTGATCTGTATCTTGTAATGTGATGAGGAAAAGGTAAAAACGCGGGGCATGAACATGCAGTTACTTGCTGCCATTTTACGATTCATAGTAACAATTGAGTACTGATGTGATACTTTTTTTATTTGCACTAACATACAATTTTGAGGACAAGCTTTCGGGGTATGTCCCCTTCTTCAAGGTCCAAGCAGTACTATTATTACAAAGTTTTAGCAGAACGTTTTGTTAGTGCAAATAAAAAAAAAGTATCACGTCAGTACTCAGTTGTTTTTGTCGCAAGTGCACTAATACGGCTACAACCACCTCAAGCACGATTCATAGTGTATTTCATTTACACCTTTACAGTACTGATGTAGAGCAGATAAAGCTTTTAAAGCTGGCATCAAGTTGAAATTTTGGTCAGCTGCAAGCAACTTTGGGGGCTGTTAGATTCCACAGCCTGCAGCAGCTCTGCATTGTAGGTTCTGACATCATGTAGAACCACCTGTCACTTTTACTGAAGACTGTGCTGATAACTCCGTTGACACAATGGTCACAACTAGGTCATATGACCAGGAACTGCAGTGCTGTGAGATCTGCTTAATACATCAGGCAGGTATGTTTATGCTAGCTTTAATATAACAACCCATGGGGGTGTTAAACATCTGCTCCCCCTTTTTGCTTGCCATATTTTATTTCTTGAAATTTTGTTTTCCTGACACACATTTGCCATAAAAAGTCTGGACACAAAACAAACTACACAATAAATTGAAAACAAATGCCAAACCAAATCCAAGATTACATATTTAAATTTTACACCTTCTAATCTATCCCATGAATCTGGTAAAACAAAAATATATTCAATTCCCATGCTTATGGGAACGTAACGTCTGTCATATTTCCCCCAATTCATTTCCAAATTCCAATTTCCATTCAATACATTTTTAAATCTGCTTAAAGGATACGTTTATCTTTTAAATATGTTACACCCATATTTAGGGCAGGGGTTCCTCTCCCCGCAGCCGCTATTACATTTTGACATTAGAGGCAGACACTTTTCCATCATGCCGTACCATCAGGGAGGCGTGTAATTGGCCCCACATGTATTCTGCAGCAGGACAACAACCCCAAACATACTGCCAGTGTCATTAGGAACTATCTTCAGCTTAAAGAAGAACAAGGAGTCCTGAAAGGTGATGGTTTGGCCCCCACAGAGCCCTGATCTCAACATCATGGAGAAGACAGAAGGATTTGAGGCAGCCTACATCCACAGAAGATCTGTGGTTATTTCTCCAAGATGTTTAGAACAACCTACTTGCTGAGTTCCTTCAAAAACTGCACGCTAGCACTGTGTGTGCCTAGAAGAATTGATGCTGGTTTGAAGGCAAAGGGCGGTCATGCCAAATATTGATTGATTTGGATTTCTTTTCTGTTCATTTACTTTTTTATTTTCTTTATGCCATTTTGTTAGTTGCTATAAAAAAAACTACTATCACTTCTTTTGCTGAAAGCTTTTTCATTTACATTTTACAAAGCTTTTTTCATTTACAGCACTTTTGCACGCCTGCCTAAAACGTTTGCACAGTAAATGAACATCGGAAGTGTTACATGTGATTAGGGACAGATGAGCAGCTCTGGATGCAAACTGTCTCTGCTGTCAGCCTGTCATTGATTTGTACAGGCTTCCTGACCACCCCTGATCACAAACACTGGATTCTTTGCAGTGCATGGCTGCGCAAAATAAATCTGTTAGTGTATGGCCAGCTTAAGACCGCTATCATAAGATTCGGTAAACACTAAGGGTTAGATTTACTAAAACCGGTGCGCTCAGGATCTGGTGCAGCTGTGCATGGTAACCAGCTTCTAACCTCAGCTCGTTAAATTAAGTCATATATAAAAAAGTGCAGCGCCAAAAGATATATACTCCAGTCAGGTGATATAAAATATTGTGTCACTGTTTTTTACATTATTTTATCATATTTTATATCACCTGATAGGAGTATATATCTTTTAGCGCTGTACTTTTTTATATATGAATTTTATGAGGTTTTATCTGGTTACCTTTTATGTGCTACGGCTGCTATAGTACTGAGCACTCACTGATTCTTTTTACTACATATCTTTATATCACATAAATGAAGCTTTGGTAATAAAACCTGGAAGCTGATTGGTTTCTATGCAGATCTGCACAGTGATGTGGGGTTCCCCCCAAAATCCATACTAGACGCTTAACCTAGCATGCAGCCTGGCAGGCTAGGAAGGGGTGGGGGTGTAAATGAGCCCCCCCCCGAACCTTAGCAGGTAACATGCCCTCAACATGAAGGGTGCTTTGGGGTAGGGGGGCTCCTCTTCCCCACAACCCTGAGCAATGGTTGTGGGCGGGGAGAAAAAAATCTGGAAGCCCATTTTTAATAAGGAAGCCCCCAGATCCCAACCCCTCCCCCATGTGAATCAGTATGTGGGGTACATTGTACCCTTGTTAACCAAAAAAATTGTTCAACGTAAACAAGTCCAAGTGACAAGTCCTTTTTATTTACAAAAAAACCCCCAAAAACTTTATATATTTTACATTTTGTTTGGTGAATGAGTAGGGGTACCCCATACTAATTTACATAGGGGGGTGTAGGGATCTGGGGTCTCCCTTGTTGAGGACACAGGGTTCTCATAAAATACATAAGACATGAAGGGCCTGGTATAGATTGGGAGGGGGCCCCCCCACGCTGTTGTGTTTTTTTTTTTTCCTCAAGTAATTGCCAGCAATTCTTTTGTTTGCACTCAGCTGTCAGCGGGGAAACCCACAGACCACAGATGAGTAATTTGTTGTTAAGAACGCAGCAGCTAGCTTGCCATCCCACTCCTTAACGACCAGCTACTCACTGCTTAAGGATGCCAACAGCAGCCTGCTAAGAAAATAAAATCTGTTAGCAGCAGTTAGCAACGTTTAGAAGTGGTCAGTGTTTTTTTGTGTTTTTTTTTTTGCCGGCAAATCGCTATCAAATATGCAAAAAAAAAAAAAGGTTTTTGGGTTTTTTTCCAGCTCCTAGAAGCTAAAGCTTCAAAAACTTTTCTAGACTAAAACAGTGTGCATGGACACATAGGGTAACACTCTTTACTTCTAGGGGCTGAAAAAAAATGCTCAAAATCTGCTGCCAGTGTGCATGGAACGTTCGTGTCACACTGCAGTATTGATACTGCGCTAGTTACGAGTCATTTACAGGTATGTCATACTATATTTTTGATGTCCGACACCAGCCAGGCTTGCAGCCCTCTTCTTTCTTTAATAATTTTAACCAGAAGTAAATATTCATTTAGTTAAAAATACTATAATTCATAGCTACATGAAGTGACCAGAACTTAGACTGTTTATTCCTCCACGTTTCTAGTGTTGACTGCTTGATTTTAGATGGCAGAACTGAATATAATCAGGTACACAGCGTGACTCAGAGCAGTCGAGCCGGATTTGGTTAGCCAAGGCTTTTTGTTGACTATGAGCATGATAAATGGAGAATCGTGTTTCCAAATTAGGTTTCAGCAATTTGGATTGTTGGAGGCACGTGGTTCTCCTTGGATTGTGCTCTGTGAACTTGATCCTGGGTTTGTGTTGTAGACTGGAGGGGGAGTATTTATGGCACTTGTACTGTACATCCTGTGATGGCAGCTGCTGCCAGTTATTCCATTATAACTGATCACTTAAAGCCACAGTCCAAAACATTATTTGTTTGATAATACTGTCCTAGTTTATCAGCAGTTATATATTTTGGAACCTTTAAGATAAAATATAGTAAGAAGTTTGCCATGAATATTCAGCTTTTTGTGATAGGTGATCATGCCTTTTAGCTCGTCTGAGTCTTTTGCCCCTGAAGGGATGGTGCTCAGTGAAATGGATATGGCAAATTATTATATATTATATTTATATAATATATAGCTCCAACAGTTTGCTCAGCGCTTTACAAAATGAAGGTAGACATTACAGTTACAATACAATTTGATACAAGAGGAAACAGAGGGCCCGGCTCGTTAGAGCTTACAATCTAGGTGGAAGGGTTGAGTGATATGAAAGGTAATAGCTGTGGGGGGGATAAGCTGATGGAGGAAATAAATGGTGGTTTACTAGGTGGAAGCAGGATAGGCTTCTTTAAAGAGAGCTTTTCAGGGATCGCCTAAAGGTGGATAGATTAGGAGACAGCCGGACAGATTGTGGTAGGACGTTCCATAGGATGGGAGAAGCTCGGGAGAAGTCCTGGAGGCGAGCATGGGAGGAGGTGACACGGGAACTAGAGAGCAGAAGGTCTTGAGAGGATTGAAGAGAGCGGTTTGGTTGATATTTTGAGACCAGATTAGTGATATAACTGGGGGCAGAGTTGTGGATGGCTTTGTAAGTTGTTAGTATTTTGAATTTTATTTGTTGGGTAAGTGGAAGCCAGTGGAGGGCTTGGCAGAGAGGGGTAGCAGACACTGATGCAGCAAATGAAGACAAACCTCTTTGGAGGAGACTGGGGTTTACTAAGTGCATTGAAAGATGCAACCCCAAATTTAAAGCTAGGAACAGAATTTAAATTAGACGATTGAGTGAGTGTAGTCCCTGTAGCCAGCTCTGCTGAATTGATGTAAAAAAAATACATCCGGTTCACATTTTATTGTGTTTCCCATGTATCTTTCCAAAATTTTGGTGATGCCATATACAGGTTGTGCTAGTGAAAGATGGGATCTGTATAGGAATTGTGAATCCATGACTAGTTACCACCACGGAATAAAAAATGGTGGAGGACACATTTCACTTTTTGTGGAGGAACTCCACACAGAAGTGAGGATTTATGACCTGGATACTGAGATGTACATGCATGCTACACTCTACATTTGCTGTTCATCCTTTCTAGATTAAATACCTAACATCTATGAGGATGCTCTGCAGAACTGGGAATTCAGGTACTGAAGTCTGATCGCCAGACCCGCCATAATATATAAAAAACCATTTAGTGTCCATTCGCGTCAGATGCATTGGCATATGTTTTTTCAAATCATGCCATTGCAAGGACCTGTTAAAATTAAGGAATGTAAATGGGGACCGTGCACACTTTGCATTGTGCTGATATGCACTGATTTGTGGTGGAAAAACTGTAACCCTACTTTTTTAAGCGTGCCGCGACATAACATCCATCAACGCACAAGAAAGCAGTAGGCCAGCAAAAGTTCCAGGAATGCATGCTTCAGGAAGTGACAGTGCATCTTAAAACGTGATGCAGCATGCCATTGCAGGTCAATTCACACAGTGCTTTGTGAATACATCCTTAGGGCCCGTTCACACGATAGAAATGCAGTCCAGATGCGTTCTGGATGCTTCTCTGCATGCACGTTTTTGTGCGTTTTGACACGTTCTGGTGCGTTTTTGATGCATTCCAGTTTATTTTTTCCCTTCTCTTTTTCTTCAATTTAAATAGGGACATGTGTTCTGGTGCATTTTTGACTTGTTTTACCACATTCCAGTACAGTTCTGTGTAGGAAAAATGCAGCCTGTACTACTTTTTTTTTTTTTTTTGCTCTGCATCCGGAACGTACTGGAACTGCAAGTACTGATGTGAACTATGACATTGATAACCCTATAACCTACTTTGTGTGCGTTTTTGGATGCAGAAAAAAAGCACAATGAAACCCATGTAGTGTGAACTGGCTCTTAGAGGTTTTACTTACCAGTGTCCACCAAAAGCTGAAATTAAAGTGTTGTCGGTTTAACAGCTGGGGCCTGTACGTAGACCATTGATAGCGGTAACGTCTTTGATTACTGTACCAGAAACTATAACTATTTTTTAATGTTTCATGGCACGTACAAAGCCCAGTGACCTCGGTGATCATTGTTGGCACGTTTTTTGGCCCTTCAGGGTGTCACATAGTCATGAGCAGTCTGATGCATTGGTGGTAAAGGAAAGGATAAAGCGTGTTCCTAAAGCATTTCACCAACATAAAAATAATTTATTGTGACTTTTAAGCTTCTGGTATTGGATGGTTAGAGTGCTGGATGCAGTTAGGGAAGATGACTTCTACTGGCGAGTGGCACACTTTTCCTGTTCTCCTCAAGACAGGAACAAGATGTAATTTGTATTAATGAAATAATTGTTGCCAAATAATGCAATATTGTTCTAGTGCCAGTGGGTTGAGAATGCCAGATTCATTAATTGGACAGTTTTACCGGTTGGTAAAGCAAAAAGCCTGAACCAGCTGTATGCAGTTTGGATAAATTGCTCTATAAGGCCTCGTTCACACCATGTGCAGAGATGTGCGTTTTTCTACACCTGCCTCTACAAGCGCACAAAGAAGCAATTGTTTGTGCCCTGATCACGCCACAACACTGGTATTATGCCCATATTTTTCTGTGCAGAAGTATGCAACATCTGTACATTTTTATGTGCGTAAAAGAACATGACGCCTACATTTGAGGTATGAACAGGACAAATAGACTGTTAATAATCCCTGCATCTTGGCCACGAAGAGACCCCAGCACTGGAGAGAGACTGGTAGTATGATCTGCTGACATGCTTGAGATAACTGGAATGCAGTGGAGGACTTCTTGAGATAGAAAGCTATTGTACCCTATGTCGTTAAGATCTCATCCAGAGGTTGTTGTTTGAGGTGAAACCCTTAAGCCCCCCCAGTGAAGTCGCACGATTTCAAAATCAGTTGACCTGCCGATTTTAGTTGCGATTTGCAAGACATCTGACACAGATGTCTATACAAATCACAACAAAATTAGTGCATGCAAAACTTGAGAAATTGGTGAGGCTCTGACCAAGTCAGAACCGCACCGATATGACCGCTCTAATAGCGGACAATAGGGTGCGACTTGGCATATGATTTGCAAGTCTCATGGCATGCAAATCGCATGCCAAGTCGCACCCGATGTGACTGGGGTGTTATAGAATTTTTATAATGGTGCATTCACCTTTTTTACCCCTGCTTGGCGATTAGATGCAAGAAACCCAGTGGGGGTTCCGCAATTTGAAAGCAATGGGAGGCTGCTGGCTTCCGCAACTAATGACCCACTCTGGCATGTAATCACTCATGCAGCAATCACCTGCAAGGTATTGGCCCTGGACATGTGAGTGGGTCTGATTTAGCTGCGGGAGCTGGTAGCCTCCCATTGCTTTTCAGTGGAGCTGTCTCTTGCAGCTAATCACAGGAGCCCCCTTTGGGGTTCTTGCATATAATTGCAGAGCACATGCATGCACAAGAGTGAATGAACCCTAAAACTATATATCTCTAAACCACCATTTTTTTAACATCCTAATGTGGCACAGCAGGAAGATTTATCAACACAAATGACAGCCAGACCCATCTGACTATCCTTGAACCCTATGTGCCTTGAAGTCCAACTAAGACCACATTAATAAACAAAATTGCCCCTAACCCCCAGTCACACTTACCCGACTGGTAATAACGTGTTTTTCATTTTTTAAACTTCATGTCTATGACGGCTTAGGTATTTCATACATCTAGACAAGACCCATCACTGTTCACCAGCTTTTCCTCTAAAGTGTGTATGTATATGTATGTGTATATATGTGCATATATATATGTGTATATATATATATTTTTTTTTTTTACACTGCAGCCTGCAAAGCTTTGCACTCGTGATTAATGGATCACGCATGCAATGCCAGTCCCTGGCAGACACTCAGTACAGCTGTCTACTTGTACCTCCCGTAAGGACAGACAGTTACTGAAGGGCAGGAAGAATCAATGACCTGCAAGCCGTCTGTCACGATGGAATATATGACTTGTAGTTCATTCATAGAACTCTAAATGATGCAGCTGTATGTGCACAGCCGCTCTGTTTTTTAAAATGCAATACTGAGTATGGTGAGAGGATCCCCCCACCCCCTGTCAAAAGGGGTGTGGAGGACTACTCCAAAGTAACATGTTCAACCCTAAATATGGGGGTAATATGTAACATGTTACAAAATGTGAACTTATCCTATAATTCCCCGCAAAAAATATTGGAATTGACAGAACCTGAAGTAATATGAATGAATAACAAAAAGTTCTTGTACTGAATTAGCAAAGACCTTGACATTGCTTCGGCCACAGTCCTAGTTCATACAGGACTGATTTGCTCCAAAATACTCAAAATCCAAAGCAATACAATGTTGGCCCCATAGACTTCAAAGGTGCCTGAAATTGGTTGATTCAAGCGTTTGAGAGTTCTTTTAGGAGAATTTTGGGCATACTTGAGGGTGTAACAACTGGTCTCATGCCCCTAGTGCTTTCCACTTAAACAAAAACACATGAAGCAAGAATGCACATGTAAAACTCCTGAAATGCTCTTCTAAGAAGCTCATATGCGTGCGCAAATGCTCAAATAGAAATGCCTGAAAATCACTCTGCTCGGTGTAGTTTAAAGCCTGGTACACACAGGCTGAACAAAATGCAAATGTTGGTGCGGTGATCTCCCCCGCTGTACCTTCCATATTCTGACCCACCAGAACACACTGATAAGCGTTTGCAGCCATTGGTGACAAGTGCTGATCAAATGCTGGTTTTCCAGCATGTCCCTTCAACAAAATCCGGCCGTTAGACTGGCTTCTTTTGGACAGACAGCTGTCTACACTGACCAAATGTCAGATGGTTTCTGTTTAGCTGATTTTCAATCTTCATGTAGCCTGTATAACGGAGTGCACTGACCTCTAAGAACATTTTGCAAATGCTTTTTTTTTTTTTGGAATTTACAGCATTTTTGCAACAAAATTTCAACATTGTTTATAGAAAACCTGTCCAGACATATACGGTATATAGCATCTACCATTACTACTTTTAAAAGTGGAGACTTCAAAGCTAGTTATAAACCTATTTATATCAATGCCCATCCTGGAGGAGCTTGTAATAATGTCCCTGCTGTAGTCATACAAACTGTAACCCTAGAGCCAGTTTATATTCTGGAGCAAAACAATGCAGTCTGTGGTTGGAGCCAAACCTCAGAGAAAGAAACGATGCTAACCACTAGCGGGCAGAATGGAAAAAAACACTGAAGAGCTCGGGAGGAGCTCACTGTACTAACTAGGCAATGTTAGTACAGTGATCTCCCCACTGAGATATTGTGTTTTGACAGGGGGACTGTCCCCTCTCCTGGACACACCGGTCAGCTCTCGCAGCCATTGGCTGCCAGCACTGATCAGATGCTGATTTTCCAGGATGCCAGTTCAACAGAAACTGGTCATATGGCCAGCTTCTGTAGGACAGGCTGGAGTACACTTGGGCCAAATGTCAGTCAGGTTCTGTTGAACTGGCCGATATTCGGCCCTTATGTAGAGGGCTTAAGGCCCCATTCACACAACACACACGTAAAATGTTACGTGTGTGTTGTAAAGTAAAACAAAGAATGTGTTATTCTAAAAGGCTGTTCGGATTTCTGTAGTTTGGAAATTATTCAAAGGAAAAAAAAAAAGGTTTTTATGTACTCTGATGCCCAAGAGAACACTGAAAAAGCCCTTAAATGCCCTACAACAGGTAAACAAAAGGGGACATGGATAGATGTGAGTCTGGCCATCATTCTTGACATGTCACAATATACAGCAACAGTTTAATTCTTCAAAAAAGTTGTACCTTTTACCATTGAAATAAGTCCTTGAGCTCCAGTCAAGTGATCTTTCTTATGCTGAGATGATGTCATCAGTCTGTTGCAGGCAAGAGTATGCATTTCCTCAGTCTCCTTTCCTCTAGTGCAGTGGTCTCCAAACTGTGGCCCGGGGGCCGGATGTGGCCCTTTGCTTGCCTTTATGTGGCCCTTGGGGCATTACTCCTCCCACTGTCCGCAACAGTGGGGCATAGTTCCTGCCACTGACACTGGGGAAAAAGGACACTATTCCTCCCAATTATGGGGCACTGTTCCTCCTATTCATGCAAATGATGGGGCACTGTTCCTCCCATTGACACCAATGATGGGGCGCCATTCCTCCCATTGACACCAATGATGGGGCGCCATTCCTCCCATTGACACCAATGATGGGGCGCCATTCCTCCCATTGACATTAATGATGGGGCGCCATTCCTCCCATTGACACCAATGATGGGGCGCCATTCCTCCCATTGACACCAATGATGGGACACTATTCCTCCCACTGATACCAATGATGGGGCACTATTCCTCCCATTGACACCAATGATGGGGCACTATTCCTCCCATTGACACCAATGATGGGACACTATTCCTCCCACTGATACCAATGATGGGACACTATTCCTTCCATTGATACCAATGATGGGACACTATTCCTCCCATTGACACCAATGATGGGGCACTATTCCTCCCATTGACACTAACAATGGGAATTATTATTATTATCCAGTATTTATAAAGCGCCAACAGTTCGCTCAGCGCTGTACAATACAATGGGAGACAATACATGCGACAGTACAATAACAGTACAATGCGATACACGGGGGATCGAGGGCCCTGCTCCTTGGAGCTTACAATCTAGGAGGGAAGGGATAGTGGTACAGGAGGAAAAGCTGCGGGGGATGGAGTGGTAGGAGGAGTGGAGGAGGTCTGCAATTAGCAGGGGGTGGGGTAGGCTTCCCTGAAGAGGTGGGTTTTCAGGGTGCGCCTAAAGGAGAGGAGAGTAGGTGATAGTCTGATGGATTGGGTTAGGGAGTTCCAGAGGATGGGTGACTCCCTGGAGGTGGGTGTGGGAGGAAGAGACCAGGGAACTAGAGAGAAGGAGGTCTTGTGAGGAGTGGAGAGTGCGTTTTGGGTGGTATTTGGATATTAGGTCGGTGATGTAGTTTGGGGCAGTATGATGGACAGCTTTGTACGTCAGTGTTAGGATTTTGAATTTTATACATTGGGCAATCGGAAGCCAGTGGAGGGATTGGCAGAGGGGGGTGGTGCAAACGGAGCGGTTGGTAAGGTAAATGAGTCTGGCTGCAGAATTCAGGATAGAATGAAGTGGGGATAGTCTGTTGTGAGACAGGCCAGTGAGGAGGGAGTTGCAGTAATCGAGTCGTGATATGATGAGGGAGTGGATGAGCTGCTTAGGAATGCTTTTCCTACCACTGACACCAATGATGGGGAACGATTCCTCCCATTCATACCACTGATGGAGCACTATTAATCCCCCTAATACCAACGATGGGGCACTGTTTACTCACACTGATGCCAGGACATTTTCTTCTCCCACTGTCCACAGTCCGGCCCCCCCAAACGTTTGAAGGACAGTAAATTGGCCCTTTGTTTAGAAAGTTTTCAGACCCCTGCCCTAGTGGTCAGACTGTAGCAGTTCACAAGGCTAGAGACTATAGCTAGGGGATATTTGTAAACCAAAAAGTCAGACTTCAAGATTTTACATGAATGTGTCGTGTCTGAGGTGGCATTTCCGTCCCGATAGTAGGCGTTAAGAGTGGACTCTTATGAGCGTATGAGCTTCTTAGGAGAATACACTTTCAGAAAAGGCACAGTCCAATAGTAGTCAATGGGAACAGTACATAAAATGTGGGTACCATCGTGCTGCGGCCAAACCACAGTGCACCAGTGTGAACCTGGCCTAATTCTGGAAGATGCCTGCAGAAAGATGGCTCCTTCATTCTGGAGAAATAATCAGATGAATGCATTACAAGAAGGGTATTGATCTCTTGAGAGGTAATACATACATGTACTTACATATTTCTCAGTATGCTTCTCTTTACATGAAAAATATATATACTTGATGCTCGGTCCACTTTACCAGCCAGATGAGAACACAAATAGTCGGGAAATATCATTTGAGAGTCTCTGGGCTTGTTCGTAGTATGTTATGTATCCGTACAGACCAGTAATGAGCATCTGCTGTGGGGCAGTCATGAACAATTCCACAAGGGGCTAGGAATTGTGACAGTCATGAACAGAAGCACATGCTGCCGAAGGCCAAAGCTGTCATGGAAAGTAACGCAGGGTGTTTTTGAGCCTTGGGCTGGGGACCACTGCTATAGAACACTACTGATGAAACGCAGAGCTACTTTTCCCACGAGTTTCGTTATTTTCATTTTTCCTTCTGAAATGACAGTGCTTTCACATAACAATTGAGAAAGAACATTGCAGAAATCGATCAGCCATTTAGAGACAATGTTTGTCTGAGGGAAGGATGCAGCTTTTGCTGGGAAGCAGGGTAGCAGTTTCCAGAAAGCAGTCGGTCTGGGGAATCTGTGTGCGCAGTGCTGTAATGAATCTCCTGCTTCTTACACCATATCCTTTTAAAGCGTTTAATGATTTATGATTGCAAACTACATTGTGTTCAAAGGAAATTAATATATGTAAAGATACCAGAAAGCCATGTAGTGATAATGTGCAATGGGCAACCAATTACAGTTTAGATAAAAATCTTCAGATAAGTGACAGGTACATTTATTTTTGTGTTTTTTTTAAAGTGGATGAAAAACTTAACACTAACTATTCTTATAAACATTCCCTCTCCCCTCCTCCTAGTTATCCTGCATAGTCTGTGTAAAATAGATTTGTATAATTCCTTTTTTAAAATGTTGTCCTAATCTGGTCATGTGATCCTGCTGCTTCGGCTCCCCTTTGTCAGTGAGCGGCTGCTGCAGGGGAGAGGAGTGAGTGCGGACCATGGCTGGGCCATGAGGATCTATGGGCGATGTCGCATCTCCCCAAATTCACAGCTGCTGTTAAACCCTCCCTTTAACCTCTTCCCTCCAATGGTACGCATATATGCGGCCTCTTGGTGAGGGGGCTTTAATGCTGAGAGGTCACATATATGTGGCCCGATGTAAACTCAGGGCGCACACCCTGAGCACTCCCTGCACAGTTACTGGTCCCGATGCATACTTGCAATTTTTGGGAGCCTTCCGATTATGTAAACGCTGTCACAGCCAATCACCGCAGTCACATGACTCAAATGCCCACCTCCACCTCTTGGCATTTAGAAGCTCTTAAGGGCCCGGGAGGTGGCGGTGGGAAGGGGTTAAACAGGGGAGCTGGAGCTGCAGGTTCACATGACTAGATCGGATTAAAAAAAAGGTACACAGATCTTTTTTTGCACAGGGTATTCAGGATAGGTAGGAGAAGGGGGGAGGGAACAATTTTGAGAATAGTTAGTGTTAAGTTTTTTTTTTCTTTCATTTTAAAGGATAAGTTCACTTTTGCAGAAAAAATAATAAATGCAAATATTTGTGCAGAAAAAAATGTACATTTATTATTTTTACGTGTAGGAGCCTGGAAAGCATTTCACCCACAGTCAGTAGGTCACAGGTGCAATATTGGCTCCTGCAAACCTCCCCAGACTTTCCGCCTGTACCTCTGTATGGGCTGTGTTAGTTGGAGGACACGTCAGTGGACTATGGGAGTACTCATCAGCACCCCTGCAGCCTATTGAAACTACAAGTCTGTCTGCTGCGGTGGCAGGCAGTACTTGCAGTTTATTCACAGGAAACACTGAATGAATGATTCGGCTGTGTGGGTGGAGCCTCGCATAGCCGTGCTCTTTTTCATAAAGTGACAGCGGGTGCAGGGAGAAGAACCCCGCCCTCTGTCACCGGGGAAGGGGGATCAATTGGAGAGGTGGCAGGAGCTGGAACATGCAGGGCCCTCACATTCCTTCTATACTGAAATGTATTGTAATTGTACTGTCTCCTTTATATTGTAAAGTGCTGAGCAAACTGGCGCTATATGAATCCTGTATAATATTAATAATGTACATGTTCCATCCTAAATACATATGGAATATGTAACTTGTTCCAAAGGTGAGCCTATCCTTTAAAGCTGAACACTCACCATACTGCAAGGGTTAAATTCCATACCTAGTATACTAGTAACAGGGACTTTTACTTGCCCTAATCCTAGCTCCTGCAGGCTCCAGCAATGCCATGTGACCTGCCTCTGCTCTAAGGTGCTCCAGCAGTCGCAGGCACTCTGAGGTCATCAAGTATAATTCACCACCAAAAGTCTTGCACTGTACATGAGGATGTCTATAGGCCACCCACAGCCCAGACTGTTGGAGGAATAAGAGAGCACCAGTTGCTGGCAGAACCAGGAATTGGGTAAGTCAAGATCATTGATGCCAACTAGAGCACCACCTGGGGTTTCCTCTGGTACTCCGGTTTCCTCTCACACTCCAAAGACATGCAGGTAGGTTCATTGGCTCCTGTCTAAATTGGCTTTAGTATGTGTATGCATGAATGCAAGTTAGGAACTTTAGATTGTACGCCCCATAAGGGTTAGGGACTGATGTGAATGTACAATCTATATGTAAAGCGCTGCGTAAATTGACAGCGCTATATAAGAACTTGTAATAAATTAAATAATGTACAACCCCTGGCAAAAAGTATGGAATCCCCACTCTTGGAAAATGTTCATTCAATTGTGCAGAAAAAGAAAATTAATCATGGACAGGCCTCAAAACTGTTTTCATTTAACATTCCAACCTTCTGGCTTTAAGAAACACTTGAAAAAATAAAGAAAACTGTAGTCAGTTGAAACTGTTTTTGCAGATCAAGCAGAGGAAAAAAATATGGAATCCCTAAATTCTGAGGAAAACCTTATGGAATCATAAGAAAACACTACAGTACACCACTAGTACTTTGTTATAAAAGCCAGAGCTGGTGCAACAGCTTGACTTCTCTGAAGAATGGATTTAACTATCGACAAACCGTATTCTTCATCATCCCAGCTCCAACTTTCTCTTATTGCAGTTACCATATCAACTTTGCAGGTTGGAGCTTTGTCATGGACCATTTTATTTCATTTCCACCATAGATTTTAATTGGATTGAGGTCCAGACTATTTGCAGGCCACTCCATTGTCATTATATGTCTTTCTTGAAGGAAAGTTTTCACGACTTTTGCCCTATGGCAAGATGAATTATCTTCCAGAAAAATGTCATCATCATCACCAAACATCTTTTGAATGAATGGAATAAGAAATAGAAATGTGTCCAAAATCTCAATATAAGCTTGTGCATTTATTCAAGACTTAATGACCTTTATCTCCCCCGTACCTTTACCTGACATGCAACCCCATATCAATGATTGTAGAAATTTGCATGTTTTCTTCAGGCAGTCTTCTTTATACATTTCATTGGAACAGCACCAAACAAAATCATCACCCTGCCCAGTGCAGATTTGTGATTCATCACTGAATATCACTTTCATCCAGTCATCTACAGTCCATGATTGCTTTTCTTTAACCCACTGTAGCCTTGCTTTTTCTGTTTAGGTGTTAACCACTTGCCTACCGGGCACTTATACCCCCTTCCTTACCAGGCCAATTTTCAGCTTTCAGCGCTGTCGCACTTTGAATGACAATTGCGCGGTCATGCAACATTGTACTCATATGAAATTTTTATGATTTTTTTTTCTCACAAATAGAGCTTTCTTTTGGTGGTATTTACTCACCGCTGGGTGTTTTTATTTTTTTGTGCTATAAACACAAAGAGCAAAATATTTGAAAAAAAAAAAGTTTCTTTGTTTCTATTATAAAATTGTGCAAACGGGTAACTGTTCTCCTTCACTGATGTGCGTTCATGAGGCGGCACTGATAGGCAACACTGATGGGCACTGATAGGCAACACTGATGAGGTGGCACTGATGATGGGTACTGATAGTCGGCACTGACGGGCACTTGTGGGTGGCACTGCTGTGACTGGCCGATGTGATTGGCCTTTTGCCACATCACGTGATCAGCTGTGTCTGTAGGACACAGCGATCGTGGAGATCGCCGGGTGCGCACCCCCAGGGGAGTGCAGGAGAGCGCGTTTTTGGAGGACGTCGTATGACTGCCTTCCAGAACTGTCCGGCCACAGTCCAGCCGTCATCCGGCTATCTGCGGTCAGCAACTAGTTAATGATGGTTTTTGTTTGGCTTTTCTGTATGTAAATCCCATTTCCTTTTGGCAATGTCTTACAGTTTGGTCACAGACATTGACTCTGGTTTCCTCCCATTTGTTCTTCCTTTGTTTTGTTGTGCATTTTCTGTTGTCAAGGCATATTGCTTTGTGTTTTATCTTGATGCTTTAATGTCATCCTTGGTCTACCAGTACACTTCCCTTTTACAACCTTCCCATTTGATTTGTACTTGGTCCAGATTTTAGACACAGCTGACTGGGAACATCCAACATCTTTTGCAACTAACTACAGTTTTCTTTCTTTTTTTTAATTTTTGTAAGTGTTTCTTAAAGCCAGAAGGTTGGGGTGTTAAATGAAAATTGTTTTCAGGCATGTCTGTGATTGTTTTTTTTTTCTTTTATCCTCCTACACAATTAAATGAACATTTTACAAGAGTGGTGATTCCATACTTTTTGCCAGGGGTTGTATAACTCCTGCCAGAACTGGTGTCCTAAGCCATCAGGACAGGAAGAAAGGGAAATCTCTGCAACCTGGACAGAGACAGCATAAAGGAAGCAGACCAAACTTTAATTTCTTCCCTAGTCGACTGGAAACTGAGCTTTTATTGCTGTGTCCCCATTAGAGAGGTCACCCATCACTGCCTTTCTTTCTGTTGAAGGCTATCTCTAGGACAGAAGAGGGAAATTCTCCTGTACCTTGCAGTCAGCTAGGCACTGATGAGGTGGCAAGGGTGGGCAGCACTGATGGGCACTGATAAACTGCACTAATGAGGTGGCACTGATGAGGCAGCACTGGTGGGCATTGATGAGGCACTGATGATGCTGCATTGATATGCAGCAATCATGGGCACTGATAGGCGGTGCTGATGGGCGACACTGGTGGGTGGCACTGCTGGGTGCTGATCATCAGTGCCCTGATGATGAGTGCAGATGTCCTCTGACATTTGCCGGTTATCGGCAGTACTTTCCTCACATTGTGACAGCGTGATTTCCTCAGAAGGCTTTCCGTTTTGCCAATAGCCGGCAACTGTATTTATTCAGTGATCTGCTGTGTCATTGCACACAGCTGATTACATGGTAAAAGGCCTCTGTGATTGGTCTTTTAACTCATCATGTTATCAGCTGTGTCCATAGGACACAGCGTTCATGGACCTCACTGGGGCACGTGGGAGGGCGCGATCTGGGAGGACGTTATATGACGCCCTCTCAGAACTAGACAACAGCGCTGTAGCCGTCATTCGGCTATAGCGCGGTTGTGAAGTGATTAAGGGCCAATTCACACAGACTTGCGCTAATATATATAAAATCCATTTTAATGCGCGCTGACGTCTGTCGACATACATTTTGATGTCTGTTGACCTTTTATGCACATCGTTATGGTGGGAATAGAACATATTGGAAATGTATTGCTTTTCAGATGTCTGCCCATTGAGCTTCATTTTACAACTGCACTAAAACTGAGATCAATGCACTGGTGTGAATTGGCCCTAAAGCACAGTTATTCTGTTAGGTGCATTCTTCCTAGGTCTCAATGGATATAAATGCAGCTTTTATATTCTTTATGGCTGAGAGATACTACCTTGAAAAAGTAGCTGCCATCACAGGCAATCCGATAGCTATCATTTGGGTGGGTTCCTCTTGGTACTTCTTATGTGATGTGTTTGCCAGGAAACTATATCTCCCATGATTATCACTTCTGCATTCATTATTCAGACGTTTTCTTGGATGGAGCTTGGGCTGGTCTTTGGTGGGGAATAAAGTTTTACTTTTGTTTTGTTAGCAATACTTGACATAGTTTGCTTGTCGGTGAAAATTCAGTTTTGTGCTCCATGCTCTCCTGAACCTCCATATTCTAAGGGTCTGCATCCATGGCTTTAGTTTGACATCAGTTTGAGTTGCTTCTGAGATCATTCAGAATTCATTGACAGGTACAGTTGGCCTGCAGTTGATCTCCTTTTGACTTGCTTTTGAGCTGTTTTAAACAGTTTTGCAGTCTATAGATTTGTATAGAAAATGAAAACCTGTTTGAAGTGAACAAAAGCCCTTTGTCACAGGCCCTAACACTTCAGCCTGTTGAAGCACGTTTTCAGAAGCCATTCAGAGCTTGACACCAGATTTCCATGTTACTTTATTGTGTCTGTTCACATCCAAGCAACTTGTTTTGTGCAACACTTTGAAAAAGTAAAGCATCCTTTACGGGGGTGTGACCAGGCATTGTTCGTTCCAATAGACTTCAGTGGAAGTACCTGAAAAGTGTATTTTTTTTCACGTGATTTTGCACCCAAGAATGGTCTCCTCTGCATTTGCTAGATCAAAACGCTGAAGCCTGAAAACACCTGAAAAAATGCAAAAAAAACTGCTTCAGATTGATTTGAATGTACTGCCAGTCACAAATTGGGGACATGCATGGACGTGGAACGTCCTTGGCAGTAGGGGACCACAGGTTTTCTAACTCCAGGCAGTGTTGACATTATGATGCTGCGTTTGTAGCACTACAAGGTAGCAAATACCAGAAGTAATCCTGCATGTAATCACAGTGTGGGGGCAAATTTAGGTATGAAATGGTAATTACAGTAAGAGGAAAGAACAAAACTGTACCCCTGTTCACATACACTATAATATAAAGTATTAGGATGCCTGCTTTTACACACACATGAACTTTAATGGCATCCCAGTCGGACAAGAAGGCCTGGTTCGCATTCTCCACTGTAATTCATCTTAAAGGTGTTCTATCGGGTTAAGTTGAGGACTCTGCAGGCCAGGCAAGTTCCTCCACCCCAAACTCGCTCATACATATCTTTATGGATCTTGCTTTGTGCACTGGTGTGCAGTCATGTTGGAACAGAAAGGATCCATCCCCAAACTGTTCCCACAAAGTTGGGGACTGAAATTGTCCAAATGTCTTGGTATGCTGACGCCTTAAGAGTTCCCTTCACTGGAAGTAAGGGGCCAAGCCCAAACCCTGAAAAACAACCCCACACCATAATCCCCCCTCCACCAAACTTTACACTTGACACAATGCAGTCAGGCAAATACTGTTCTCTTGGCAAACGCCAAACCCAAAAATGTCCATTGGATTGCTAGACAGAGAAGCGTGATTCGTCACTCCAGAGAACACGTCTCCATTGCTCTAGAGTCCAGTGGTGGCGGGCTTTACACCACTGCATCTGACGATTTGCATTGCACTTGGTGATGTAAAGATTAGATGTAGCTGCCCGGCAATGGAAACCTATTTTATGAAGCTCTCTACGTACGGTTGTGCAAATCTGAAGGCCACACGAAGTTTGGTGGTCTTTAGCCAAAAAAAAAAACAAAAAACAGCAGTGCATGATTCATGAATCTGTTCGCCTTTACTATCCATTCCTTTGGGCCTAAAAACATGTTTCTTCACCCATAAATGCTGCACGTTGAAAAATGCAATAGTATGACCAGACTTCAAAGGGGACAATGTGTTTTCTTAAAGTAAAATGAATGTTTGTGTTTTTTTTTTTCTTTTTTTTTTGCTGCAGAAAAGCACATAAATATTAACAGATGACATTTGACATTTTGTTCCACTTATTGCATTGTGGATTGCTCTGTAAAATTAGATGATGAAAACATTGCTGTGCTGGCAACCATTTTATGGCAACAATTTCTATTGTACCAAGAGTGCTGCACATCTCCTGCAATCAGCACTGCTGTGTCTGATTTAAGAGTTCTTTATTCCAGTTGATGAGTTAATGTGGAAAAGTTAAGCACTCGTTCACATAGATCTAAGGTATTGCTGTGAACTAATGGTCCATGAGATTGCATTCTAAAAATTGATTTTTTTTTTTATAATTTTTTTTTCTTTTTTTATCTTTTTACTTTACTCATCCCCTTAAGCCTTGAGGATCTAAGAAGAAAGACTGCCCTTGTGAGGGTGTTCTAACACTGTATACAGTATAGTGCAAAGAAATGGCTTTTTGTCTATGAACCAATGTGCATCAGAAAACAAAAATTATATTATTGCAAATGCATCTTCATACTTCGATGTATCAGTGCTTTCGATGCTTTTAAAGGATGAATGGACTTTCATATAATGTACACATCTTGCCTATTTAGCTACCCTGATCAAAAATATCCCAACTCTGTCTTTGATGCTGCCTGAGTGACGCTTTGGAGACAGTCCCAAAGAAACCTATGACGACCCACTGGCAGGTGCAGTCAACGGTAAGAAGATTGCAACCCCGCATCTGATTGGCATATAAACACTATCTTGCCAAAAGTATTGGGACGCCCGCCTTTACACGCACGTGAACTTTAATGGCATCCGAGTCTTAGTCTGTAGGGTTAAACATTGAGTTGGCCCATCCTTTGCAGCTATAACAGCTTTAACTCTTCCTGGGAAGGCTGTCTACAAGGTCTAGTAGTGTGTCTATGGGAATGTTTGGCCATTCTTCCAGAAGCACATATGTGAGATCAGGCACTGATGTTGGATAAGAAGTCCTGGTTTGCAGTCTCCGCTCTAATTCATCCCAAAGGTGTTCTATCGGGTTGAAGTCAGGATTCTGTGCAGGCCAGTTAAGTTCCTCCACCCCAAACTCGCTCATCCATGTCTTTATGGACCTTGCTTTGTGCACTGGTGAGCAGTCATGTTTGAACAGGAAGGGGCCATCCCCAAACTGTTCCCACAAAGTTGGGAGCATGAAATTGTCCAAAATGTCTTGGTATGCTGACGCCTTAAAAGTTCCCTTCACTGGAACTAAGGGGCCAAGCTCAACCCCTAAAAAACAGACCCACACCGTAATCCCCCCCTCCACCAAACTTTACTCATGGCACAATGCAGTCAATCAAGTATCGTTCTCCTGGCAACTGCAAAACCCAGACGCATCAATTGGATTGGCAGACAGAGAAGCGTGATTTGTCACTCCAGAGAACACATCTCCATGGCTTTAGAGTGCAGTGGTGGCATGCTTTACACCACTGCATCTGATGCTTTGCATTGCACTTGGTGATGTAAGGCATGGATGCAGCTGCTCCACCATGGAAACCTATTCCATGAAGCACTGTATGCACTGTTGTGCTAATATGAAGGCCACATGAAGTTTGGAGGTCTTTAGCTATTGACTCTACAGAGGAGTTGATAACTTCTGCGCACTGTGCTCTTCAGCATGCGCTGACCCCGCTCTGATATTTTACGTGACCTACCACTTCGTGGCTGAGTTGCTGTTGTTCCCAATTACTTCTACTTTGTTATAATACCACGAACAGTTCACCGTGGAATATTTAGTAGCAAGGAAATTTTACGGATGGAGTTATTGCACAGGTGGCAACCTAGCACAGTATCGCACTTGAATTCTCTGAGCTCCTAAGAGCGACCCATTTTTTCACAAATGTTTGTAGAAGCAGTCTGCATGCCTAGGTGCTTGATTTTTTACACCTGTGGCCATGGAGGTGATTGGAACCCCTGAATCCAATGATTTAGAGGGGTGTCCCAATACATTCATGTTTTTTCTCTATGTACCTAAAGTTAGTGACTTTAGTACTTTTAAAATCCAGACCGCAGTCCTACCTAAGAATAAGCAATTATTGCTAACTTGTCCCTCTGCCTGCACCTATAAACTGTTCAGGGATAAAGAACCAGGCTTAAGCTAGGCATAGATGAAACTAAATTTGACCAGTTCAGTAGGGACTGGACAAATTTTGATCCATCTATGGCCGTCCCCATTCATGAGATTTAGATCTAATAATTGACTTCTCACAAATTGGCTTATTGGAAAATTTTATTTGATCAGAGCTGCAGCCAAATGGCTAAGGAGGGCAGAGGAGTCCCCGTTGTCATAATACAATAACACACCAGGGAGGATTCCTCTAGCCACTTTGATTGCTTGGATGAAGGAAACTGTTCAGTTGCATTTGATCTGCCATCTGACTGAAGAAACTGATTTACAATTTTCAGGAGCGTTGAATGCCTTGACCCCAGCTGAGCATAGGGGTAGTTTCCATCGGCTCCCAACTGTGTCCAGTGGGGAGACAGAGGCCCACAGGGGACACCATCATCTGACACTCTTGGAAGTGTAAAATGTATGAGATATTTTGGAAAACCTATTTCTTCAACCCGGAGGAGTTGAGCAGGACCTGTAAATATAAATTGCTTTCTTTCCAGGAAGGCATGCTTTTTAGGTTTTAAAAATTTACTTAAACTGGAGAGTGCAAAATCTGGTGCAGCTCTTCATAGAAAACCAATCTGCTTTTTAGGATTTTTTAGGATTGGCTACCATGCACAGCTGCACCAGAATATGCACTCTCCAGTTCAGTAAATCAACCCCACAGAGTTCTCTTCAAAAAACCCAGTAATGCTAACTTATAAGAATGCCAGTTGCCTGACTGTCATACGGATCCAATGGAGTCATTACTTGTAGAGTCACTCATCTGAGTAGAGTACCCAGATCATGAGTTCTGAAGACTTTTTCTAATCTGAATGCTTGTTCCAGGCTAGTGATTGATAAGTATCCAAAGACAGCCAGGTAACTAGATTTCTTAGAACGTGCTCTAGCAAGCCCCCCCATGTCTCTTAACACAGGTGTGATACCTTTTTGTGTCACATTTAAAGAATGTGGATTTTTTTCTCTATAATTATGTTTGCTTAGTTGCATCAAAAGAAAATAGGTGTGTGCTCATTACTGCAGGAAGTGGCATCTTGCAGAATTTGTTACCTATTTTTAAACAAGAAAATTCCTTTCTGCACTTATGTATTTCTTGACATACTTGTCTCTTTATTTTCAAACCTTTTATATAAAGAATTGCACTAAAAATAATATGGTGGTTATTTAACCAATCCATGTTCATGCTTGGACTTCTCTGGTGATTTTATAACCAGAGTGAGCAAACCGCAATTCAGTGCTTGGCATTAGACGTTCGATAAAGTCTCACCATTGGTTATGACACCTGCACCCTTTATTTACCATTCCTGTTACAAGAAACCTTTATCGATTCATACTGTGATCATTTCTACCTCTAGTATTTGTTTTGTACTACTGTGCATTTTATTGTTATTTTTCGGTTGACATATGACATACTATGGATGTACTTGGATGGCTTGTTGTTGACTTAAGCTGTACTCTTCTTTATAGGTGCTTTGTTATTGAATAAAAAAAAAAGATGGAAAAAAAACACGTGCTTGTTAACTTGACGCCTTTTAAGATGATCTGTCACTGTCAGGAAATGTCAGTTTATCCAATATATAGTCTATCAGCGGTGAATCTGGGGTGTATACTGCATATGCCCAAACCCCTACAATGGTCTTTCTGATCTGTATGTAAAGGGTAGTTAGTAGAATGATTATGATAATGCCTGAAGTTGTGTGCACACCACCATCTTTTACATCGCTCTTTGAGCCATTTGAGACTTTTTTTTAAAAAAAACGTAAGCAGAGATTGCAAGCACAATGCTTTTTTGTTTTCCTGTTTCTCGATAAATGTTAGAATTACAGTTCTTTCCTTTGATGTTCCTGTTTGAAACATACAACATGATCTGCTTCTTTTCCTATGGTGGTCAGTTGGCAAAGCGGATTGTTCAATCTGCACATCTGTGCTTTTGCCAGAATAATAAAAGTGGAGGGATGGGGCCATAACATGGGAATTAAGTTCCTTTAGTTGCTGTTTAATCTATTTTTCATGAAATTGTTTCTTACTGTGTTTTTCTGTCTCTGTGTAACATCCTCTGGGAGCTCCTGAACCTCTGTTTCACCCTCACATCTTTTTGAAACATGAAGTGCACATTAGTTGAGATCATGTGCACTGCTCTATGCTCACTACACCTCCCATAGTACCCTGTCCGCATCAGGAGTGAACAAAAGAGGGTGGCAACATTCTTGCATACAGTGGGACCATAGAGAACAAATGTGGCCACCCTTTATCAGGAAATGGGATCGCAGGAAATTTGGAAATTCAGGAGAAGGCTAATGGGAGGAACTGTTCTGATTTAAGAATACATATTTGCATAGAAGTTGTGTTTTTTATTTTTTTTTTTCAACAGAGTTTACCTTAAAGAGGAGCTCCAGTACCCCAACACCCCCCCAGCAATCCAGCGATGTCTTCATCTAAGCCGGTTGCGGGTGCGCCAGGTGCAGGCGACAAAATCTTGGGTAAGGGAAACCAGCAGTGAAGCTTTTCAGCTTCACAGCCGGCTTCCTACTACGCATGCGAAAACTGCACTATGCTTCGTGAATGGTCCTGCCGTCTTCTGGAGGAGGAGCCGAACTTCGCCACAGTGATCTGACCGGAAGTGGGAGCAGGTACCTGTCAAAACCAGGTACCTATTCTGCCCCCCCCCCCAAAAAAAAGTGCTAAATGTGGCAGTGGAGGGGGGGGGGCGGCGATGCAAACAAGTGGAACTTCCCCTTTTGTGTGAAGTTCCACTTTAACTAAAATGAGCTACTATAAACACGGCAACTATGCTAAAATAAGACAGCTGACATAGTATACTGTGGATAATACCATTAGTTTAATTCTCCCTACCCCTCTAAGTTTAAAACTTTGCCTCCCCACTGCTCCTGTACATATTGCTTACAATTTGTAAGAAATCTCCGTGAAAATACCTTTTTATATATCTTCTTAAGATCGGTCATACGATCTTTTATAAAATGTATGTAGCATATACTGAGGAGGCAGTGTTTTAAATATGCACAATGATTAAAACTCATCCAGAGCCTTTCTCTGTGCCTTTTAACCACTTGAGCTCTGAAAGATTTGCACCCTTCATGACCAGGCCATTTTTTTGCTATATGGCACTGCGCTCCTTTAACCGACAGCTGCGTGGTCATGCTTCACTGTACACAAATGAAATTCATATAATTTTTTTCACACATTTTCTTTTGATGGTATTTTATCACCACTCTGCATTTTATCTTTTGCGCTATATACGAAAAAGAAACAAACTTTGAGGGAAAAAAACCCAATATTTTTCCTTTTTGCTATAAAGATTAAAAAAACAGAAAACACAACAGTATATATAATTTGTCGACTCTAACTTTCACGCAAGCTAATCAACATATTGTATGTTGAATGGTTTGCGTGAAAGTTAGTCTACAAATGATATGTACTGTTGTGTTTTTTTTTGTTTTGTTTTTCTTTTATACTAAATAGAAATATCTCCTCCAGCCAATAAATTACACAGATTTTTGTGTGTGTTTCAAGGTGGTTATTATGCAATTGCCTATCCATTGACAGGTCTCTTCTGCATCTCCTGCTGTATGCCGCTGGCGGGTAGATCTTCTCTTTTTCACAGCTTCTGATCAGGATGGTTATTGCTGATGGGTTGTCCTCTAGTCGTCGTCCATTTCTTCTGGGTAGGCTTCCAGCCCTCTATTTGACTTGCATCCATTTTTGACATAGATTGACTTTGACACCATCTATTGGTATATCTACAAGCTTTGTTATTTCCTGAAGAAGTGAACACTGCTTCATGAAATGCATTGATCTTTTGTAAAGAGCTTGTTTCATACAGCATACTGATCACGCAGATTATGTATGTCTGACCTCTCCATCACGACCAACAACGCTACCATCAGCCCCACCCCGCAAGCCAAAGTACTAGGCGTCATCCTAGACTCCAATCTGTCTTTCCAGCCCCAGGTCCAATCGCTGACAAATTCATGCAGACTCCACCTCCTCAATATCTCCAAAATACGTCAGTTCCTAACTCCAGAAACTACAAAGCAACTCATTCACTTCCTTATTATATCACGACTTGACTACTGTAACTCCCTCCTCACCGGCCTACCTCAATACAGGTCCCCGCTTCAGTCTATGCTGAATTCGGCGGCCAGACTCATCTACCTTACTAACCGCTCTGTATCCGCCACCCCCTCTGCCAATCCCTCCACTGGCTCCCGATTGCCCAACGCATAAAATTCTAATTAATAACATTGATGTACAAAGCTGTTCATAACACTGCCCCAAACTACATCACCGACCTGATAACCATCTACCACCCAAAACGCACTCTCTGCTCCTCACAAGACTTCCTACTCTCTAGTTCCCTGGTCTCCTCCTCCCATGCTCATCTACAGGACTTCTCCAGGGCCTCCCCTCATTTTCTGGAACTCACTACCCCAATCCATCAGACTGTCACCTACCCTCCTCACCTTTAGGCGCACCCTGAAAACCCATCTCTTCAGAGAAGCCTACCCCGCCCTCACCTAATTGCCGATCTCCTCCACCCTTCCCACTCCATCCCCCACAGCTATTTCCTCCTGTACCACTCTCCCCTCCCTCCTAGATTGTAAGCTCCAAGGAGCAGGGCCCTCGAACCCCTCGTGTATTGTATTGTTACTGTGCTGTCTCGTGTACGGTCTCCCATTATAATGTACAGCGCTGAGCAAACTGTTGGTGTTATAAAAATACTGTATAATAATAATACTATTTTTATTTGTATGTTATGGCTTTCATGTGTCTTTGTATACATTTTGTACTACTTATCTTTTGAATGGTTTTTAATGTGCTTTTTTTTTTATAATAAAATGTAATTTATTTAAATATTTTGTGTGCCTCACAAAGTCCCCTGGGCAATCTCTTCTTTTGTTTTAATTGTATATGGGACTGAGACACACCTCATCCATTCTACAGCCTTTTATATTTATTGTTATCTACATTATATACATCATGGATTAGAATGTTGTATCCTGGGATTTTCATTGCTTCTATGGATTTGATGTGACTGTGTGACACATATTGGTATCCACCTTGTACCATAACTCATATTCACTCCATAATGCAAAATCTTATTATGTGAGCCTTGGTTCACATATATGCGAATTCCGATGCGTTTTGAACTGCACCGCTTTGCACGAAATGTGAACCAAAATACTTTTTTATACTTGCCTGCTGTGGTACCTGCAGTGCTTTTGCACAGAACAGTCCCAATCCTTCTCTTGTCAGGTCCCCCGGCCCCTCCCTCCTGCCTTCTTGCCCCAATAGCAAGCCTCTTGCTTTGGGGTACTTTAAACATGCTTGCTCCCGAGCGGTGCTCTTGTGAATGGACATTTTGTGTCGGCCTTGCCCCCCCACTCTCTCCTCATTGGTTCACTGGCTGTGTGAGCCACTTCTCTCATACACTTTGGAAGATCGAGACGGGGCTCACGTAAGTATTAGGAGGGGTGGGGAAGAGCTGCACCCAGAACCTTTTTTTTTTTACCTTAATATATAGAATGCATGAAGGTAAAAAGCCTTTTGCCTGTAGAACCACTGTAAGTTACACAAACGTTGTAGCTGAAATGTTCTGTTTATGGCAATAATAGAGACACAGATTTACTTGATACAATTTTAATGATAGGTCTACATTGCATCTAAGAAAAAGCAAAAAAACCCCCACAACTTTAGCAAATTCAGCACAAAACCCAGGATGTTTTATTTAAGAAGTGAGTCTAAACCTGACCTTGTGTATTAGACTGTGTAATGAGCCTACTCCTAGAACAAATATACTTCTTATTATCGGTGTTATTTATAGATGAAACCTACTCCACTGGGCTGGGCAGACGATAATTTAGATGGATTCATGAAAACCCGGGGGGGGGGTTGAAACAAACGCTACATGGACCACTTTAGAGCCCCTTCACAGTAGAAAATTCACATCTACTGTGTGTTTTTCCTCACATGTATGCATGATTTTTTATGCGCGTTTACATGCAGTCTATATGAATTTGGCCTGTGAGGTCTCTCCCTCCTCCTTTCTTTTCCTGGGCTGCTATGTGCACTGTGATGCACTTTTTGCACGTTTACGGGTTGTTGTTTTTTTTGCTGCTCTGCAACGGTGTGAACTATGCCCATAGAATAGCCATTTTTTTGGACTGTCTGTGCAGTTGGAGTGCAGTCAAAAATGCATTCAACTGCACCTGATGTGAATGGGCCCTTAGGAGTGCATGTTTGGACAAAATTAAAAAAAAAAAAAAAAAAATCACATTTGGCCATGTTTTATCCTTTAAAAAAAAAGTCTCCAAGTACACAACAGTACCTGTTGATCTGCCAAAAATTCTATCTTCTTATTTACATAGCCTTTGCTGCACTGAAATCTCAAGTAGTGTTGTCTGCTTTGCTGAGGATAACATAACCTATCATACTCTCATCCCCATAACATAAGGAGGTGTACTGTAGATCAGCATAAGAAATCTGGGCAGGCCTAACAACACTATTTGGAATTTCAGTGCAGCAAAAATGCACTGCTTAAAGCGGATCACCACCCCCCCCAATCACTGTTTTTTTTTTTTTTTACTCCACTCCCACTCACCTGGAGGTGGGATCTGCACAATTCAGATACTGGCTGATCAAGTCTTGTCCCAAGTGCTTTTTTTCCTCCGAGAATAGGTGCAGGTACTCCCTGCTTCCAAATCACCCCTTGTCTCTGCCCCCTACCCACCTCCAAACATGGTCCCTTTGTTTCAACCCCCACCCACCTGCCCCTTTCAGAGGTTACAGAACCAAGTATCATTTTGTGATGCTAAGTAATTTGTATGGTATTTAATGATCACAAAAAAAGCAGTAAAATGTATCCCTCCTGCAATATAATAACCCCCAGGAACAATAGAATCACCCTAGCAACAGTAGACCCCTGTCAACAACAATAGATCTCTCAGTAGCCAGCATCACTAGATCCTCTAGCAGCCAATAACAATAGATGCCTCCCAGCAACAATTGACCCCCCCCCTCCAGCAAAAGACCCCTCCCAGCAACAATAGACCCATCCAGACAACAATAGATCCCCCGCAGCCAGCATCAGTATCCCTTCCAGCACCATTTGCCATCACATACATTCAGTGATGGAGGTGCCAGATTTGTGTTGTTGCTGAAATAAACCCTGGTTGTCCCGCTGAGATCCTCTCATGCCCTGCCACTGCCTGTCCCATGCCACCAAGTTATTTGACATATTCGAGAGGCCCGCAGATTCTTCCAATGACACGCCTCTAGGCTTGCTCTTCCTCTGTGAATGAAACAGTAAAGCCTCCTGTGATATGTGACATACTGTACGTATCTTAGGAGGCACAGTACACTTTATTTGCCTATACTAGGGGTGTACAAATTGCTACCCTTTGCTTGCTTTTATCTGGCTCTTGGGGCAATAATTCATCCTGACACCAACAATGGGGCAAAGTTCCTTCCAATGAAACCAACAAATGGGCACAATTCCTCCCAATGACGCCAACAATGGGGCATGGTTCTTCCCACCCAATGACACCAATGATGAGGAACAATTCCTCTCACACCAAAGATGGGGCATAGTTTACTCCCACTGATGATGGGCCATTATCTACAGAGACTGGCCCCCCAAAGTTTGAAGGACCGTAAACTGACCCCTTGCCTAGACAAATAACATGTATTGGAGGCGGGACCCAACCCTTTTTCTGAGGGGGGAAAAAAAAAAAAAGCTGCTAAATAGGTAGCAAAGCGGAGGAGCAGTGGGTGGACAGGAGGCACTTTTGATTTATCTGTTTTAAGCTGCCAATTCACAGTATCAACAGGTATTTTTCTCTACTTAAGCCAGCCATACGTATATCGAAATTTGGCCGGTTCAACAGTGACTGGCCAGGTTTTGATCCATGTATGGGCAGGCTGGCTGTACACAAGTTGATCTATCAATTCACTGAGTATGTGTACAACCAGCCTGTTAGAAATGTTTCTCTCGATTAGCGTCACCAGCTATAGTTAGTGGTGCTAATTGGTGTATTCTGATAGTGGGGGAAGTCTTCCTCCGTCATAATACAAAAACACAGCGAGAAGGATTCAAATCCAATTTCTTTCAAATGGACTCGTATATGGCCAGCCTTAGAGTGTTTTTAACAGACAGTATGTGGAGAAATGTGCATGTATTGCCCACATATACACTTTAAAAAGCTTTGGAAAACCCATGGTACTAGCTATTTGTGCTGACTGCTTTAAATAAAGTGCAATAAGTCAAGACTGATAAATACTTACTACTGTAGAGGACAACATATATAAGTGATCTGTAGAACTGCCCGATTGCTCCAGAGATTAATCTGTAGCATGCCCCAGTTATTATGTGAGTCTCATGTTTTACAAATGATAAATGCCAGAGCCTAGGATTTGTGTGCTCAGGACACAGTTAATCCCTTGTTCTTGATTAAGGCTCTGTTCTAACACCTTAGGAGTGCCACATTCAATCTGTTCTGCATCCTAGCAGGAGAAAATAAAACTTTTATATCATTTTAGAAAAACATTATTCTGCATTCAGAAGAAATACACCATGTTCCAAATTATTATGCAAATGATATTTTTCTCATTTACCTAAATAATTGATGTAAGTAACAGTCAGAATCATTTTCATGTTATCAACTATTAAGAGTACAATTCAAATTTTATTGAACAAACCTAATGATAACAGTATTTTTGTTAAACATAAAAAACTTAAAATGCACTTTTCAAATTATTACGCACAGTAACTTTCAAAACACTTTATAGGTTGTAAAGAACTGAAAATTGTCATTTGTTGTGTTTGCAGTATATTTACTGAAAGCTATTTCAATCAAACTTTTAACAACATTTTAACTTTTTAAACTTTTTAACAGGTCCGGTTACATTGTAACATAGGGCCCCTTATTTGATAGCGGCTTCACAAGTCTTGCATCCATTGAACTTGTGAATTTTTGGACAGTTTCTGCTTGAATTTGTTTGCAAGATGTCAGAATAGCCTCCCAGAGCTGCTGTTTGGATGTAAACTGCCTCCCACCCTCATAGATCTTTTGCTTGAGGATGCTCCAAAGGTTCTCAATAGGATTGAGGTCAGGGGAGGATGGAGGCCAAACCATTACTTTCTCTCCTTTTATCCCCATAACAGCCATTGATACAGAGGTATTCTTTGCAGCATGAGATGGTGCATTGTCATGCATGAAGATGATTTTATTACGGAAAGCATAGTTCTTCTGTACCAGGGAAGAAAGTGGTCAGTTATAAACTCCACATACTTTGCAGAGGTCATCTTTACACCTTCGGGGACCCTAAAGGGGCCGACCAGCTCTGTTCCCATGATTCCGGCCCAAAACATGACTCCGCCACCGCCTTGCTGACATCGCAGCCTTGTTGAAACAGGGTGGCCGTCCACCAACCATCCACCTACTCTATCCATCTGGACCATCCAGGGTTGTACGGCACTCATCCGTGAACAGGACTGTTTGAAAATTAGTCTTCATGTATTTTTCTGCCCAATGCAGCCGTTTCTGCTTGTGAGCATTGGTTATTGGTGGCCGAATAGAAGGTTTATGCACAGTTGCAAGACTCTGGAGGACTCTACACCTTGATGTCCGTGGGGCTCCAGAGGCACCAGCACCTTCAAATATCTGTTTGCTGCTATGTAATGGTATTTTAGCAACTGCTCTCTTGATCCGATGCATGTATCTGGCAGAAATCTTCCTCAATGTGCCTTTATCTGCACGAACCCGTCTGTGCTCTGAATCAGCCACAAATCTCTTAATAGTGCGATGATCACGCTTAAGTTTTCATGAAATATCTAATGTTTTCATACCTCGTCAAGGCGTTGAACTATTTCACTCTTTTCGGCAGCAGAGAGATCCTTTTTCTTCCCCATATTGCTTGAAAATGGTGCTCTGCTTAATAATGTGGAACATCCTACTTTAGTAGTTTTTCCTTAAATTGGGCTCACCGGACAATCTAATTATCACAGTAATTTCAGTGATCAAAAGAGCCCTGACACACAATGTTATCCATGAGTTAAACTGAAAAACAAAATATTTAATCTTAAATCCTTAAATAGAATTTGCATAATAATTTGGAGCGCGGTGTATATTGTATGACTGAAGGCTATCTACTGCTAACAAAGCTTTGGTCTAATTAGGATTAGCACTTAAAGCCAGTTTTTTTTTTTTTTTTTTTAAAAGCCTTGTTTTTTTTTTAATTACTTATACTTTTTTTGGAGCTCCACTCAAAAGGGGATGTTCTGCTTTAAGGCCTCCTCCCTGCTGCTGTTTAGGAAGTAGAGCTTTTGCGGAGGAGTGAGGGAGCAGATACCTGATTTTGACAGGTACCCACTTATGCCCTGACTGCCTAGGCGATCGGAAGTGGAAGTTCTCCAAACAAATTGGTCTGCATAGCTGTTGTCCCTGAAGGAAGCCTCTTCTAAAGCTGATGCACAAGAAAGCCTGCAAACAGTTTGCTGAAGACAAGCAGACTAAGGACATGGATTACTGGAACCATGTACTGTGGTCTGATGAGACCAAGATAACCTGATTTGGTTCAGATGGTGTCAAGCATGAGTGGCGGCAACCAGGTGAGGAGTACAAAGACAAGTGTGTCTTGCCTACAGTCAAGCATGGTGGTGGGATTGTCATGGTCTGGGGCTACATGAGTGCTGGCGGCACTGGGGAGCTACAGTTCATTAAGGGAACCATGAATGCCAGCATGTACTGTGACATACTGAAGCAGAGCATGATCCTCTCCCTTTGGAGACTGGGCCGCAGGGCAGTATTCCAACATAACGACCCCAAACACATCTCCAAGACGACCACTGCCTTGCTAAAGAAGCTGAGGGTAAAGGTGATGGACTGGCCAAGCATGTCTCCAGACCTAAACTTTATTGAGCATCTGTGGGGCATCTTCAAACGGAAGGTGGAGGGGTGCAAGGTCTCTAACATCCACCAGCTCCGTGATATCATCATAGAGGAGTGGAAGAGATATGTGATCACTTTTAAAAAAAGGGAAAAGAAAGGTAGTTATGTTTTCTATATGTATACATAAATGTTTTGCCTGTCATTTCTATTTTAAATTGAATAGGGTTTACGTGTACTTTAAAATGCCATCTGACAGACCACTGCTCAGCACAGAGCACAGCACTCTGGGTCTCCAGCCGTCTGACACTTCCCCTGCCCACTACTTCACATAACAGCTCTCACTTTCTGGTGATTGGGACATGTCTGACCAATGGAGGTTGGGACACAGGTACAGCTGCACGGGTGGTTTTTGATTACCGAACTGAAAAAGCATACAAATTATCATTAATCTTATGCTTGTATGCAGTGATGTGCACTTCTCTGAAAATTTTGTCCAGACTATCGTTTGTAGTTATAACGGGTTCAGATAATTTTCTTGTAATTGTACTCTTGCATCGCATAAGATTGTGTAAAGAACCTACTGAATGTGTCTGATCATTGTTGTCCATTCAAAAGATAGGGGGGAAAAGTGCAACTTCTGCCTACTATAGGGCTGTTTTGGAGCATTGTGCTGTTGTCCTACACTAGTACAAATAACAATTGTCTATAAACCTTACCAAATAGAACTGTGTGTCAAATTAAACGATCGATTGGATGAGATACCACTTTACCCAACTGCATGACTAAAAATCACCTCATTCAAATATTCAATCAATATAATAATTTAATAATACTTTTTTTTATTACATTAATTTTGTGGTAAAACTGGCAAAAATGTGCCCATTTCCTTTTTTATTTTTTGGCAGAATGAGGAAGTGTTAAAACCATTGTCAGGTTTTATTGCTGTCTGTGGCTCCAATGGGGAGATTCACACCCTCTATTTGTCATGATGATCATTGTCTCCAATACAGAAAGGGTTCCATGCACACTGGGCTTTAAAAAGAAATACGGCAGTTTCCTTGGCAGAAATAATGCTGTTTTATACACAGTTTAGATGAGTTTGGGAGAGTTTTTAGCATTTTTGTTTCTTCTTCCAGAAAGCTCCAATCAAAAACCAGAAGGGGTTTTTTCTTCCTACCTCTAAGCACTGAGCTTAAAAGATGCCTCTAATCATCCTAATGTACATCGACACATAGGATAACACTGAGCTGCTTCTACAGGCTAGAACCCAAAACTCCTGTAGCAGCAGCGATTTTTCTTTTTTTTTAAAGCCAATGTGCATGGAGCCAAAGTGAATAAATATGTAAAATTTTTGATTGGTCAAAGGAAAAAGAGATGAGGAGGAAACATCTGTTCCAGTGATAAGGAGATCTTCCATCACTTTGGTGAGATTTGCTCTGACTTTCTGTTGTTTTTCTGAGACAGTAAGGGTTGATTCTGTTTTGATCAGCTGGGGGTCTGTCCGCTGATCAGAGCAGATGACCGGTCCGTGTCTGCTCAGTTTATGCAGAATGGACACGGACAGAGCCTGCTGTATGGGCACTGTCAGTTTAAACCTGACTGCCCTCTGATTAGTCTAGACCAGGGGTAGGCAACCTGCGGCTCTCTAACTGTTGTGGAACTGCATTTCCCATGAGGCATTGCAACATAACAAAACTGACAGTTACAGCTATAACTTGCAGAGGCATGATGGAACTTTTAGTCCTGCAACAACAGGAGAGCCGCAGGTTGCCTACCCCTGGTCTAGACAGAGGAGGTCGAATCTGCTTCAGTTTTGTGGGGTTTTTTTTTTCTTAGTGGATCGGAGTGGAGGTAGGCGGTCCAATCAGGTCTTCCTGAAAAACTGAAGGACCCATCATGTGAAAGTGGCCAAAGTGCAGGGAAATGTCTTTTGATGGGTTGCACAAAAAAAAGAAAAAAAAAAAAAAAGAAACCTGTAGGGCCCAGTAGTACAGTATATGTATTATATACATTCTACAAAGTTTAGGGAATTCCCCTCTTAGTTGTTACTGGAATAGGAGTCTCAAACAAAGGGTTTACCCCTCCCTATTAACCACTTTCCTACTGGGCACTTTTACCTCATTCCTGCTCAGGCCAATTTTCAGCTTTCAGCGTTGTTGCACTCGACTACTGCAACTCCCTCCTCACTGGCCTGCCTCGCCGCTGGCTATCCCCGCTTCAGTCCATCCTGAATACGGCTGTCAGACTCATTCACCTTTCCAACCGCTCCGTCTCTGCCACCCCCCTCTGCCAATCCCTCCACTGGCTTCCAATTGCGCAACGGATCAAATTCAAAATCCTAACGCTGACGTACAAAGCTGTCCACCATACTGCCCCGAACTACATCACTGACCTAATATCCAAGTACCGCCCAACACGCACACTCCGCTCCTCACAAGATCTCCTTCTCTCTAGTTCCCTGGTCTCCTCCTCCCATGCCCGCCTCCAGGACTTCTCCAGGGTGTCACTCATCCTCTGGAACTCCCTGCCCCAACCCATCAGATTATCACCTACTCTCCTCTCCTTTAGGCGCACCCTGAAAACCCATCTCTTCAGGGAAGCCTACCCCACCCCCTGCTAACTTGCCGACCTCCTCCACTCTTCCTACCACTCCATCCCCCACAGCTATCTCCTCCTGTGCCACCATCCCCTCCCTCCTAGATTGTAAGCTCGAAAGAGCAGGGCCCTCGATCACCTCATGTTTTGCATTGTATTGGTATTGTTCTGTCACATGTTCTGTCCCCCTCTGTAATGTACAGCGCTGAGCGAACTATTGGCGCTTTATAAATACTGTATAATAATAATAATAATAATAAATTGCGCAGTCATGCAACATTGTACCCATATGAAATTTTTATAATTTTGTTTCACAAAAATAGAGCGTTCTTTTGGTGGCAATCGCCACTGGGTTTTTTATTTTTTGCACTATAATCGGAAAAAAATTGAAAAAGTATTTTTTTTTATTAAGAAATGTTTCAAACAGGTACATTTTCTCCTTCACTGATGTGCGTTGATGAGGCTGCACTGGTGAGGCGGTACTGGTTGGAATTGATGAGCAGGCACTGACGATGCTGTACTGATGGGTGCTGACAGGCGGCACTGATGGGTGACACTACTGGGCACCTTTGGGGCTGCACTGATAATCAGTGCCCTGATTATCAGTGCAGATTTCCTCTGTGAAAATACTGAGACCATGGCATATGTACACCCCGGCTGCTGCTTCTGCAACTAAAGAGGGTAGCATTGCATGCTTTTATGAAACACATGCAAGTACTAAAGAAGCCCAGTTGAGTACATTTACAGCATTTAGAAGTCCTGATGAAGAGGGGGAGTATATACTGTAAATCCCCAAAACCTGTATCTTGTAATGAGCAAAGACCTATTAAAAGGTTTTGGTCTCCTAGGACTTTAGACTTTTTTTTTTTTTTTTTTTTAATACGCAGAAATGAAAACCTGGCAGAGGTTCAAATAATTCCCATCTCTATCCAAAACAAAAAAAAAATAGCTTTTGTTATACATACACTTTAATATAAATGGTATGCTAGGTAAAAAAAATAAAACAGGCCTGGAACTATCATCCTCATTTTCAGTAGTTATCTTGCATCACATGGTATTAATAGTTTACATAAGGTTCTTAGATACAGCACGTTTATGTAATTGCTTTCAGATGATATTCTAGTCATACAAATGACTTCAAGAACAGTACACTGACTTATGCAGGCCATAGATGGGTCGAAATAAAATCGGCCGATTTTCGGATCGTTAGTGGGCGATTTGGTCGGCCGTTTTCCGGTATTTTGGCCGTTTTTGTTTTTCGGTAAAGTTGGAAAAAAATCGGCCGATTTTGCCGATCGGCCGATTTTCGCGGCAATTAGTGGGCAAATCGGCCGATTTTTTTACCGATAAAAAATCTGCGCATGAGCAGTGACCTGCAAGAGGAAGACAGGAAGAGGATGAAGAAGAGGATGAAGAAGAGGAAGAAGAGGACGAGGACGATGATGAAGAAGAGGATGAGGATGATGAAGAAGAGGAGGATGAGGAGGAAGAGGATGAGGAGGAAGAAGAAGAGGATGAGGATGAAGAAGAAGAGGATGAGGATGAAGAAGATGAAGAAGAGGATGAGGATGAAGAAGAAGATGAGGATGATGAAGAAGAAGAGGATGAAGAAGAAGAAGAAGAAGTAGGATGAAAATAAGAAGAATTCCAGTCCAGCAAAAAGTATCTCTGCAGAGAGCTCCGCTATTTCTGACAGTTCTTTGACATTTACAGCGGTTGAAACATTGTATCTATTTGTTTCCGAATAAAAACATCTGTATCCTAAATGGAAACAAATAGATACAATGTTTCAACCGCTGTAAATGTGAAGCAACTGTCAGAGAACTGTCAGAAATAGCGGAGCTCTCTGCAGGGACACTTTTTGCCAGCTGTAGAAGGGATGAAAATCGGGCGATTTTTTTCACCATTGATGGTAACGTCGGCCGCTTGAACGACCGAATTTTCGTTTTTTAAAAGAAAAATCTGCCGTTTTTTCTCCCCATCTATGGCCTGCATTAGGGCTCGTTCACACCATGTTGCAGAGACTCGGTTTATTAGCTAGTTCAGCCTCAACTGATGGCCTATAAAAATTTGTCCTGTTACCAAGGTGTCACCCAGGAAACATCACATGATGGGTAAAAGGAAAGAGCTTTATCAAGACCTTCACAACCTTACTGTTACAAAACATACTGGTGGCATTGGTTACAGAAGGATTTCTAAACTTTTGAATGTTCTAGTGAGCACTGTTAGTGCTATAATCCATAGATGGAAAGAATATAATTTCACCATAAACTGGCCTCGACCAGGTGCTCCTTGCAAGCTTTCTTACAGAGGAGTGAAAGGAATTATCAGAAGAGTAGTCCAAGAGCCAAGGGCCACTTGTGGAGAGTTTCAGAAAGACCTGAAATTAGCAGGTATAATTGTTTCAAAGAAAACAATAAGTAATGCACTCAACCGCCATGGTCTGTATGCAAGCTCAGCACGCAAGAGTCCATTGCTGAAGAAAAAGCATGTCGACGCTCGTTTAAAGCTTGCTACACAACATTTAGAAAAGCCTGTGAAATACTGGGAGAATATAGTCTGGTCAGATGAGACCAAAATTGAGACCTTTGGATGCCATAATATACACCATGTTTGGAGGTCAGATGGTGCTGCACATCACCCCAAAAACACCATACCAACAGTGATGTTTGAAGGTGGGAACATCATGGTGTGGGGCTGTTTCTCAGCATACAGTACTGGCAAACTTCATATTGTTGAAAGAAGGATGAATGGAAAAATGTACCAAGACATTCTTGATAAAAAATCTGCTGCCATCTACCAGGATGATGAAGATGAAACGAGGTTGGAAATTTCAGCAAGACAATGATCCCAAACACAAAGAAAAAGAAGCTCTCAATTGGTTTCAAAGAAAAGAGCTGCAAGAATGGCCCAGCCAATCGCCTGACTTTAATCCAAATAGACTGTGAATTTTGCAAGTGCAGTTGCACTTATTTTCCCTAGAGTTTAGTGAATGTGGAAAAGCTCTGTTTCCCTCCTTTATCCAGTCATGTGCAAGCAAAAATGTTTTTCTTTTTCCTTGCACCTGATTGGGTGTTCTTTACAAAGTAAAACTTTGCCACATTACATTTACTAAGGAAAATGAGTGCAACTGCACTTGAAAAGTGCTTAGTTTATTTGCCTTTAGTGAATCGATTCCAATATTAATGCCAACACCTCAGCATTACACAACATGATGTAATTGATCTTTTCAGCTCACTAACTATTACTGTGGAGAATGTTATGACCGCTGAAACCTCCTGAATGCCTCATTCACTTGATTGGGTCACATGCTGCAGTGGCACTGCTCACTAAAACTTGACAGGGGATACAATTTTTTGCTACATCACAGCATCATGGCCATGGCATGTGTACAACCCCATCAGGCTGCCTTTGCAGCTTAAGGTGTGTTGTGGTTTGGGAACCACGGCTCAATTGCCTGTTTTTTACAGCCCTCCCCCCAAGCTGTGAGTGTAAATGAGCCCTAAGTAAGGTAAAGGTGGAAGGTGAGAAGGTCACAGAGGATTAGCACCTTGTCATAAATAAAGCCTTGTCAAGCATTCTCAACTCTTGATAAGCATTGATGAAACCATTAGTACTGGCCACTGATCTGATATCATAGCTTCAAACTGTTCCTCGTTAAAAAGGACGGTCTTTTCCATCAAATACCGCTTCCTCTTTTTGATCTATATAGGACAATGTAACAAAAAAGTTCCAGTTATTAAACTAAGGGCTTGTTCACACCAACCCAGCCACAAAAACGTGTGCTGGTGTCGGTTGTGGAGGGGCAGTGCGATGCATGGCACTGTTTCCTTTTTTTTTTTTTTTTCCCTTGTGTTTTTTTTTGGCTGTTTTTTTTCCCAACTTTATTTAAGTGTCACAAAATAACACTTCATTGAACTCTCTTCAGTGCAGTATGTTGTGACACTGTTCTACATAAAAATGCAGACATGCTGCCTTTTTCATGCATCGCACACCTCCGCACATGTATGGCATAAACAGGGCACACAGAAAACAATTGTTTTTTGTGTGCCCTTGCATTGAGCATGCATTGATCTATGCAGATCAAAGCAGCTCAATGGACATGGTGTGATTGAGCCCTTAACATTTTAATCCAACCTCTAAATCATTATCATTATTATTATTCAGGATTTGTATAGTGCCAACAATTTGTGCAGTGCTTTAAAAACATAAAAAACATAAAGAAAAGGTATTTGTGGGTGTATCCAATCTTTTTGCTTGTTAATTTTTCATGGTTTGCCTAATGTGGTGTGTCCTTTCCCTACATATTTTTATGTTAATTGTGGACAGTGGCGTCAAGGGGTTAAAGAGTCTGCACGCGATCAGTGTTCTGATATTATATGTGCACACTGTTGAAAAATGTGGATGTTCTACAACGTAACTGGAAACCTAGCCTGCTTTCTGTGATCCAGTAACCCTTGACACAGAGTCCTGTGCTCCAACGTGTATGATATACCTTTCACTCCTTTTTCTCTAGAAAAGCATTAACCGTCACTTCACTCTGCTGTGTTTAGGGTATAGTGGTGATCCCCACTGACAACAGCGGTATAGACAGTCAAGCATAGGGGTGAAGTGCAAAACCCCTTTGTTTATAAATGTGGCACCCCAGGCTCCCCCAGCCGGATGGGCCCTGGAATAGCTACAATCAGAGGAGTTACGCTGCTTTACAAACAATGTGCAGAATGTCTTTATCAAATAATGAGGGCAATTCAGTAAAGCATTTGCTACACTTTTCTGGTGTAAAAAAAAAACTTATTGTAATATGCAACAAATTAGTGCTTATGTGTGCCACGTTTACATTTTAGCGCTATGGCTGCGACAAATTCATTAAGAAATACCGCCATATCAGTGATAAGAAAAACGGAGGTAAATAAGACCTTTTACAGGTTGGAGTAAATTGTGTTGCATGTGTAAGTATTGTGTTGCAGACAAAATTTTCTCCAAGGCAATTCTGAAACAGATTCATCTACACCTTACCAATAGTTGTGTGAATATTCATATGCATAAATATCGCATGTGGTAACAAAATGTCCAATTTCTACGGCAAAATCACAAAATGTGATGGTAAATACCGCAAAAAAAAACATGCGGTAAGCTGTTAAGTCCAATTCAGACATAACAGAAAGTAAAAAAAAATAGATGTAATATTTATCACCAGGGTTTTACTAGCGGTATCACATGAGGTATTTTATCAGATGCAGCGAGAATGTTCCCCCCCAACCCCTTGGGGTCTGATATGGATATTAAGGGGAACTCCACGCCAGCATTTTTTAAAAAACAGTGTGGGGTCCCCCCCAGACTCATGCCAGACCCTTAGGATTGTGAGGGTACCTGTGCGAGATTTTATTATTTATTATTATTTTTTATTTTTTGGTGTGGGGTTTTTCTTAAAATCCAAAGGGCCTGGTATGGATGGGGGGGGGGGGGGGGAGCCCCACACTGTTTTTTCATCATTTGTAATTGCTGGCATGTTTTGCTTTCATTCAGCTGTCAGTGAGACTCCTGCTGACAGTTATCCGTTGTGAAGAACACTGCGGCTGGCTTCCTTCACAACCAGCTACTGTGCGATAAATTACCACATTAAAATATGCAGTAATTACCACAATACAGGTATTTTACCGCAAGAGTTATTTATCGTAAAATTCTTAGTGAATTGCACATTTGCAAAAAAAGGACTGTATGCTTATTTTACTGCATTTTTTCAGGCCTTATTTTTAAATTGACCCCAATGACACTCTTTGGAGTCGTTCACACCTGGTGTGATGGAGCTACTCTGGAAGCAGTTTCCAGCATAGCCTAGACATAGACAAGGCAAAATTGATTCACATGCTGTCCATTGCTGTGGTGTGCGCTTGAAGAAAAAGTACAGCATGCAGCACTTTTTTTCAGTGCATCTGTTTGTGGTGCAAACCATCATACAATGCTGCTGCAGTGACCAGAACAGTATTGAAAAGGCACTGAGTAAGCAATGTGATGCATCAGGATCAATGCATCGGCACTGTGTCTTGCAGCGCACTCCCACAGCCATGCATTCAGAACAATTTGCTGGTGTAAACAAGCCTTTTATGAATTCCAGGGAATGTCTTTTTATTAATTTTTTTTTTCTTTTCCAGCAGCTTCATTTGCAAAGCAGTTAAATATATAATCCCACAATCAGTTGTTCTACACACTTGTATGCAAAACATAAGGTCACCGTTATTGCTTTCTCCTAGGTTACCAGGATAGTATATGCTGTATACCTCCTGCCTGTGTGGCTGAGCTCCATCGCCGCTCTGTGTACAAGAATGGTGTGCTAGGAGGAGACCTGGGCTGGTGTAACTTGCCAGGCTGAAGTGTAGAAATAGTATGACTCACATGAAGGAAACTGGCTGCGCGGCCTGTCTGGGTGTGGCACTTGGTTTTTTACATTACTCTTCATGATTCATGGTGTTGTCAGCGAGCGGTGTTACTGAATGCTACATCAGGCCTAAGCTTACATACAGCGTGACAAGCAGTATGCAGGCCGATGGATGGAAATTGTATGCAAATACGCTGGCCTGGGCTATAGGAGTGCTTGCGTTGCAACAGATTCTGTTTATTTTTAAAGTGGCCCTATGCATACCTATAGAACTGATGTGAGCAACACCTACAATGATTAGGCCATGCAGTGGTTAACCTGAATCTCAAGGCAAACAGCTGAATACAATTGCAGTGCATATACGGTTTGGCTTTAGCTGCCAAAGGATTTGTAATTCTGGTCAGCAGGTCTTGTGATTTACCCACACAAAGCAACACAACGCAGATCCATCTTCAGAGGGCACCGCTTGTGTAAACGAGCTCTAAAAAAGGTTTGTATTTAGATACATCTGAAACTGTAATTAAAGACAAAACCTTTTACTTTTCATTTTGGATTAAGTAAGTAAAACCCCTGACAATTTTATTTTTGCCATCTTTGTCCCATTGGGGAGATTTGCCTTCATGGCCTGTCCCATAGCCAAAACAGGAAGTCAGAGGAAATCCCTCCAAAGTGAGGGAATCCCAGGGTCACCAGAACTAGCATCCCCTTTGGAAGGGTTCCCTCTATTCTCCAAAGTCATCCCAAAATTTGTGATTTTCTTTTATTTTCATTGTCCATGATAATAGTAAACAGGACAAATAGAGAGGGTGAATCTCCCTAACAGGGGCACAGGCAGCAATAAAAACTGACAGGTGTTCTAAGGCCTCTCCACTCTATCCAAAACTTCAAAAAAAAAAAAAATTTGCCTTTAGTTATATTTTAAGGTAGTGAGGGATTTACCCCCTACTATTAATATTAACTGAGGTTTTCATTTTGTCCCCTTCAAATATACTGTCGATTAAAGGACAAGTCACTGTTTAACAAAAAATGATAAATGTAAATTTTTTTCATGTAAAAAAAAAAAATTTGCATTTATTTATTTGGAGTCTTTAAAACATTGCACCCGCGATCATCTGTTCATCATCTGCGTACTCATACGAGCGAACTGTTTGCCACTGACAGGAAGTCTTCGTGAACTAAAGCAACGCTGTAGTATTTCATTGAGAACTACAAGCCGACATTCGCAAAGGATGCAACTACAATCCGACAGTTGCAAAGGATGCTGGTACTTGTAGTTCATTCACTGAACTGTGATTGAATGACACTGCCATGTGGGCGGAGCCCTCACACGGCTACTCAAAAAGTGACCCCTAGTGCCGGAAACTTCTCCACTGCTGTCACAAGGAGAGGGGGGATCAGGTAGCGGCTGCAGCGGTGGGGACATGTTACATGTTCCATTCTAAAAATGGGTAGAACATGTCCTATGATGTCCTCCCACTCTAACCACGCATGCACGCCAAACAGTGGTGCGCGGTGTCCCTGGGACACAGCAGATCACCGATCAACAGAAAGAGCCAAAGACGCCGGCTCTGTCATGTGATCAGCTGTGTTCAATCACAGCTGATCGCATGTAAATAAGGAAATGCCGGTTATCGGCATTTCTCTCTTCACTAGCTGTCACGCTGACAGCTCATGAGGAGAGCCAGTAGTCGGCATTCCTCAGAGGGGACATCTACACTGATCATCAGGGCCTATCAGTGCCATATATGAGTGCTGCCTTTCAGTGCCCAACAGTGCAGCCTATCAGTGCTGATCACTGCAGCCTCATTAGCGCACATCAGTGAAGGAGAAAAATGACTTATTTACAAAATTTTATAACAGAAACTAAGAAAACTTTTTTTATTTTTTTTTACATTTTCAGTTGTTTTTGTTCAGAAAAAATAAAAAACCCAGTGGTGATTAAATACCACCAAAAGAAAGCTCTGTCTCAAAAAAATTATAAAAACTTCATAGGGGTACAGTGTTGCATGAGCGCGCAATTGTCATTCAAAGTGCGAAGGAGCTGGAAAAAATTTTAAATAAGAAAAAAAAATTCTAAAAAAGAAACTCCCAAACCGTAATAATCCTGGTATAGCTTTATCATTTTTCTGCTTTGATGAGCTGTGAGCAATACAACCAGTTTTTTAGTAGGAACATGGAAATGTACAGCAGATCAAGTCACACTGTTCCTGGGCAAAACCCATCTTCCATGGAATATATTAAATAATTTAAAAGGTAGCTGTGATAAAAAAGCAGTGTGACAAGGTAGGGAATGCCTGGATCAATACCAAAGTTAAAAACTGGCTAAAATTATCTTTGGCTAAAACACACACACGCAGAAGAGGTAAATAAAATATTAAGACATTTTTCTCCAGTCCGATCTCCTATGTCCCTGAACAGGCGGATTATTAAAGGATAAATTCACCTTTTGCTAGAAAATCATGAATGCACATTTTTTTGCAGGTAAGAAAATGTGCATTTATTATTTCTGTTACAGGAGCCTGTAAACCATTGCACCAGCGATCAGCAGATTGCTGGTGCCATGCAAATCTCCTGTAGGCCTGTCATTGTGTCTGCTTTCCTGTACAGGATGTACAGGTAAACCGATATAATGATAGGAAGCAGCAATGAACTGCCAGGCGCCAGCCGCTAAGGCTGTCAGGACTTGTAGTTTCTCATTCACAGAGGACTGAATGAGTGATGCGGCCGGCAGGCCAGTTGGGACGCATTTTTAAAAAATGTTCACAGCTAGCGGGTGGAGAAGATCCCCTGCTAGCTGTCAAAGCAGTGGGGGGAGCAGGAGCTGTTTTTTTCATAACCTGTTACTTGTTTCATCTTGAATGTCTGTGTAACATGTTCTCAAAGGTTAACTTATCCTTTTTAAAGCTTAGGTTTAGCCTGAATTGCAAACCTAAAAATCAGCACAAGAGATATAATTTAGTATGATGAATCCCTTGTCCTTGGTTTAGAAATTTTTTAGTCTTTTTTTACCCCCAAAGTCTTTCAGTGTGACGGGGGTTAATACAAGTGAGGGGCTGTCAGGAGCTTGACTATGCCCACCCTTTCCTTCCAGATCCACCCTTTCTTAGAAGCCATACTACAACTTCAATGAATGACACAGCATCCCTGAATGGAAGGGGCAGTGCTATCAATCAGCTGCCCATCCCCCATTCAGATATGCTATGGCATTCATAGATGCTGTAGTACAGCACCTATGAATGGCAGAGCAGGCATAGTTGAGCTGTCCTGACAAGCGCTCCATTTCACTAACCCTGTAGCACCGGAAGATTGCAGGGGCAGAGGTATGAAACACAAAATTTTCTGCTAAATAAAAAAGAATCAGCACAAGGAACACATCATACTACATGTAAGTTAAGTCCCTTGCGCTTTTTTTTTTTTTTTTTTTCGTTATTTGGGGTAAACTTTGGCTTTAAATAAGGCCTGTGGCCCTACCACAAAAAATATATAAAACAAATGTTCATGACAGACAAAAAAGCTCTACTTCTGGATTAAAGAAGTAGTATGGGCAAAGCTAATTTGGCTATACTTCTCCTATGGATCACAGACCCATTTTCAGCCAACAACAGGCTAAAGCTCTCTGTTTGCTGAATTCACAGAGCTGGTCCTGACTCTGAAAAGATCCCGACAATATGCCCAGAAACCTGACCGGCAGCAGGCTTGGTTTCTCAGGTACGCCGCTGGGAGACTGAGCCAGCTTCCTCCTAGCCTTGCACTCCAGTGAGTGCTGGAAGGGCAGAGCAGAGAATGGTAATTGACAGTCACCGCACTCTGCTCAGAGTGGAGGGGATTGACCTTTGATCACTTAGTTCTCAGTGCAGACCCTACAGGGCACAGATGCAGCATCAGATCAATACTGCATTCAGCTAGGTGAGTAAAAAAACTCCAGGGATTTATAAACTCCATACTTCTTTTAAAGTTATATGTAGCACTCGCACATTACAATAATTACAATTTTACCTGAACAGAAACCACAAAAGGTAGTTATAAATTTGTTCAAATTATTACAAGAAAATCCATCCTTCGACTTTTTGCTTTTTCTTGCCACTTCCATTGAAATAGATTGTAGAAATTTGTTCATTAACTATTAGAAAATCGAAAACAGTTTTTGAACAGAATACTAACAATGCATGGCTAACCTTGGTATACAGATTTCATTAAACAGTTGTCAGTAGATATCTCAATACAGCTGATAAGCGAACAGAATAATCTTTTAAACAAGCTCGCACTCACCTCTCTAGCTGCTTGTACTGTGAAGTAATTCATCTGCAAAAAATCCCAAAAGAAGACAACAAATACTGAGGTTGGGTTTCAGTAAGCTTCAGTAAGTAAAAATTATCCTTTACAGTGGAGTAAGTGAGTGAGTGTAAGACTTTGCGTTGCTATAAGGCAGCCTATTGATTTGAGTGGGCTTTCCAATACAACACAACAGACCAAAGATCAGGCAAGCAGTATTTTTGGCAGTGCCATATGTTGTGCTGCAATAGATGTAAACTTGGAAGGTGCATTGGGGTGCCATTCAGAATGAACTAAATAGAATGAATAGCACTACATCACATCAGTGCACCATACCACCATGATTTTGAGGGACTGTCCCTCATATGGAACAAAGTCCCTCTGTTTTGCTTCCCTCCTCATTTGTCCCTCGTTTTAGTCTGATGTATATACCTGTATTAAAAATGCGCTATTTATCAAAAAGTGTTTACAGTGTTAAACACTTCATCCTATTTCTATATTGTTGCATTTGTACATTTAAAAAATGCAATAATTTTTTGCATATTAATTTTCCTTGTAAGGGACGTGTCCTATTAATACATTTTGCTTTTAGGTGTCCCTCATTCCCACCTCCGAAAGTTGGAAGGTATGACTACCACACTGCAGTGGTATGAACGGGTTCTAACATGTAACTACACCTTTTTAGCTTGCTGTGTTCCTAGCTTCCCTGCCTCCTCAGTCCAGTGAGATATCTAGGAGACCACAGAGCTGCTTGTTGAATTCTTCTGAGCTGGGTCTGCACATGTGCAGTATACTCTATTCAATCTTATGGAGTGCAACCTTTTAATAGGATTGAATGATAAATGTGCAGCTCAACTTTCTGGACCTCTTCTGTAATGCCTAGTACACATGATGCAAAAATCGGACAAATTATGTCCAGTTTTTTTTTTTTTTTTTGCTATTTACATGCTAGTCTCCTTGAAAACGAATAGGTTACTAAAGTTAAGAAAATTCTTGTAAGACAGAATACAACTTCAGACGTGATGTAATATTGTGCATTTCATTTCTGAGCATGCACAGTGTTGGTCAGTCGATTTTTTTTTTTTTTTTTTTTTTTTTTTTTTTTTTTTAAATTGTACCAATATTCTGTGAATTAAATGAAAATCTTTTGTTATGTTACAAGAAAAATTTCCATGCTTGTCCCTTCAGATATTTCTACATACGAACTATTGTGACCAACTCTTGAAAGCTGTGTACAAACGATCAGATTATCGGACAATCACGTTTGAATGTGTTTTTTTTAATCTTATTGTGTGTACTAGGCTTAAGCAACACACATTCCCCTCTCTATCTTTTATCAGTTATGTTGTTCTTTGTTTCTTCCTGCCATCAGTTTCACTCTTTTCTTATTTCTTTACACCTTTCATTTTATGAACATGATTTTTCTTTTTGTTTGTAGATTACAGGTAGTTTTACTTTGTAGGCCTTAGCTTTGAGGTAACAAGTTTATTGCATACTATAAAGCAGACCTTTGTGGCGGATTCATTTTAAGAGGATTACAGAACAAACTGCAAATTATAAATGTTTATTATTATCCTTAGACTAATTTGTCATGTAATCTCATTAAAGCTGATCACACTAATAAAGTGGCATCTGCTCTACAAGTGTCCCAGCCTGCCATATATATACTTCAGTGGTTCCACTTGGTCCATGTAGTAGAAGAATCCTATCACCATGTCACCAACACATGGTTTCTGTCACTGCATAGGTTCACCATCCTGTATGAACATTAGATGAAGATGAGTTCACATATTCTAGATAGAGGTGCGACACTTCTGAAAGGTAGTAGGCACATCATTGATCTTTTTTTGGCTGGGAAAGCAGAATTATTTCTGCGTTAAGTTTTTTCTTTAACCCCTTGGCGCCGACACCTCCTGGCCCTTTAAGGGTCTCAGAAACCGGTAGGCGGGGCGGGGTCTAGGGTCATGTGACCGCTGTGACACGCAGTCAGTGGTCACATGATTGGGAAAGGTCCCGATCGAAAGAGGAAATCGGGGCCTTTCCGTGAGTACCGGACACGCGTGCTGGGAGCGCGCAGTGCGCACGCTGTCAGCAGATATGTTTTTTTTAATTGCACGCAAATGTGTGGCCGCTCGGTGTCAAGGCCCAGATGCCGGGAATCCGAACGTTTGCGTGAGGCCGGCACCAAGAGGTTAAAGTGGTTGTAAACCTCAGACATGAAATCTGAACAAAGCATATCCCTTTATAGTGTGTACTTGTCTCAATTAAGAGTGCTAAGTGTAATTTCTTTCCTCTCTTTCTGTCCTCTGCTATCATCGTGTCACTTTTGACACTTTCCTGACACCAAAAGAAAAATGGTGACGGGGAAGAACCTCCAGCAGACTGACAGCTTCAGCTCTGTTTCTGTGTCCTGTGTGGAGAGTGGTGTGTCTTTTGCCTCTAGTTAGCTCTCAGAACTCTCACTGAGCTCTACAGAGTGTAACTTCAGCAAGCCCACCGTTTTCTGAACTCTCAGAAAAGCTTTATAAATGCAGCACTTTGAACAGCTGTAGAAAAGAGATGACTGCTGATAAACAGGTACAACTTGTGTGGGAGGATTTGTTTTATCTCTGTGTGTCACCTGAGGCCAGTCACTTTACTGGGTATATGTAAGGGAAAGCGAAAGTGGAAAAACCAGCAAAACATCTAAATACAAAGTTGAGATAAACATATGTGAACTGTTTTTCCTGCCAAACAATTTTTAATGCTGCTCTGCCTTTAATTCAGGTCAGTGACCTCATTTTTTAACCTGTTAATAGATAACTTGTTACAGGGGGACCATAATAATGTTGCAGGGGGGCGATGACAAAGTGACATGATCTGTGTACAGCACAACTCGAGCCACTTTATAATTATTTCCCCAGCAGCATACTTCTACTGTTCCTTCCTTTATCACAGTGGTATTGGTGGCCACAAAAGACCAAGTGGCGGAGAGCTTTGAAGAGGTGAGTATAAAGTGGTTGGGTGGTGGGCTTTACATAGACACTGTCACTTTATACTGAATAGCCAAGGTGACAATGTCTCTTTAGAAGGAAGCTGTTGCTTTATCAGTTTTTGTACAGTGGAAAGTAAATCACATTACTATGTATCTATATTATTAGTGTATGTGTTTGTTTTGACACACCTGTAACTTTTCTTGTCTTTTACAGGTCCATTTCCCAGATATTGAAAGGGCAGAATGGCTAAACAAGGTACGGTGTCTCTAGTTTCACTAGCACTCACAAGTTAAGCACTGTACACAAGACACTGAGACATCATAACTGCAGCACATGAATAGATAGCTTTTGAGACCTGAAAACCAGTTTAGTCACATCAAACAACAATGCAATAACTAAAATATGTGTTTACTAGAAATACTTTTCTCTTGAAAGTCTTATCTCTGGTTTCTTGCAGCATATGGTGATGCAAATATTTATATGTGTAGTTTGCACAGGAATAAGATCATCCAGATAAATAACATATTCCCATTATTATTATTATACATAATTTATATAGCGCCAACAGTTTGCTCAGCACTTTACAATATAACGGGAGACAATACAGCAACAATACAGATCAATACAAGAGGGTTAGGAGGACCCTGCTCTTTGGAGATTACAATCTAGGAGATGCAGTACATTCAGACTTCCCTGTCTCTGATTTATTGGCAGAATCATTAACTCATAATCTTCATAAGGCTCCTTTCACATGAACATGTTGGTGTGGTATATCCAGGCAGTTGTGGGGCGTTTTTACTACGCCTCGACCACCTGTCAAAACCTGGCAATGGCTGCAGGACAGCCATATCTACATTGTTGGTGCTGTGAAGTTGTTCTTCGCAGATTTGAAAAAAAAAAAAAAGTAGGACATGGAAGTGAATGAGGATGCAATGCAGCCACAACCAGTGGTCACGATTGCGGTGCACTGAAGTGCTGGTCAGTTCCTGCTGACATATTGATCCACTTTGGATTTGAGACTCAACAGCTAAGTGAAAGGGGCCAAGGTCAAATACCTTTAATACTTCTCCAAGGTGCATGTATTCCATTTCTGATGTACCTTAAAAGTTATATGGTCCTCAATAGGGTGGCTTTAGTTCTCCTCAACCTTGGGCTTGAGACAGATATCCAGAATTCACTTTCAAGTATAATCCCGAAATACTGACCGTTAGGTTTGCTTTTTCGCTCCGAAGATTAGAACAACTCACAATGCACTGCTTAAAGTGGAAGCAAACCCACTTTGGCAACTTTTACCTATAGGTAAGCCTTTAATAATGCTGACCTGTAGGTACTGTATATATCTCCTAAACGTGCAGCGTTAGGAGATACTTATTGTAGAAGCGCTGGTGATATCACCGGCTCATGCACACTGCGCTCTCAATGGATGGCGTGCCGTGCTGCAGCCAAAACTCCCTTCATGCATGCGCTGTGACATCTTTTGAAGACAGGGTAAAGATGGAAGCCTTGGGAAGCTCATTTATTCTGGGAAACTGTGAGTGAATGATGCGGCTGTGAAGGCAGAGCCCTGTACGACTGCGCTCTTTAAAAAGGTGACAGCAGGTGTGGGGAGAAGAACCCCGTCCGCTGTCATGGGGGTAAAGGTGTCAGGAGCTACAACATGTTCAATGTTCTTCCCCCAAATACGGGTGGAATATGTAACATTCCAAAAGTGAACTTTTGCCTCTGGTTAACGGAGTCACAACAGAAATTAGTTTTGAAGAATTAGATAACCCAGCCTCTTCAGTAAAAGAGGGCAGGCTAAAAGCAGCCAAATTGTCAGAGTATGTAGAAGCTTTTATGGAGAGCCGACAATTTTGTGTAGGGAGAGATACTGTGAATTCCAGCAGTGGGCTACATATCCTTTGGTACCCTGTTGTATAATACCATGTACAGCTTGTATTCATGCCACAAGCCTGTAATTTGAAGCATTTGTTTATTTTCAATGTCGTCCTCAAAGCTGGATGAAAAGACTTTCTGCCCTCTGTATGGTATTTAGGAAAAAAAAGTTAGCATTGTTTAAAAATAGCTTGTTAATAATCTCTACAAATTGCCCAAATGGAATAACAAGATGGCTATCCATAGACTTCAGAGGGGTTTGTTCCTACATTTTGGGTTTGCTGAATTTTGAGCAAGATTAATGAAACCGCTCATGAATTGAACCAAGGCCAGTTCAATCACCCCTAGTCCTCAGTTGTTATGAAGGTTTTTTTTACTCAGGGTGAATGCAAAAAAAAAAAAGAAAAAGATAACTGTTTCGGAATTTTGCGTCTGTATACAAATATATATTTGTTTTATAGGAATGTGATCACCTTATTGTAGAACTGTAACCAGCCTTTGTATAGCTTATTTACTGCTTGATAAGAATATCTATATACTGCATATTTGAATGCCTATTCAAATATTTTTGCAACATTTTTTAAACCCACCGCAGTGGAGAGTGGCAATTCTGTTCTAAGCTCAGGAGCAGTGCAGCATCATTGTCACACTGTCACAGGAAGCTGCATTTGGCAAACTTCACTGGTAGGATAAGCTTTGCATGGTGACCAAGGGCTCGTTCACACTTGGCTGTTTTACCAACGCTTGCCAAACGCCCCTATAGCGTTTGGCAAGCGTTGGTCCGGCGTTTGCGGAGCGTTTTTTTAACGCTTGGCAAACGCCAGATGTGCGGTTTAGCAGCGGTTGCTAGGCGTTCGCCAAGTGTTAAAAACGCCCCACAAATGCCTATAATGCAGTTTGAATGGTGTTACTGCTCTGCAAATGCCCGGCGTTTGCAGAGCGGCACCATAGACTAGAATAGGAGGCTTCAACGCCTCCTGACTCGACCAGAGGCGTCCGTTTTGCCGCAACGCAACGCAAATGCTCCCGTTAAAACAGCACCATGCTGTACTGTGCAGAATTGGCAGAGGCGTTTGGGAAGCGGTAAAAACGCTTCCCAAACGCCTCTCTGCTGCCTGCACACCAGGCTAGTGTGAACGTAGCCCAAGGTGCATATGCTAATGAAATTCCACTCTTAATTTTTATTATTGTAAGAACGTTTGTTGGATGTTTTAATTGTTAGTGGCGTGAAACTGACTTTCATTTTCCACAGCAGTGATGAGAAAATTTGAAGGAAGACGATAGAAAAATCTTTCGTGAACAAATTAATTTCTAACAGTATACTTAGTTTCTGTTCAGAAAAGTCCATTCATTCCACAATCAAATATTAGAAGCAAAAAAAGTTGGAGTGCTTTTGATTGACATTGTCAAGTCATCAGATGTACTGATAATTTTCGTATGAATTTCTGCAGGGATTTATGCTTGAAAATCTTCTAGTGTATAGCCAGCTTAGGAGAATACTGTAATTGCAGATACACTTAACTGCTGTAGCACATATTATATATATATATACAGTTGCAAGAAAAAGTATGTGAACCCCTTGGGATTACATGGAGTTTTGCATGAATTGGGCATAAAATGTGCTCTGAACGTCATCTAAGTCACAACAATAGAAGAACACAGTCTGCTGAACATAACACTACACAAACATTAGATGTTGCCATGGTTTAGTTGCACATAACATGTAAACATTCACAGTGCAGGGAGGAAAAAGTATGTGAGGCCCTAGCTTAATGACTTCTCCCAGAGCTAATTGGAGCCAGGAGTGAGCCAACCTTGACTCCAATCAGTGTGATGATATTGGATGTGTTCCCGACAGCTGTCCTGCCCTTACAAAACACACACCTGTTTTGGGTTTACTAGTTTCAAGAAGCACTGTCTGATGTGAACCATGCCTCGCAGAAAAGAGCTCTCAGAAGACCTACGATCAAGAATTGTTGACTTGCATGAAGCTGGAAAGGGTTACAAAAGTATCTCCAAAAGCCTTGATGTTCATGTGTCCTCGTAAAGACAGACTGTCTACAAATGGAGAAATTTCAGCACTGTTGCTACTCTCCCGAGGTGTGGTCGTCCTGTAAAAATGACTGCAAGAGCACAGCGCAGAATGCTGCATGAGGTAAAGAAGAATCCCAGAGTGTCAGCTAAAGACCTACAGAAATCCTGGCACATGCTAACATTTTTGTTGACACATCTACAATAAGGAAAACATTAAACAAGAATGGAGTACATGGGAGGACACCACGGAGGAAGCCATCGCTGTCCAAAAAGAATATTGCAGCACATTTGAAGTTTGCAAAAGAGCACCTGGATGTTCCACAGCACTACTGGCAAAATATACTGTGGACAGATGAAACCAAGATTGAGTTGTTTGGGAAGAACACACAACTCTATGTGTGGAGAAAAAAAGGCACAGCACACCAACATCAAAACCTCATCCCCACTGTAAAACATGGCGGAGGGAGCATCATGGTTTGGGGCTGCTTTGCTGCCTCAGGGCCTGGACGGATTGTTGTCATTGATGGGAAAATGAATTCCAGAGTTTATCAAGACATTTTGCAGGAAAACGTACGACCATCTGTCCGCCAACTGAAGCTCCGCAGAGGATGGGTGATGCAACAGGACAATGACCCAAAGCATACAAGTAATTCAACAAAACAATGGCTGCAACAGCACAGAATACGCCTTCTGGAGTGGCCCAGTCAGAGTCCTGACCTCAACCCGATTGAAATGCTGTGGCATGACCTTAAGAGAGCGATTCACACCAGACATCCCAAGAATATTGCTACACTGAAACAGTTTTGTGAAAAGGAGTGGTCCAAAATTACTCCAGATCGTTGTGCAGGTCTGATCTGCAACTACAGGAAATGTTTGGTTGAGGTTATTGCTGCCAAAGGAGGATCAACCAGTTATTAAGTCCAAAGGTTCACATACTTTTTCCTCCCTGCACTGTGAATGTTTACATGTTATGTGCAATTAAACCATGGCAACATCTAATGTTTGTGTAGTATTATGTTCAGCAGACTGTGTTCTTCTATTGTTGTGACTTAGATGACGTTCAGAGCACATTTTATGCGCAATTCATGCAAAACTCCACGTAATCCCAAGGGGTTCACATACTTTTTCTTGCAACTGTATATATATATATAATTTTTTTTTTTTTTATTGGGATGTTATAGTTCTACTTGAATTAAACTGTGAGCTGACTTTACAGTTTATACTTAATTGAACTGCAAATGTGCAGTAATGGAAAACCAGGCAAGAGAAATGACAAGGAAGTGAGGAAAAGTTTCCGGATTGTGTCTCCCAAGTTTTCAGCATATTATAAAATAGCCCTTTGTTAGTCCACAGTACAATGCACTGCTCCAGGTTTGTTCATAGTTTCTGACTGAGGAGTACTAATAGAAGCATATGAATAACTGCACACCACTCTCTGTAAAAAGCCAACAACTTCTTTATTGTACAATTCAACATCACAGCAATATGAGAGAAAAGAGCCCACTAAAAGTTCAGGCACACAAACTAAGCGCCTTTGTGCTTGAAACTCATTAGAAGGACCTTTTATCTCATTGCTGTGATATTGTCTCAATTTGTAAAATAAAGAAGAAGTTGGCTTTTTAATGACAGCAGTGTGCAGTCAACCATTTGCTTCTATTAGTATCTTTGTTAATGCTGGTGGTGCTGTCTTAAACATCTTTAGCTGGGACATGGATACAAATAGATGTCCTGAAGTTGTTGTAAGACTGTCCTTGAAATACAACCTTCTTGCATTGTACCACTTTGAAGGGCTAAAGTGCACCTGTAATCTTCTAAAACATTTCAAAAGTGATCTCTATCAGAACCACTCACTAAAACAATCTTATCACACCTTTGGGTTTTAAATTGTAGCTCTTGACTTTTATTTACTAGCATTTGATGTAAACATAACAGTTGATTTAGCCAGTGTTTCTAAGAACATTTTTTTTCCCCCCACAGACAGTCAAGCACATGTGGCCCTATATCTGTCAGTTCATAGACAAGCTGTTCAGAGAGACCATAGAGCCTGCAGTTAGAGGTGCAAATGCCCATCTGAGTACCTTTAGCTTTACTAAAATTGATATGGGCTCTCAGGTAAGTGGCTTGGTGAAGATGTATTCTGTTACTTCTGTACATATAACCTATCATTGCTACTTCTAATATATGGGACCTACAACTTTGTGCAATTTAAAAATCATATTTTTTTTGGCTGGAAAAGTAAACTGCCCATCTGCTTCTTATTAAACTAAAAGCACAAAGTTCTTCTAGTATTGCTATTTAAAGTGCTTTGTTTCCCTTCTGTGGTTCCCTTCTGTAACTGGAGATATGCAGTGTTCACTGGTGCAGTGATGAGGCCTGGGGTGGCAGACGTTACATTCACTACACTATATACCTTGGTATTGTCAACACGCAGTCTCCCATATCATTAACTCAGAGGACAAAAACTTTCATTGAAATATATTCCCTACATTCAGTGTGTGTGTGTGTGTGTGTGTGTGTGTGTGTGTGTGTGTGTGTGTGTGTGTGTGTGTCTTTTTTTTTTTTTTTTGTTCTTGGAACTTTGCAATATCTGCTGTCACATGGATCATACAGTGAAACCTTACATGTGTCTCTTGTATAACTTTGTTGGAATGTTAAGTTGGCCATACACATATATTTTTTTTTTAGCATGGATGCTGAACGATAATCTAACCTATTCCTCCAACCATACTAAACTGTGTGGTTGGACAAACCTGCAGCTATTGTATTCTGACAGCAAAATACAAAGGCAATGCCTGCATCTGATCTGATTGGGCACTGCTCAGCTGATAGTCTTTCGCCCGGCTCCTTTGATTTCTTTTTTTTTTTCAAATGAGCTACAGCATCATCACTGTTTTGCAGTGCCTTTGCATAGGCCAGAGCTGTGGTGGGGAGGGACCCAGCAGTCATTTCCACTACAGGCTGCCTGTAGATAACTTTGTGGGGATACAAGTCCAATCACCCTCCAAAATGAGCTTGCGGCACTGTCCAGTCTTTGACAGGAAATTCTTGGACGGAGACAAATGCAGGCGATTTCATGCTGGATTACTGCATAGATCTGGAAGGAATATATAACAGACCCCAAGACTGAAGTTGAAATACGCATCGTTCTTGTAGCTGGACAATTTATTTTTGCTATACCTGTATTTCAGTTTTAAAGGAGGATTCCTGACAATGGTGATTATACTCTACATACCCCATTTGAGCACTTGAAATAAAAAAATCACATATTTTTCACCACTGTGTACTTCCTCCTGCACAGTCTAAAAAGAAATGCCAACTTTTCTTTTTGATGACATCACATTTTGACTGACCTGCTATTATTCTTGGCTTGACTTTTGGAAGACCACATTGAATTAAAATTAACTTTTTTCCAATAGCAATAAGGAAACTGCTACTGTGTACTTGTTTTGGAAAGATCTCTATCTAGGGCTTCAAATCATAACATTGCTTTATCACTTATTAACCTCTTCACGCCGGCCGCACACAAATGTGTGGCCTCCCGGCATCTGGGCCTAGATGCCGAGCGGCCGCACATTTGCGTTCTAATAAAAAAAAAAAAAAACGTGCTGAGAGTGCGTGCTCCCAGCACACATGTCCGGTACTCATGGAAAGGTCCCGGTCTCCTTTCGATCGGGACTTCTCCCGATCCTGTGACCGCCTTGACGACGCATCACGGCGGTCACATGATCCCTAAACCCCGCCCGTCCCGGCTTCTGAAACTCTTAAAGGGCCGGGAGGCGCCGGCGTGAAGGGCTTAAGTCACTTACTTGGAACAAGTATGTCAGCTGACTGATTGCTTATTTTGGGTCAAAAACTCCCATTAATGCACGCCATACATGGGTTGAATTCCGAACGAATTTCCTTTTGAAAATCAGAAATTTTGTACATTTTGTAATCCGATGGTGCCACCATTGATTTAGAAATTTGACCAACTAAGCCTTGAATTTCACCTCATGATGGTATAGAAAAGAATTTTCAGGGCTGGGAATCTTCTTTTCTTTCCAGGTCACAACATGCTCATTTTTCTTTCGATTTATATTTCTTGCATGATTCTCCCATAATTGATTAGAAATTCCTTAGTTTTTAAAAAAATTTCCAACATGTCCGATCACTTACATTAGATAGCCATACGAAAATCAGCCATTGCTGTGTACCACTAATGGTGGGAAATTCAAATGAAAATTCTTAGTTACTATTTTCGAGAGAAAATTCCTTTTGGAATTTAACCTATGTATGGCCGGCTTAAGTGTCCTTTTCAGAGAATGGTTTTCCTGTGCTTAGCAGTTTATGGGCCAATATACAAGTCCTCCTCTACAGCTGGAACTCTCCATGTACACCTCTAGTTGTTCGGATGGACTCACTTGTCCTTTATGGTCTCTGCAGTAACATAGAAAATCTTACTGTTAAGCAGTGTGTTGAGAAAGTGTGACATCCTAATGTAATTTCATATTTTGAAGAATCTCAGTTTACCTCTCTGTATAGCAGATCTCTTATGTATTTGGCACAAAAGTTACTTAGCAATGGAAAGATGCAAACATGTGCAGTTTTTGGTCTGATGAACTGCATTACAGCACTGACCTGTGGGTTAAATGTGTTTCTATACTCCAATAAATGTGGTGGAATAGACCAGTGTTTCTCAACCTTTTTTCAAGGCAAGGCACCCTTTAAAATTATGGACAGTCCCGAGGCACCCATTAAAATCATGGACAGTCTTGAGGCAACTCATTCTAAACTGGGGTGCCTCAAGACTCTCAGTAATTTTGTTTAAAATTTTATATAAGGCAGCAACATCCACACATGTATGACATCCAACGTTAGAGGTGATTTATTTTTCCAAAGCAAATACAATTTTGCACACTGGTACCGACTAGTATTCCAGTGTTTCTTTTCTCCCTCAGTTTTTCTCCATCACTGAGCTAATGTGACCCCTGCATTGATGGAGAGGGGCAGGGGAGGGTCAAACTAGGATGCTGTGCAGGCAACTGACATCCTCCTTATCATCTAATGATGTTATTGGTTGTCAGGATGCCGGTGACTAGAAGGTGCAAAATGAAAACCTGTGACTTTGTATAACTAAAAGGCAGGCTTGTTCCACCCGCTGGCTTGTATACAAGTTTTTTGGGCAATTTTTAGACATTTTGCCAAGGCACCCCTGAAGAAACCTCAAGGCACCCCAGGGTGCCTGGGCACCCTGGTTGAGAGAGGCTGGCATAGACCATTGTCCATGCATTGATTCATGTTAGAATCTCGCTCATGTTACCCTTCTAAAATAACTGCAACAAAATCTGATGAAACCTTAAGCCCTGGTTCACACTGATGCAGTGCTGCAGATCACATGTGATTAACATAGGAACAGAACCGCATTCCTGCGCAAATCACATGCGATGTCTGTGTGATTTGAGCATCGCATCCACACCAAAAAGATTCAGGACCCTTTTTTTTCCCTCACCTGATTCGCATCGCATGGGTGTTCACACCCATACGATGCAAATTCTGGTAATCGCACTGCGTTTTGCAATCTTTTTCGGGGTGTCAATTTAACATTGACACCCGTACTAGATCTCATGGATGCCGTGCGATTGCAATGCGGTGCAGGAAATGCACAGGATTCGCTGCGTTTCCCGCACTACATTAGTGTGAACCAGGGCTAAATGTATATTCTAGACAACTATGATTTATGTGAAAAATTTAATCTAAACTTTCTCCTTTTTCCTCCCTCTGATTTTCTCACAGCCATTAAGAGTGAATGGGGTTAAAGTGTATACAGAAAATGTAGACAAGAGACAGATCATCTTGGATCTTAAGATAAGGTAAACATTCCTAAAATCTGAATATTTCTCTGATTTGTCTAGATTATGATCTTGAAATATCAGTCACTTTGAATTGGCTTTTCTTAGTTGTGGTGATTTGATTGTGCGGCTGTTGAAGTCAGAACTGAAATGATGGCTAGCCATTAAACATCGTTATACAGTAGTGTCTACACAGATGTAATAGTTTTGTAATTCCTTCTTTTTCTTTAGTGGCAGCTTTTATGGACACGTTCTGTCTGCATTACCTAATGTGATAATGGAAGAAAATGGCGTACAGGAAATAATGAATAATTTCTGACTTTGTTAAAACATGTCACTTGACCATCTTATAATTAGATAAAACGTCACAATAGTCGTCTTCTGTTGAATTAAATATAGGAGCTTGTCAGCTTTACTGTTTGTAATTTTCACATCTTTGATGATTATTTTTACAGCTAGTTTATCTAAAGCACAGACAACAAAACAACATACAACAGTATTTCCATTCAGTACATATTTGAAAGATATCTTGTGTTTTTATGACCTTTAAAGTGGTTCCCCAGTCTTTCCCCAAAAAATTAAAAGGCAGCAGCTACAAAGACTGTAGCTGCTGACTTTTAATATAAGCACATTTGCTTGTCCAGGGATCCTGCAACGTCCCCATGGCTCTTCAACCTGTTTCGAGGCCAGGAGTCGGCATCTTAACTAAGGAAAACCAGCTGTGAAGCCTTGCGGCTTCACATCTGGTTTTCCACTGTGCATGCATGAGCCACGCTGCGCTTTGTGAGTGGTCTTGCAATCTTCTGGGACCTATCATATGTCCCAGAAGGCTGTGGGCCAAGAATTGGCCAAAAAGTGCAGATTCTTAAATTGGAAAGGGGTGGGGGGGGGAATGTAAACAAACGGAACTTCCCATTTTGGGTGAAGTTCTGCTTTAATAATCTGCCATAATTGGGACATCAGCACCTGCAATGTGTGTTTACTAACAAAGACACCTTCTTTTCCTTCAGTTTATAACATTGTGACCCAGTGCTCCTGTCACCACTGGCAAGAGCTATTGCACTAAACTACAAAACTGTTCATAGTCAGTTAGAAGTTCGTGTAGCATTTCTGTTGGACTGAAGGGCCCACAAGGCACCACATCCCTTTTATAGAATATACACTGTAAAATTACCAAACTTCAGATTGGATCTTTCAGGTGGCTTTTTATTGCATAAAAAAAAATATATATAAAACCATCTAATAGTCAGAAATATTTGGCTCAGTACAGCATGACATACAGCATAAAGTTTATCATTCCTAGGTGATACCCCTGTAGCCACCCTAAGTGCCTGCTTAGTCTCAGATAACTGTATCTCAAACATTTATAACAAACACCCTTGACAAAGGTAGCATGTGGTATATCTTTTAGAAAGAGCGGATTCATGCAGAAGACAGAAGTGACTTAACGCTACACTTTTCTCAGATCTAATGATCAGCTTTTTCAGGAGGTCATGTATCAAGAGACTGAGCATGCATCCAATAATGCTATGAGCCAACAGGGCAAATGTCCTTTAAGTGAAAGACTGCAGGAAAGATGTGTGGCTTGAGAGGCCCCAGTAGGTGGCACTATTCCAGTCATCTGCTGTATACTCAATAGGTTAATATCTTACAAGAGGGCAATCCAGGGGGGTCATCATACCATTCAAAAAGGTGAGCCAATATCTGCTAATGTCATCCTCCAGTCTACTTAAGAAGTGCATTTAAAAACTCCCATTTGTATCTAGGCCATCCTTTACCATTTGTATCTAGGCCATCCTTTACCATTTGTATCTAGGCCACCCTTTACCGATAGATACAGAGTTCTCAGAAGCGCAGTAAGCACAGTTTGGGTTTGATATAATAAAGTAATAGATGCTCTTTACTAGGCAAAATAAACATTCACTGAGTAAATAAGATGACGTTCCTTTCACTTCAACTACGTGCTAGCAAATATGCGGATTTATTTCCCTAGCACGATTAGGTATTCAAAGTAAACACAGCTTAATTTTATATACATTCGCTTTGTTAAGCAACAGGCTCTTCTCCTTTGTGTCCGAGCTTTAAAGCTGAACTCCAGGCAAAGTACCAAAATCTATTTTGTATTTTTACTTACAGCTGGTAAATGTACTGAATGTGTTAAAGCAGTGTTAAACTCCCAGCAAAAAAATTAAAAAAATGGACTCCCCTGCAGTGTTATGCCATAATGTGCTAGTATGCACTGCATACTAGCACATTATGACAAACTTATCTGTCAAATGGAGCCCTCCAGCTCTGCGCTGTCATTGCTCCCACTGGCCCTGGGCACTTCTATCTTCTCTGTCTTCCTTCTGGGTTCGATCTCTTCAGCCACTTTGATGTCATGTGCACGGGAGTCACATGACTATGGCACATATTGGGTGCCGTAAATGTGGTCTGATCTGCACAAGTACGGCTCCAATCACATTACTGTTGACAGGCAGAGGGAGGCATTTATGACAGAAGGGACCACTAGGGCTTCTACTATAAAACCCTACCAGTCAACGTTTTTCCATATTTGAGTTCAGTACCACTTTAATGGTAAATTCTAATAATATTGAGTTAATTTTCTTTCTTTTTTTTTTTAACAAACATATACATGTATTACAGTGTTATTTTTGAGCACTATAAATAACCTGAAGAAACAGCACTGAAAAGGCTAATTGCTTATTGTCACAATTTGTCTGATTTGAAACATTCATTTTAGCCATCTTAGTTTAGTGTTCATGGGTCATTAAGCTGTGTTTAAAAAAAAAAAAAAATTTGAAATGAACATTTTTCAAACAAGAATTCCAGGTATGGGTGTTTTATGCATAGTTACATTGATCCAGCTTGTATCAATATAATGTATGCATATACCATACATGTATTTTTTGAATGGGACCTGTGCCCAGTGCCCATCTTCCTGTGTTCAGAATTCAGAAGGCCAGTTGCCCAGCACAGGACCCACTGGAGTAGGGGGTGCCTAAATCAGTTATTTCCAGCTACCAGGAGCATCGGCCAGGTATGGAATATGCATAGTTTCATTGGTCCAAGCTGGACTAATGTAACAATGTACAAAATACCCATACCTGGAATTCATCTGTAAAAGAAATTATATTTTTAGTCCTGACCTTAATAAAAATTAAGTATGAGCTAACTGTTTGGCCAGTGACATTGTCCAGATGTAGCAATGTGGCCATATTAGGTCAATGATGCCCCTTTTATTACATGTAGCTGTAGCGTGGGGAATTCCACAGCTGCAGCTAGTTGGGATGGTGGCCTGTTGTCACTTGACAGATTCCTGCTCGTGCAGGCTGAACTTGGATTGACCTGAACCTTGGCTCATTCCTCAAAGTAGATGTGCTCTGTGTCTGAGTACCACAAACCAAAAATGCTGTATAATTCATTGTTAATATTCAAAGCAAACTCGCCCATCCATCTATGTCTCCATGCTTTGTTTTGCTTAGAATTCATTTTGAAAAACACTCCCTGGTATTTTTGCCACTGGCCATCTTGAGTAAGGGCAGATGATTCATGTAACATTTACTTCCTGAAGTCCATCTTCCCTTGGCTCAAGCATTGGCTGAGCTGAGAACCCTCCCTCTCGTCCTAAAGACTCCTGGGATTTATGACCTGATTTGCCTAGGCAAGGAAACTAGACAGTAACTGAAGAAATGTAAAAAAAAGTAGTTTAAAACAAGTAAATATGATACACTTTCCTATCTATTTACTGACACTATAAACATGGACAATTTTTAATCCTTATGCTGCTTAAGAAAGTGACGTTCCGCTTTAAAGAGACACTGGACTTAATATATTAGGCTACTGAGGGTGTATGTGTCAGCTCTTCCCCATGTCTGACCTTAGCACAGCTTTTTATATTTTGTAAGTGATGTTGGTAATATAAATTCAGCATGTAAGTTCAAAGGAGAACATATTTAATACTGAAGCAGATCAGCATCTTGTTATTTACATGTATAACCATAATTACAAGGAGTAATACAACTGGAATCACTACAGAAAATAAAATGTTTTAGCTTTTTTTTTTTTTCTTTTTTTTTTTTTTCTAGCAGGAGTAAAATGTATACCAACATTCAGTGACCATTCAGTGTAGCAGCTAATTGATGTTGCATGTGAGTAATTAAGTTACGCTAAAATCAGCTGAGCCAGTATGAATCTGTTCTTTGTTTCTCAGTTTTGTAGGAAACACGGAGATTGATTTGGAAATAAAGAGATATTTCTGCCGAGCTGGAGTAAAGAGTATCCAGGTAAATATTCAGCTGGAGCCGTGCAGAATTCATTGAGCTGATATTTTATAGAGTTGCAGGGTGAAGACATGTTTAATTGAGATAGCTTGGAGGATGAAGTCATCCAAAGCTTATATTTCAATTAGTTTGGACACCAGAAGACTTAAGTACCCATTGGAGTCACTCTCTCTGCCCCCCCACGTGACATCCTATTTTTCCTGCCTCTAATTAGTAAACAAATCATCCTTTGAAACTTCCTCATCTTTTGTATTCATGTGTATCTTAATGTAGGCCTACATTGCTCTGGACCGAACTATTGCCTGGTATACAGGGGCCGAAAATTGGAACTGGCCCACTTTTGGTATGCGTGTACTGCTGTCTGTTCAGCAGAAGTCGGAATAATGACCAGCTTCTGTCAAACGGTCCTGCTGAAAATCTATCCATATAATTATTCCAAAGAATAATCTGCATGTAAACTCGACGTGTTTCGCATTATTTTATTCAAAATTACATGTGAAAAAAATCCGTATGATGGAACCCAGTTGCTATTTGTTACAGAGCACAATATCGACTGGAATAAACATCAAGCAGGGTATTTTCATCCCCTCTGGAGCAGCAACGATACCAAATGGGTAGAAGGCTGCTATTTTCAAAATTTTGCCTTATTCAAACAAAGTATTTCTAACAAACGTATGTCTCAAATACAATGTCCCCCCAAAAAAAAAAAACTGCAGAAATTGGCAGCATACAGATAAATGTTCATCACCAAACATTTAACATCAAGAATCACTACTGTGATGCCTCCTGACCTAGATGATTATGATGTGGCAATATAGATTACAACTGGTACCTTAATTCACTTATAATGGATGATTAGGAAACCTGCTATTGCTGTTCAGGCATATCCATAATCCCCTCATAGTTTTCCTTTTCTGTTTGGTGATAAACATTTACTTGCCCGCTACCAATTTCTGCGGGGGGTTTAGGACGTATTTGAGACCTGCCTTTGTTTTAGATACCTAGTTTGAATAATGCACAATTTTGAAATTGGCAGCCTTCTACCTGTGGTGTCCATGCTGCTCTAGAGAATACACTTGATGTTTATTCCAGGCAATATTGTACTGTGTGACTCCAAATAACTGTAATGTACTCCTGAGGAAGATCATTCGGAATGCGTTGAGTTTACATGTGGATTTTTCTTTGGCATTATTACATGTTTGTGAAGCTAAAGGCAGACATATTTTTAATGACTTTTGCTTTTGTAGAGTCTTAATTTGAATGTTAAGCAAATAAAATTTCTGCTTTTTATATCAGTGTTTTTGCTTTTTTCTATATGTCTCTCAAAAAGTCCATGGCTACTTATCAGTTTTCTGTGTACCCTTTTATGACCCTTTGCTTCGGCATTTCTTGCTTTTTTTTTGCTTTTTTTTTGTGATGACCTGAGATTTTTTCTTCCACAACATTTTTACATATGATACTAATACTATTCATATGTATTACGGCCTAGCTGGTAGAACTGGGAGGATTTGTAATTCATGTAAGAAGAATAGAACTTGACTTGGCTTGTGACTTTTAGTACGGATTACAGGAGCTAAGCCCAGGAGGTGTTGTCAGTAGGCTATGTTGAACCCTAAGGATAGTGTCTTGCAGTGCACATGGGTACTTGTAATTAACTCTCACATGCCATCAGCCTCCTGGCATTCACCAGGTATTGGGAGAAACAAGCCATGAGATTATAGAAAAAGCTACCAATATAAAAAAAAAAAAGCACTTGTAGAGTTTAACTTTATTTTTTTTTTAAATTTTTTTAATAAACTGTAGTAAAATCTTTTACTATTGCAACTGAGCAGCCTTTTCATAGTATATAGCACTGCTTTTTGTATGGACATGTTCAAGCCAGGAAGGACAAATAGTTCTCCGTAATGTTATTTGTTCATTTTTCAGCTTCATGGTACAGTGAGAGTCATTCTGGAGCCGTTGATTGGAGACATCCCAATAATCGGAGCATTGTCCATATTTTTTCTGAAGAAACCGGTGAGTCAGAAGAGGAATGCATTACCTTACCATCCTGCTATTCTCTCCTGTTCCAGAACGACTCCTCCAGACAGGGGATCGCATATCACCGCACCTCCTCCTAGTGGTAGCTGACCTGCACTCTTATATTCTGCACTTAGAGATGCTAATGTCTTCACATATTATTATACAGTTTTTATACATATAAGTATAGGTAGGTAAGCACTGCCTTAATATACCATCAAAAACATAATTGACAAAATAGGTGAATCTACACAACACCATAAGTAGTCCAAAGAGCTTGTGCAAACAGTGCTGTCTCTTAATCTGTGTCCGTGCTATATTCTTCTTAATAAAGTGCCAGTTCACATACTGTGCTCCCTGCCAGTGATCCCCCTCACTTACCGACTTCAATGGACTTTTAAGGCTAAGTAAGAGTCTATTGTGCTCAATTGTAAGACTCTGGTTCTGCTGGAACTTGTAGTCCTTCACCGTATGGATGGTTTTTCACATAGCAGGATAATTCAGCTCAGCACTCACCGGTATGGATACTAATATATACTGAAAGTGCCTGAAAGAAAAGAGCTGCTTGTTAGGTAGCAGGAGCCCAGCCCTGACAGTAACTGGATTAAGAACCAGTCCAGTTGAATGACTACTAGATATACCATGACCTGGAGAAATGTGAACCTTCACAGACATACTGTTGGTGTTTATTTCCCTATGCTTTATATGAGTATCCATACCCTGTGAGCGCAGAGCTGGATTATCCTGTTACATGAAGAATACATCCATAGGGAGGACAACTACAAGTTTGAGCAGAACCAGAGTCTTCTAACTGAGCACAATAGATTCTTTAGTTTTATGAATCCATTGAAGTCGGTGAGTGAGTGGGAGCTCTGGTGGGGAGCACAGCATGTGAATTGGCACTTTAATAAGAAGAATATAGCATGAGCACAGATTAAGAGACTACACTGTTTGTACAAGCTCTTTGGACTTTTTATGGTATTATTGTATCGATTCCCCTATGTTGCCAGTTATGATTTTGATGGTATAAGGCAGTGCTTACCTACTTTTACTTCAGTGATTTGAGGGACAGTACCCTATGTAGTAGCAGCAGTCACTATTTGTTTCATATATGTGGAATTGTTTTTTTTTTTTTTTTTGGGTGTATAGGCACAGGTAAATTGTTTTATTTAAACACACCAGTCACTTGTCCTGAGTGCAGGATATAAGCCGTTTAAAATGTCTTCACTTGACTGCAGTGCCGAAAACAGAAATTCACATGATTTTACTGCAGGAAATAAGCAGAGGAATTTAACAATTACAGCTATTTTAATTCTCTGAATATCAGTACGATGCTGTGTTTTCTCTTACCTGGTAACACGTACTGTATGTTTGCTTAGCTTTCATAATTGCATTTCAACAAAGAGAGAACAAATATTTCTCTCCGATTGATGTTACTACTGTTCTTTGGCCAAAACTGAAATGTACATTTGCTGACAGAATAGCGTTTACATTTCTTTGTCGTTGGGCTGATGTAAGAACAATTTGCTGCCAACAGCATCCAGTTAACACCCGACTGTCATTTCTGCAGTGCAGGTTTTAAAGAAACAAGAAACAAACATATTTCCTATGGAAAACTTTTCATATATCAGACCTCTATATAGATTTTGAGTCTTTGACATGTGTGAGTGTGGACTGATTTATGTTTAATAGTGCCTAAAGGTATTTTCCAATCAAAAATGAAAATCAGGTCTTTCCCCCTGATTTTGTCCCCATCATCAATGTAGTGCAGCAGTTCTTCTGTTAGCTCTGATGATCTGGGAACCCTTTTTGCTTACATATTTGTAATACAGGAGGAGTGTTCCTAAATTCACCTATCAGTCTTTGTGCTAGCGCTCAACGAAATCCTAACCTAACAATGTTCCGGTAATAAGAATGTTCTCATAACCATTAGTCACAATGAGAAATGCCATTGAAGTCTGAAGTGGATTGCTCATCAAACAAGCAGAGAGATTGAAAGGTAATTACCCAGTACAGGATTAAGTCCCATACCTACCATGCATTTGTATTGTCCAGACACAGAGCTGTGTCAGCAGTATTCACCTCTGCAGTGCTTTCTGCTACAAACATTTAAAGGAAACTTCACTTCAAATTAAGATGTCCTTTATGACTACCCCCCTGCATGTTTGCTTTAAATTTCTTTAGCAGGCTATATAACATTGGAAAATTTCCCCTCTATCCCTGTTCTTGCAACAATGCAAAATATTGATTTTCTTTCACTTTCACTCTCGGTGATAATGGTACACAGGACATATAGGGAGGATGAAGCTCCCTAACAGGGCACAGACGGCATTAAAAACCCAGTAGGTGTTCTAGTCCCTCTCCGCTCTATTCAAAGCGAAAGAAAAATGTTTGTCTTTAGTTATACTTTAAAGCATATTGTAGCTTACCAGTCCTTTAAAGAAGAACTCTGGGTAAAAATCTTATCTTCCCATGCAGTGGAGCTATGCCTGCAATGCATGGGTTAACTGCTCGTTTTTGTCTAGGGGATTGCAGAGATACTTGCCTAATCTTGCATATCCCCACTGCATGGGAGTAAAAAAGATTCATGGAGTTGTTTTTTAACCACTTGCCCTCCAGAGGATTTACCTCCCTTCCTGACCAGGCCATTTTTTGTAATTCGGCACTGCGTTACTTTAACGAACAATTGTGCTGTCATGCAACGCTGTACATAAATTAAATTTATGTCTTTTTTTTTCCACTAATAGAGCCTTCTTTCAGTTGTATTTGATCGCCTCTGCGGTTTTTGTGCTATAAACAAAAAAAGAGTGACAATTGTGAAAAAAAACAATATTTTTGATTTTTTGCTATAAAACATATCCAGTAAAAAACAATTTTAAATCAAATTTCATCATAAATTTAGGCCAAAATGTATTCTGCTACATCTCTTTGCTAAAAAAAAAAAAAAAAAATCCTGATACAAGTGAATTATTTGGTTTACATGAAAACTATAACGTTTACAAATGGCGGTATATATACTGTAATTATAATATATATACTAGTAATGGCGACGATCAGCGACTTAGAGGGACGGCAGCGGGCATTCTGACACTGCGGGGGGGGAGGGGGGCACTGCCACTGATATCCCAACGACCTTAATACAGTGATCTGTGTTATTAAAAAGCACTGACACTGTACTAAGGACACTGGGCAGGAAGGGGTTAACATCTGGGGAGATCAAAGGGTTTATTGTGTGCTGTTTTACTCTGTGTGCTGTGTGTGTGTTTTAAGAGGGAAACATACTGCATGTTACTGCTGGCAGGAGAGCGACCTGTGTTTACACACTGGTCTCTCCCCTGTCACTGTTTGTCGGCAATCACTGGGTGCCGGGGGGGAATCTTCTTCCAGGACCCGGTGATCGATATCTGTAGCCGCCAATGGAAATGCAAAGTCACGTGTGTGTGTGTATGTATGTGTTTTTATATATATATATATATATGTATATATATATATGTAAATGTGTATGTGTATATATATATGTATATGTGTATGTGTATATATATATCACATATGTGCTTTTTTTTTCTGTTCTGTTTTACATTTTGTTTCAGCCAATAACATACCTCTATCCCTGGCATAATAAAGCTCACTTGCCCTTCTGTATCCAGATAGCAGAAACAAGATAGGACCATAGAACCCACCCGCTCCTTTTTTTTTTTTTTTTTTTCTTCAATTATTATATTTCATTTTAATAGAAATAGATATTTCAGTTACAATACAAACAGTGCATAAAGAGGTAACCTCTAAAACCACTGTATATGATATGAAGTGCCGTTTTGTTTTTTCACCTATTGTAAGTGCAATATCATATTAAATCTCCTTTGCCTTGGTGATTTTTCACTATTCAGAGTGTTTTGTTTTTTTGTTTTTTTTTTGTTTGTTTTCTTTTTCCTTCCATTATGTTACATAGCATACCAAACTGTGCAGACAGAGTGGTGTAGAGTTCTGGGGGACCTCTGAAATTGAGCTGATTGCCTTGGGAAGTGTAAAGAGCACAATTAGAAGACTCTCAATTGGGGGACATTTCACTCCGTTAAGCCTCCCTCTTGTTGCACTAAGGTGGTGTGCGTTTTGGCTGCATGGAAGTTTTAAAAGGGTTTGGGACTTACATCTGTCCTCCATTCGCTGCAGACAGCGAAAACCACGGACTTTCTCTTCAGGCTCTATATCTGAGACTTTTATGCACAACACTTTTTTTCACATTTGTGTTTCTGATATATTTATATGAAGTCATGTTAATTATGGTATATATGTGCATAACCGCTGTTTTTTTTTTGTGCATTTGGTACATACATCCACATAGAGCCATCATAATTGTGTTTTATGTATGTGTTTAAGTATGTTTGTCAAGTGCCTTAATGAATATTTGGGATTTTTATACGTACATTTTCACACACATACGTTTTTTTTTCACATATTTACTTTTAGACACATGCATTTATATGAGGTCGCTTTAATGATAACTCACTTGTGTTTAAATTTTTGATGGAATTCTTTTTGGTCTTTATTTGCGTTACACTAATATTTTTATTTATGCATTTATTTCACGGGCTGCACTGGTGTATTGAACAATACAAAAAGTGCATAAACAGATAACCAATTGCACAAAATATATGAGTCAGAAGTGACAATAGTTTGTTATATAGACCATATGTTATTCAGTTAGTGACCGCAATCTTTGTAGAAAGGAATTCTAAAAAAACAGCAGAGAGATAGAGAAGGGTTAGAGGAGAAAACGAATTGAGAGGGTAAAAAAATGGAATAGGCTCACAGTTCACATTCGTCAAGTTAATTGAGAGTGGTGGTCCTCAGTTCATCGGTGAAAATTCTGTGATAAATAATTAAAGATCCATGGTTCCCAGACCCGATAAAATTTGGCCATGGAACCCTGAAGTTTGGCTGTTCCTCATAGATCAGTATCCACTGTATTGGAGATTTAAATTCAGTTATTGATAAATTACCAGACAAGCAAGCTTTTGCTATAGTTTCCAAGCGGTTAGTAGATGGGTTATGAGGACATATTGACGCTTGTAGATCCCCCACAAGTTTCTGGTTACGGAAGGTCTTATGAGCCTTCATAGGAAAAGAATATTCTCTTACTTGCCACCATAGGTTGTGGGCGTACTAATGTGACTACAGCTTCAAAAACAAGAGGAGGCACCTTGGGTGTACATGTGCTATTGGAGCAATAACTTGTAATTTGCCATAATTGAAGTTGCACCCTCTCATTTTTGGAACAGAAAGGGCGTGGTTCTGTTGTCCACAGAAATAGCTGAAAACAATGTAGCTGATAACAGTACAGACAGAAAACAAAAGTTTACCAGCAAGATTCCTGACAAGATCAATGGGTTTTTGTTTTTTTTTACACTTTATTTGTGAAAGGGATCTGGGGGTCTGTAAAGTCATTTTATATCTTCTGATGACCTCCTGCATGTGTGGTGCTTGCACTCCTGGCAAGCTGGCAGGCAAGGAGACCCAGGAGCTTTTAGTACAGGACCGACTTAGGCAGAGAGCAAAGGATACATGAGGGGTTAAATAGATACATAGAGTAATGACAGCAGAAAAAAGACCAAGTGGTCCATCAAGTTTGCTACCTTTTTAACTTTTTGTGCATAGATACTTGCTGAATGTCTGTCTGTTTAAATTCACTTAATGTAGATTGGCTCACTATCTCTGCTGGATATAGGTTCCAGGCATCATCTACTCTTTCAATGAAATATTTTCTACTTAATAGACCCCTTATGTCTCAATGAAGATTACCTGTCACATGCAAAATGCTATCACGTAGATAGAATGGATAGGTTGACTTCACGTCTTGGGATTTTGATGCAGCAAAGGAACGGTATTGTCAGCTCTAACAGGAAATTAGAAGCTCACTGTTTTGTTTTGTTTTTTTTGTTTTGTTTTTTTAGGCATGTAAACAGGTATTTTTTTGCACTTGAAGCATTTTTTACAGAGTGAAAACTCTGTGCATGTATTTCAGAAGTATTATTTTTTTGCACAGACATACATTTTAAAATTCCTTTTTTTTTTCTGGTAAAACTATTATTGACATTTCACATAAATGCAATGCCTGGAAAGCCTGTTAGACCATCAATTTTAAACAGGATTAAAATATAAAGCTTGTCCTTTCTTGTGCACGGCAGTGGAATCCTCCTGGCTTCACGGATAGGATGGGATTTTCGTCCTTCTCATATTTTCCAGAGCAGAATAATTGGCAGACGTCCTCCTTGTTGTCCCTGGAGTGTTTGCAGGACCTCTCCAGCCATATAAGGCAATGTTGACTAATTTAATAATTATGTACATTCTTATCAAATGCGTCTGAGCGAACCCAGTGACTTGGTGTTTAGAAGTATCGTAGTGACCGTTAGGAGTCACTTGGCATCTGGTTGCATTGTGTGGCGCTGTACTGTGAGAGAGGAGAGATATTAGTTACTAGTATAGATTAAAAGCTTAATTTCTTAGGAAAGCAGCATGGCTTTGTATGGACATGGGCTTGTGCTCCCTAGCAGACGAGAGTTATAGCCAGCAAATTCAGGAGATTTAGATTTATGTTGCAGTGAAAATTCGAGTAACTCTTACAAAACCTGGAGGAATCAATAGGGATATGCAGTACATGTTTCTGATACATATAGAAAGCTCTAATATTTTTACATTTGTTAAAGCAAGAAAAAGGCTTCTGAACTTACAAGTGTAGGGATTCCCTTTTAATGCAGCAATGCGTTTATTAACAATTGCATGTATTTTTAAATATTTCTTCAGTCTCTTTGCACTAACCTCCTGTAATACCCTGTATACCAGTGTTCAGATTGGGAGAGGAGGGGAAGTGCTATCTAGCAAATTAATAGAAGTTTGTCATTGGAAGAGATTGCCCAGAGATTATCTCAGTAATCAGTAGCTGCTCTATCACCATCCAATCATAGCTTGAAAAAACTGTACTCTACTCTGATTAAAGTGGAGAAATTAATAGAAGGTCCTGAACCTGGCTATAATGTATTTCAGTGATGTCTGAATTAGAAAGGTAGAATAATGTTTTTTTATATCTTTTTAGAATGTAAGACAGTTAAAAGCGTAATGCACAAGTGAAATGCAAAATTTCTTAAGTACAGCTGTACTTTTGGACTGACAGTTCTCCCACCTCTGACTATGTATAATACATAAACACAGACCTCTAATGCAGTGCAGACGTGCTCCATACCTCTGGCTGTCTGCTGCAGTGTTTACATCTGTTGTCTCCCAGAGTGCCTATGCCGCAGTGCCTAGGCGTGGCTGCTGTCCCAGTAATGATGAATAAAGCCGGCCATACAAATATCGAAATTTGACCAGTTCAGCAGGAACTGGATGACGTTCGATCCATGTATGGGCGGGCTGATTTAGACGTGCATGCACTTTGCTTGTCCCTGTCAGCCACTGACACCGGCATACCTTTTCCCTTTAGAACATGCTAATGTATTTAGGGTAGAATATGTAACATATTCCAGCAGCTGCAGCTTCTCCCTTTCACCCCCACCCCTAGTGACAGCGAGTGAGGGACCTTCTCCTGGCGCCCGCTGTCAGTATTTAAAAATAATGTGGCCACACGTGGCTCAGCCCATGCAGATTCGTCTTTCATTCACTGTTTCCTGTGAAGGACTTGAACTACAAGTACTGTTGGCCTTTGCGGCTGTCTTGTAGTTCTGAATAGGCTGCAGGGTCGCTGATTTGTGGTCTTGTAGTTCATTTACAAGCCCTACAGCTTGTAAACAGTCAGCCTGTATGAAAGTACGGGCTGAAAGCTGCGGGGCTTGTCTGCAGGAGTCTGCCTTTGTACCCTTGATCCACTAATCACGGGCGCAATGCTTTCCTGGCTCGGCTCCATAGGGAAAAATAATGAATGCACTTTTTTTCCTGCAAAAATGTGTGCATTTATTATTTTTTCCCAAAAGATGAACTTATTCTTTAAAATCAATGTCTCCTCAACACTACATCAGTCTATGCCCCGATATGTCCTGTATTGTTATAGTAAATTTCTTGCTGGCTGTAAAGTCTAAGACTGCATGTAGATTGCCAGTCATTTGTAGATTTATCAACAGGAAAACATGACTGTTAGGATGGCCCTGTGCCATGACAGAGTTTCAGGCCACAGCATGCCGTACACAAAGCTAGCAGAGCGTTATCAGTGATAGTCGTGTGTTGGTCCTGTGGGTAGGACGGGATGTGACTTCTCTGCTAATAGTGACCACAGATGTTTCTTATTACATGAATGAGTTGGCAAATGACATTAGGATGTGTGCTGACATACAAATTGTCTCTTGCAGGACTTAACTTTAATCAAAGGACATAATGATGTAGAACATGCACCAGTCTAAACTAGCTCATATTTTACATTTCTAAGAAAGGATTGCTGCATATTTCCTCTTGAAATGGTCTTCAGATATCTGGGGCATTTCTGAATGTTTTAAGAAATTTGCTGAAAAGGATTTGCCTCCAAGCTGGACATTAACATAAACTCAACACAGCTTCAACTAAAAAACCTTTTTCTGTGAAAGAAAAACAGGTCCTCTATGCAGTTTCAGTGGAGGAAATACGTATTTGATCCCCTGCTGATTTTGAATGTTTGCCCACTCACAAAGAAATGATCAGTCTAAAAATCTAATGGTAGGTGTATTGTAACACTGAGAGACAGAATAGCAACAAAAAATTCAAAAGAAATGCATGTCTAACAAATTATGCACTGATTTGCATGTTCATGAGGGAAATGAGTATTTGATCCCCTTCACAAAACATGACCTAGTACTTGGTGGCAAATCCCTTGTTGGTAATCACAGAGGTCAGACTGTAGTTGGCCACCAGGTTTGCACACATCACAGGAGGGATTTTGGCCAACTCCTCTTGGCAGATCCTCTCCAAGTCGTTAAGGTTTGGTGGCAGACGTTTGGCAATTCGAACTTTTAGCTCTTTCCACAGATTTTCAATCGGATTAAGGTCTGGAGACTGGCTAGGCCACGCCTTGTTGACGTAGTGTGTTACCAATTGTTTTCTTGGTGACTGTGGTCCCAGCTGCCTGGAGATCATTTCAAAGATTCTCACGCGTAGTTCTGGGATGATTCCTCACTGTTCTCATGATCATTGACACTCCACGAGGTGGGATCTTGCATGGTGCCCCAGACCTAGGGAGACTGACCGTGTGTTTCTTCCATTTGCGAATGATTGCATCAACTGTTGTCACTCTCACCAAGCTGCTTGGCGTTAGTTTGGTAGCCCAGTCTAGCCTTGTGTAGGTCTACAATCTTGTTCCTGACATCCTTGGACAGCTCTTTGGCCTTTGCCATGGTGGAGAGTTTGCAATCTGATTGTTTGTTTGATTGCTCCTGTGGACAGGTGTCTTTTATACAGGTAACAAAATGAGATTAGCAGCACTCCCTTTAAGAGACTGTTTCTAATCTCAGCTTGTTAGCTGTATAAAAGACACCTGGTAGCCAGAAATCCTTTGTGAAGGGGATTAAATACTTATTTCCTTCATGAACATGCAAATCAGTGCCTAATTTGTTAGACATGCATTTCTTTTGAATTGTTTTGTTGCTATTCTGTCTTTCAGTGTTAGAATACACCTACCATTAGATTTTTAGACTGATTATTTCTTTGTGAGTGGGCAAACATTCAAAATCATCAGGAGATCAAATACTTATTTCCTTCACTGTACTCCTCCCCAGCATGTTGTAGGCACCAAGCATGAACCAAAAGAAGCTTTGTTTTCTTCATGATGTATTATGGGCTGAAACAGACTCAACATGATCTCCCATGGCAAATGGGGAGAGAAGGGCTGGAACTCCACAGTGATCAGCAGCCGCCAGCCAGCTTGCAGTAAGGCACTGAGTCACTAAGAGGAACACTGGAAGGAGCGGCAGCTCAGCTGCTACACTGGTCCCAGACGCCCGGCATCTTCCTCTGTCCTTTCTTCCTCCCCCTTGCTGCACCTCCTCTCAGCTGAAGGATCATTCATGACATGGCGGCGTGCCACACAGAGAGAGTGCCAGCCTGTGTTGTGCCCAGGCTCTCCTAGGTGGCAGTGCACCCTAGGCGGCTGCCTAGTTTGCCTAGTGGAAGAACTGGCCCTGCTAGTAGTTTTACACAAGAATGAAATTGACGAGGACGCTGAATTTCTGGCAAGATCAACTGGTATTTTCTGTGCTTGTTGAAAATGATCATAGCTTAAAAAAGGAGAATTAGACGGCTACCACATCTAAGGATCAGTAAGCGTAAGCTGCAATATATATTTTGTTTTTGGGTTCAAATATGGTGTAATCTTGGGATCTGGCTTAGAGGCTAATTAGCAGTCCTTCCAACTATTATGAACTGCCACAAAATTGTTAATGGCTTCTATTTTATATATTTTTTGAGAAACTATAGATCTGTTTAGATCTCCTTTCTTCAGTTGAATGAAACCGTCCCAAATAGAGACAACCAGGCTTGGTAGGCTTGCTACTTCAGCAAATGCTGATAGCCATGTTTTCCCTCATGCCTCTATATTCTGTGTCCCTTTTCTGGAACAAGTATGCAAATAATGATGTTTGGCTTTAGATTAGTATGGTACTGTATGTTTCAGGTCACGGACTCAAACCTTATTGAACCCACATGCTCAGTGTACTAAACTGACAATTAGCATCTAGCAATGGCAGCACCCCCATGTTTCTCAGGAAATATTTCAGTCTTGTGATTTTTTCTTTTTTTTTTTTTTTTTTTTACATGTAAATGGGTTAAACATACAAACCTACATATTTTAGTACAACTCCCAACATATGTGTGACATCAACAGGGTGGGCTTTAATGCCCACACTCCTCACATAGGCGTCACTGGGCGGTTGATGCTTAGATGCTGAGAGCTCACTGCATGCACAGGACACAGACCGAACTTTCAAAGATAGCTTTCGGTCTGGACTAAAGATCTGTAGACACAGGGATCGCCAATCCTTCCCTCCCCCAGGCGTACATAACTATGTAAAGGGATGCCAGGGTGGGTGGGAAGAGTTAAAGAGATTGTGTTAGCAGTATATACTGTAGGTGTCGCATATACTAGAACTGTAATCTTTATACCTCAGTAATGCAGCACTTGGCTACCTGAACCTTTTAAGTACCATAATAAAATAAACAAAAAATATACACTATATCATAACAATCGATAAAACAAAAATTACAATCTTTATCTTCCTCCATCAAAAATATAACAATTTTAGTGTCCCTCTCACTCGGTTAACGTTCTCAAAGAAAATCTAAAATGTTACAGTAAACAAACTATAAATAATATGTCAAGTCCTGTGAAAATTACAGTGTTGGGTGGAGTAAAAAGCAGCAGATGAAGAATCTAAGCAAGGACACTGAGTAAGTTGTTTGCACTGTGGTGGAAGAAGATTGATGGTGTCGTTTTCACAGGACTTTTTGACAGGTTGTTTATAGTTTTTTGTAGCATTGTATATTCTTTTTCATAGATCCAAAAATGTAGCTAACTGCTGGGGGATAGCTTCAAGGGAGTGTGTATGGGTGAGTATACCTTGCAGGGGGTGAGCTGTCAGGAGTTACTGTCACTTTTATTTGAATGGGCAAGTGACAGTGTTGCTTTAAGTTACCTTCTTAATAAACAGAGTTCAATTTATGTACAGTATACAAATCGAAAAATTTATAAAATATTTAGAAACATTAATTTTACAAGGAGGAGCGATGAGAATTATTACAGTATGCCAGACTATTCTGTATGTAATGCTGCAAAGGAATGCTTACATTCCCAAGGTTCATTATCTTATTCTGCTTCATGCAGACCTCTGTTGTTCCTGCAGTTGGCAGAGCCCTGAGACCCTTATCATTCATGTACCGATCTTCCATGGTCTACTAAAACCTGAAATCCTAAAGTAATGCCCAGGTCTTTTCCATAGGACAAGTCACAATGCAGAAACTATCACCATATTCATGGACTTACTCGTTTTACTTGTAGATTTATCCATTCCCCATTAGGATGCCAATTCTAGCAGGATCAAGCTGCCATGATAACTGGGCACCCCCTAGTTATTGTTTTATCTAGATGTTGGTTATAGGCAATTCAAGCAAAGCAACCTTAATTGTGACATTTTTGCAGCAATAGCAACTCAATGACTGTGGTTCATACATCAGCGGTAAATAAGTATAGTGCTGGTTATGAGTGACTTTTAAAGCTTACTATAGAGAAAGAGGACTACAGTGTACAAACGGCACATAACAAGATCCCTAGTGTTTAATCCAGTGTATATCTCCTTGTATCTCACATTTACCTGCTTGAAGGGAAACTGTAATGGGTTTTGGTCAATTTCTTTATTGAAAGTTTTTATATATTTTTTTTTACGTATATGTAGAAAGTCAAATAAGACAGCACTTTATGTCTTCTGATATGTCACTTTGTTAATCTACAAAGATTAACAAATCTACTAGTTAAAGCAGAACTACACTCTGTCTGTTTTTAATATAATATTTTAATATTCAAAACAAACTCATCCATCTATGTCTCCATGCTTTATTTTGTTGACAAATCACTTTGAAAAACACCCCTAAAATATCTAGAGCTGTGGCCATCGTGAGTAAGGGCAAAGGATTCGTGTTGCATTTACTTTTTGGAATCCATCTGCCCTTAGCTCAGGCCTTCACACAGGAGGCTGTGTTTAGCCAAGAAAACCCCTTATCCCTATTTAGACTCCTGGGCTGTATGACATTATTCTGGTCTAGGCCAGATACCAGAAAGCAACTAAGGGGGAAAAAACAAGTTAAAACAGTAAAATTGACCTTCCTATCTATTTACTATTGCTAGTAGCATAAGAATTAAAATAGTTAGTTTTAGTTCCGCTTTAAGATGTTGCCATCTAGACTAACTTAATCAAACCAGCATGTTCTTCGTGAAGCTTGCCATTCGCTGGAAGATAGTGCTAAATATTCATGTTTATCTATAAAAAAAAGGATAACAAAAGATTTGTTTTTAATTTTTCTGACCATAATACAGAACATACCTTAAAGCGCACTTTTTTGATTTTCTTTGTAATTTTACAGTATACATAATACATGTGGCATCTTTATGTTTTTAAGAAACCATATATATATATACGTGATGTGCACTTCCGGGTAGGGGGGTGCGTGTGCCGCCATTGGCAGCTATGGATGTCAATCACCGGGTCACTGATGGAAATTCCCCGCTGGCACCCAGTGATCATCTGGGAAAGTTGATGGGAGAGACCTGTGTGAACAACAGAAGTCTCTCTCCTTCCAGCACAGACATGCTGCTTTGAATTCTCAGCATAGCAGAGAAATACAAAACCGCATGTCTCCGTAGTAAAACACACAGAGCACACGGTTAACCCTTTGATCACCCCAGATGTTAACCCCATTCCTGCCCAGTGTCAGTACAGTGTCAGTGCTTTTTATTAGCACTGATTACTATATTAGAGTCACTGGGGGTTGTCATTCGCAGTCAGTCAGTTCCCACCCAGTGTCAGAATGCCTGCCGCAGTCCGGCTATAAGTCACTGATCGCCGCCATTACTAGTATAGAAATAAAATTAAAATTCCAGTATATATGCCGCTATTTGTAGACACTATAACTTTCACGCAAACCAATTAATTTACACTTATTGGGATTTTTGTTTTAGCAAAGACATGGATCAGAATACATTTTAGTCTAAATTTTATGACTAAATTATTATTATTTTTTTTATTTTTTTGGATATGTTTTATAGCAAATCAAAAACATTTTTTTTTTTTTTTTAAATTGTCAGACTTTTTTTTGTTTATAGCGCAAATAATAAAAAACTCAGAGGTGATCAAATACCACCAAAAGAAAGCTCTATTTGTGGGGAACAAAAAGGACATAAATTTAATTTATGTACAGCGTTGCATGACTGCGCAATTGTCAGTTAAATTAACAGCGCCATATCGCAAAAAAATGGCCTGGTCAGGAAGGGGGGTAAACTCTTTGGCGGGTAAGTGGTTAAAATGTTACTAAACCCACATCAGTAAAATCAGTCTGTATATGCAGTAAAGCATGCTTGTTATACTCGTGGAACTTAAGGGGTAATCCTCTGCATTGTGTAAAAAGATTATTTGATCCTGACTTCTCTGATCCTCCCCTTCCACGTCCCCATTTCACCTCCTGAACACAACCTCGGAGGCACTCTGCATTTGCTCAGTTTGGTGTGTACTGCTATAGTTATTCTGTTTCTTGGAAGAGTTAATGTGAACAGCATAGGGTCAATCCATACTGTCCAGACAGAGGGTCAGGGGTCATGCAATCTCATAGGGTAGTGAGAGGAGAACGAAAACGCCTACAAGCTTTAACCAGTGCTCAGGTGAACACTAATAGAAGTCACAAGACTGCTCTAACTGGTGATGAGAAAAGGTATTTAGCAGTTTATTTACTAAAATAATTGCATTTCCATGTTCTGTGTACTGTGGGAGACCAGATATAGTGAATGCAGGGTCCTGGGTTTAGTAATACTTTTAAAAGGCAGACTTGTATGCACATGCATGCTATTAGGATACAGATACAGGAGTAAACATCACCCACCCAGCACGTATTCAATGTCTTTATGCATGCCAGAGGTAGAAAAATTATTCTTGGGTCCTTTGTGTAGGTTTAACTTTAAAGTGACGAGCTGTAAAGGTTTTTAATGCATCATCATTGTACAATTTTGGGTATTGGATGTAGAAATTAAATTGTGTTTCAGTGCAAAAAAAACACCAACATATTTCTTACTGAAAATAAATATATTCTTCATAAATATTTGAAGTTTTTCATTTCCCAGTGATTTCCTACTGTCATTATTTTGAACCCTCCAGCTACTTGGGTAATCTCACCCAACTCAAAAAAATTTCTAGGGAGAACACTGCTCACTCATCCACGGTCCCTCAGCACCCTTGCTCAGTTGCTCTAACAGGACATGGCTTTGGCGAATGGGGTAGCAATGGGTGATCTTGCCCTTGTTCCAGTGTCCAGGTCTTCAGGGTCAGTTGCCAAGCCCAAACAAAGGGGGTGTTGGCAAGTGACATCACCCACCCAGGTAAACTCAAACACTGTACTTACCCAGGGTGGACTCCTACAATGTTGATGGGTGAGTATATACCTTGCTGTTGTCATAGGCTATTAGTAGGCAGTTACTTTACCCTGTATGGGCAAGTGACAGTGTCTGTTTAAGCGAAGTCCTTTGCAATTTGGTCTGTAGAGACTTGAAATTTCTGTAATTTTAAAGTTTTATTTGTCTTTTCAGCTTCTGGATGTCAACTGGACAGGACTGACAAATCTTTTGGACATTCCTGGATTGAAGTGAGTGCAAATTTAAAAAGTGTGTTTTCAACCCTACCTAAAATATTTTTTAATTGGCCTTAAACATAACATCAAAGGGAGGCATCAAGTCCAGAATATGAAAGAGAAATATTTGCTCAGTCGCCTGAGGTGCATGAAGTGAGCTGAAATCCAGCATGATTAGGGTTAATGAGGCTGTTTAGAGCATAATAATGGTATGTATGTTTAGTAATCCCAATCAAACAGATTTCACCTTTGGTCAGTTCATAGCAGCCAGAATAGAAAGAAGATTGTCAGTTGTTTGCTATGTATTACTGTACACTTCTTTGTACAATATTTTAGTTTCTTAGCAACATAAATATCAGTAAATGAAGAAAATGCAACCATTTTGTTACAGAGAAAAACTGATACAAATCTGCAATACAGGGAGGCTACACTTAGTGATCATCTGGTCTAAGACATTTGAGTCATTGACCCAAAACAAGTGTGCAGGTGTGCAGATAAGAAGTTTAAAATTTTCCTGATTTTCCTGTTTTGCATATTTGTTTCAGATCAGTGACTCAGAAAGTATTGAAGTCAGAGGGTCAGAAAAATGACCAGACAACTAATATTTTCAGAAGGAGACCAGCATTGTTAGACAGATTTGGTTGGGGTATAATTTCTGCAAAGTAAGGGGAAATCTCCTCTTAGGCTAGGTTCGCACCTATGCAGGTTGAGGTTGATGTGTTTTTATTGGTGCCTGTTGCAGCACAGTTTGCGTTTTTCACACATTTCCATTAAAGTCTGTGGAACCAAAAACACAATGTGCTGGGGGCAAAAAAGGCCCTGACTCTCCAAAAATTCACAGATGAAAACACACAGACGTGAACATGACCCATTAGAAATCATGCTAAATGGACTGTAGTGCATTTCTGCAAATTCAAAAATTCACTGCAAAACGCATAGGTATGAACATAGCCCTAAGCTCCTTTCATACCAACATTCTGATCTGATTTGTATGTAGGCAGATCTGAACGGAAGCTCAATGTTTTTCTTTGGGCATATGTAAACTGCAGTTCATCTGTTTACATTCAATTGATTTGGATACATTCCAGACTGATATCTGACCTAAGTATAAGGTTGTTAATGGATGTACATCCGTTTACACCCGCCTGCCCATAGACCTGTTATGGGTCTGTTGCAAGATGCAGGAAAAAACTGAATAGACTCCGATGTGTACTAAAATGAAAAAGAATGGACTTCTGTTCTACTCTGATGCGGCAGGGAATCTGTTTTGTGATCCCCTGATAACTGGAATGGATGCCGCTTGTCCCAGATTCTATCGTATATTCTGTGACCCGCTAAAGTTTTGGATATCTCATTACTTTCTGTCTCGGACACACTGGCCACCAAGACAAATAGAGAGGGAGAATTGTGCCGGCAAGGACACAAACTGCTGTAAAAGCATACAGAGGGTTTAGGACTTCCAAAAAAAAAAAAATAGTTTAGGCTTTACATATACTTTGTATACAATTTAAAGTACATTGTCAGTTGAAGCAATATTTATAGTTGCATGTATTTTTTTTCCTACTCGCATTCGATTCGTAGAAAAACATTTCCCGTACAATAGAAATGAGTCATTAAGATGTCACAGACCACATCACTTTTAACAAACTGTAGTTAATAATGTATTGCGAGACCAGGATACAGGTGAAAAGAACATTAAAGGTGACATCTGCTGTATGAATAAATGATGACAGTTCAGTACACAGCTTCTGAGTAGCCTCCTTGTTTAGTGACATTTTGCAGTAGGTGAGCATGTCATACTTTCAATAACATTTATTTTAGAGCTCTATTTCCACCTAGTGGATAAGTTACATATTACACCAATTATGAATGAACAGTGCCCACTCTTCCTACCAAAAACATTAACAGTACTGTGATGCTTAGGGATAGATACATTTCAGGGGGGCATATATGTATTCTTCATGGTTGTCAAAATGCACTGTGTCTTCTTTTATAAGTCTAGTGCACTGCGCTAACACAAGGTTAAGCACAGTTTTTGTTACTAAAAGAAAACATGCATTCTTGCTCAAGCCCTCTTCATAGGCCAAGTAGAAAAAAATCAGAAGATCTATGCAGACACAGGTTTATATTGCCCTGGCTGGGCATGCATTGTACTGTATATCCAAGGGTCTTCTTTCTTTCTTGAATTGCTGCATGTGGGGGCATTTTTAATTTTTGTTCCAGAAAGTGATTTATTCTCTAACCCTGAACTCTAAGGTGACATAAAAGCAGCACTGTAATCATAACAATTAATCGTGACAATTAATGCAGCACTGTAATCATAAATATGTCCATAAAGAGACCCTGTCACCAAGTAAAAGCACAGAAAAATCAAGTGGTGTAAAAATTCTAACCAACAGTGTTTTTCCTTTCTAGAAAAATGTTGTGTTCACTTGCAGTGTGTCTTGGAACTTGCAAATTAATTGACTAGTCAGTTGGCTAGCACAACCCCCTAATCATAATGTTCTTCCTTTTGGCAGTGGCATATCTGATACCATAATATTGGATATTATTTCCAACTATCTGGTTCTCCCCAATCGTATTACTGTTCCTCTAGTGAGTGACCTCCAGATTTCACAGCTACGCTTCCCAATACCTAAGGTGAGTAGTTTACTTTAGAGTCAGGTGTGGAATGTTTTTGCACTACAAGAGATGCTGCTTTTTTTCCTATATATTATTACATCAGTCAAATGCATTGTGGAAGATGATGAAAGGCAATATTATTATATCAATATTCTGTTCATATTAATATTATGTTCATATTTTAGAAAACTGAAAGACAGGCTGATTTTTTTCATAAATATGTATAGTATGTAGTATAAAAATTATAAAAATGTCTAGTTTTTCTTTTAATTTTATCTTTTAGGGTGTGCAAAAATTATAGGATGAAAATTATTGCAGTTCTAATTAGAAATAGGTAACTGGTTGGTTGGTTGGAAAAAAAAGAAAAAAAGATGAACGTGATTGGTGGCATAAAACGATGCTAAATTAATGCATGCATGGTCAGCAGTAGATAAAAAAGCCCACAGCATGTGGACATATGAACATCCCACCTATATGAACTTGGACTTCCCATTCTAAAACCATGGACATTGATATGGAGGTGATCTGTCAACTTTGTCTCTTAAGGGCCGCCACACTTCTGGGAAGACTTTCCACAGGATTTAGAAATGTATCTGTGGGGAATTTGTTGTCCATTCAGCCTCAAGAACATTTGTGAGGTCAGGTAGTGATTAGAATACGTAGCTCACAATCTGTGTTCTAGTTCATCCCAAAGGTGTTCAGTAGGGTTGCGGTTAGGCCACTTTAGTTCTAACACCAAATGCATAAAACCGTGGGGGAGATTTACTAAAAGTGGAGCACTCAGAATCTGGTGCAGCTATGCATGGTAGCCAATCAGCTTCTAACTCCAGCTTGTTCACTTGAGTTTTGACAATAAAACCTGGAAGCTGATTGGTTTCTATGGAAAGCTGCGCCAGATTTAACATTCTTCAGCTTTACTAAATCTACCCCTTATGTCTCTGGAGCTTGTTTTGTTTTTAGAGGCACAGTCATACTGGAACAGTAAATGGCTTTCCCCAAATTGTGGCCACAAGGACAGAAGAGCACAATTATCTAAAATTTCTTTGTATGCTGTAGCATTAACAGTACCCTTCACTGGAAACGCCTAAAGCCTGGTGCACACCAATGCGTTTTTTTAGTGCCTTTTGCAGAAACACTCTACAGTCCATTTAACATGGTTTCCTATGGGACATGTTCACATCAAGGCTTTTTTAAGCTGCTGTGTTTTTGGAAAGGGTCAGGAACTTTTTTTAAACACAAAAAGCAGCGTATTTGCTACAATATAGTTCAATGGAGATGCTGCTCAAACGCATGTAGTGCGCAGCAACAAAAATATTTCCCCTTGAACAAAAAACAGCAAAAAAAAGCTGGAAAAAAACGCAAAACAGGCCGAATACGCAAAGCAAAATGCAAAAACGGATCAAAAGAAAACTGCATTGGTATAAACCAGGCCTAAGCATAGTAATTTGGAGAGCGGTTTTTGTTCTTTTGTCCATATCGTTAGTATGATGGTCAGGTGTCCTTGTACTTTTGTCCATATAGTGTAATAAATATGATATGACAAATATTACTTTCATTAACCTGTCAGAATCTATGCAGCCTCTAAGCTTTGCATGTTGTAATCAGGTGGTGAAAGAAAACCTGTCATGAGTGGGATAAAGGTAGTGACATTGCTCATCTTCTTTTAATAAAATGCCAATCACCTGACTGGTTCTGGCCTCATGTAGAAAAATAAAAGATATCCTTCTGATAAGGGAGAATCCCCTCAAAAACATTATTTTTCTACCCTGAACACTTAAAGAATAAGTGCACTTTAAAACTAAATGCATTTAATTTGCTATCTCTTCACATTTTGCATTTTTGGTTTACATTCTTGGTGATGGTCCAAGGAAAGAGCTGCTTTAAATTCTGTGCCACTGATTTGGGACAAGCATGCATCAAGTGAAATCTGTGTGACACTCATCACTCATTGGTCTATTTGCTCACTGGTTCAAAAATCTTTCAAGCCAGAGAATCAGCATGACAGTCAGGCTTCTAGCATTTTTAGAAACAACAATGGCAGCCTGCATGTTTCACCAAGCATAGGTTAATATATCGGTGTATGAGAAAAGTAGATAAGAAAAAGATTTCTGCCCAGAAAAATATCATTTAGAAAGAACAATTAGTTTGGATGTGGAAATTGGGGTGGCTATGGGTATAGAGATGACTCTGCTTTTGGCCCATGCAAGTATCCGTTTTATCCTCCAGTTAAACAGAATTTGTTTTCTTAGGCATTTAAATGAATGTGATCAACACAGGATGTTGTTTTCCTCTTTAAATAGGGAGTTCTGAGGATCCATTTTATTGAAGCTCAGGATCTGATGTGGAAAGACACATACATGAAGGGACTGATAAAAGGAAAGTCTGATCCATATGGAGTTTTAAGGATTGGCAATCAAGTTTTCCAGAGCAAAGTCATTAAGGAGAACCTGAACCCCAAATGGAATGAAGTGTATGAGGTAATGAAAATTGTATTTGTTTTTCTTAAACAGCTACAAAGTATATATGCACCATATAGTTGTCCATCCCTGTTTGTAACCGGGAATGATTACAGGAGAGTTTCTCAGCCTTTTCAATACTGGGGAACCCTTGAAATGACTTTCCAATCTTGGGGAACCCCTGCTAATAATTGCTATTGCTACAACTTATGATACTCTAGTGTGTAGTGTGGTGGTCAGTAGAAAGAATGCTCCTTACACTTGTGGCCAATGGGAAGAATTTCCATGTTACAGATATCTACAAAGATCATTGGCGTCAGTGGGAACTTATCTGAAAGGCAAAAATGAGTCATTGCTCATGGAACCCTAGCAACGTTTGGAGGAACCCTAGGGTTCCACAGGACCGTGGTTGAGAAACCCTGGATTACAGTGTACATCAGAGTTTCTCTACTAGAGTTCCGTGGAACCCTAGAGTTCCTCCAAAGGGTACTAGGGATTCCTTGAGCAATTTCTACTTCTCCGATAAGTAACCATTGACACCAATGACATTTCTAGTGATCTGTAAGGAGAGGGAATTATCCCCAAAGACCACAAATGTAAGGAACATGAGCTGTAGATATAGTAATTATTGGCAGGGTTCCCTGAGCCTGGAAAGTTATTTCTAGGATTCCTCCAGAGTTAAAAGGTTGAAAAAGGCTGGTGTACATGAATTGGGGGGCCCTATGGGCACATGTCAACCACCATGTACTGTAAGTTTTTCTTTATGCCCTGTACACTCAGTATGGGTAAAGCACTGGGTTCAGGACCTAGAACTAACCATTACACATAAAGCAGTGACCCGGCCCTCTTCCGTTCACACTGTTGCCCTTTATTCATTTGAATTGGTCGCCTGTTGCCCCAAAACACACACAAAAAAAAATGCATGTACTATTTAAAAAATGCATGTACTATTTTCTGTAACACAGCGCATTACAACACACCTCATGCACAATTTAACTGCATCACACCAACGTGCCTGTTTCCGCAGCACAGTGGTGTGAAGAAGCATTAGAGACTCACCAGCTACTGCAGGAAAATAATTAGTAAATATACGGTGTGGTAAGGCAGCCCATTAATTTGGATTGTCTTTCTAATCCACCAAAACGCACCCAAAAAAATGCATGTTCTATTTTCTGGAACACAGTGCATTACAATGCACCTCATCGCACAGCGAAACCACATCGCTTACACTGTGATGTGAAGGGGATCTGAAACTCTTACCCACCAATGTTGGAAACTAATTAGTAAATGTTTGTAAACTGAACCTTCAGTACAGGTATTGATGCAACTCACAGTTAAACAAATCGAGAATCTACATAAAATGATATACTGGCTCTGGCTGTTTTTTGTTTGTTTTTTTGGGAGGGGGGGGGGGGGATTTTAACATAAGCTAACTATACGTGGTTATAAGCTCATATTACTTTCATGGCATGGCACATGTAATTTTATTAATCCTACCTTTGCCATTGTACACAGGCATTAATTTATGAGCATCCCGGCGAAATGTTGGAAATTGAGCTCTTTGATGAAGACACGGACAAGGATGATTTCCTGGGCAGGTAATCCTCTGTTGATTATAGCTACTACTATATTTTTCTTGTGTCCTCTTGATACCTGTACTTGTTGATTGTCCTAGTCCTCAGCATTATAGTTTTTGAGGTGCTTGACCTAATTTACATTTTTACCCAGATAGACATATACAGTGTTATGTTGCAGTTCAGATCTGCAAGGAACTGCATTGTCTTTGCATTGGTCAATCTTTAATGCTGCATTGAAATCAGCACTGGAAGAATGGGATTTGGGAGGAGGGGGGGACCACGCTCTACCAGGCTCAGGGTGTACACAGGACCTCAACTTTTCTCCAAGTCAGATATGATCCCTGCTTCCTCATGGCACCAACATTCTGTTGTCAAATGCCAGAGCCTCAGTTTCCTCAGTGGAGAGTCTGGCATTTGACAATAAACAACTTTAGTACTGTGCTATAGCCAAAAGATGGCTACAGCGCAACACTTTTGTTCTGGAATGGCATCTATAAATGTAATTCCAGAATACGCGCCCCCCCGTAGGGCGCGTTCTGTGGCTGATATGTCCTTTGGATTACAGATCACGGTAAAGGGCCAATCACAGCATCTCTTTACTATGTGATCAGCTGTGTGCAATCACAGCTGATCACATGTAAAAAGACTTGCCGGGTATCAGCAGTCTCTTACTCACATGCTGTCTCTGTGTGAGGAAAAGACAGCTGATACCTGGCAAGGCTATCAGTACTTTGTACTGATAATCAGGGTACTAATCATCAGTGCCACCTGTTGGTGCCCATCATCGCAGCCTCATCAGCACACGAGTGAAGAAGAAAAAGAACAGAAACTAAGAAAAAAAAATTTTTTTTCCAAATTTTTGTTTTTTTTCGTTTAGCAAAAAAATAAAAAACCCAGTGGTGATTAAATACCACCAAAAGAAAAAAAAATGTATTTGGGTACAGTGTTGCATGACCCCACAAATGTCATTCAGAGTGTGTCCGTGCTGAAAGCTGAAAATTGGCCTGGGCAAGAAGGGGGGAGAACATACCCAGTATTGAAGTGGTTAAATGACAGCAGTTGGGGATTAGATCCATGAGGGGGGAAGCAGAACCTCAACTTGGAATGAAGTTTAGGCCCTGTGTACAGAATGGGGCTCGAGTTCCACAGGGATCAGTCTAAACACTAAGAAAGTAACTTGCAAGCCTGTAATCTAGCACTGTTCGATTAGGAACATTTTAGGGCAAGTCGACTTTAACAGCTCAATTAAAAACAAAAATATTATATTGTGTATATAGAGCAACAGTTACTAGCACAAAAAAAAAAAAATCCAGGTTTACAAGAAAGACATTGGTAGGAAACAATTTGTTAGAGAATGTTATATTGTGATTTAAGGTTTTCAGATTTTTCTATGTAGTAATTTCATCCTTTTGATTTCTTTCAGTTTGATGATAGACTTGGAGGAAGTGGAGAAGGAGAAAGTAGTAGATGAGGTAGGTCAGATCCATCACTGTGTATTTTGTTCTGAATAGACAAAATTGACCTCTTTCCTGCAGGCCTATAGCAGATATACTGCTACAGGGTGTCACTCACCGGGTCACAGCCGATGATGACCTGCCAGCGCACGGTGATTACCAAGCATCTCCGAAAGGGAGGAGGACTGTTTTGTTTACTAACAGTCCTCCTCCCTGTCAGCACAGGCACACTGCTTTGGATGGCTGTACACAGCTATTAAAACACTCCCTGCACACAGTTAACCCTTTGATTGTTAACCCCTTCCTGCCCAGTGCCATTAGTACAGTGTCAGTGCTTTTTTTTTTTTTGCACTGATCACTGTATTGGTGTCACTGGGGATGTCAGTGACACCAAGTCAGTTGCCCCCCAGTGTCGGAATGTCCGCCGCAGTCCCGCTATAAGTCGCTGCTTGCTAGTATAAAAAAAAAAAAAAAAATTCCAGTATCTATACCACCATTTGTAAACGCTATATCTTTCACATAAACCAATTAATTTACACGTATTGGGATTTTTTTTTAGCAAAGACATGTAGCAGAATACATTTTGGATTAAATTTATGACGAAAGTTAGATTTTTTTATTTTTTTTTTCACTGGACGTTTAATAGCAAAAAGTAAAAAAATATTGTTTTTTTTCCTCAATTGTCAGTCTTTTTTTTTTGTTTTTTTGTTTTTTTTCTTTTTAATAGCGCAAAAAAAAAAAAAAACCCACAGGCGATCAAATACCACCAATTGATGCTCAGTTTGAACTTCACCACGTCTAGATGCCTAAATGCATTGAGTTGCTGCCATGTGATTGGCTGATTAGCAATTTGTGTTACCAAGCAATTGAACAGGTGTACCTAATAAAGTGGCCAGTGAGTGTAAATCTTAAAGCTATTTTTTTCCTCTTGTTATTTCAACTGCTTAACTGCCTGCAGTGCTTTCCTGAAGAGTAGCAAGTGGCACATCAGTGGACAGATCGTAGGTAGGCCAATAGTAGAATATAATAAGGGATTAGTGTTGAACCTTTTTCTAAGTACTTAATGAGCTTTGTTTGAGTAAGCATTAGCAAATATGAAAGACTGATGGCCATAGAACACTGCAGGTATCCCAGTGGCCACCTGAAAACTGTGCAGCCAGGTGTTAGCAGATTTCTGTTCACTATTGCCAACACCATCTGGGATCACCCTGTCTGATTTCTATTTAATATAAATGTGCTAATTTTTTTTTAGTGGTTCACTCTGGATGATGCTACATCTGGGAAACTTCATCTAAAACTTGAGTGGCTTTCCCCAAAGTCTACCACAGAGAATCTGGACAAGGTATGTACCCACTGATGTGTGAAATAGTTAAACATGTATATATATATATCTATATATACGCACAAGTGCAAAGCTGTACAGTTATCTCTGATCTCTGAACTTTTGATTCTTATTTAACAAAAAGAAACATTTTTGAAAAGTTAGCTAGTCTGCCTGTCATGTGATCATATAATCAAAGGTGGTAACCATGCAAAACTGCATAAATTGAAAATTCAGTAGCAAACACACAAGAGAATATCCTCTCTAATAACTTGCAATAGAATATTAGGTGTTGCGCTGTTATGTAAACCAATATCACAATAAATAAAATAATCAAAACATATTAAAAAAAATATTCATAAAGGAGAGCGTACGAAAAAAAAATCCACACTTGTGTAAAATTCCTGTTTTAGAAAAGCACAAATACAATAAAAAAAACTGAATATACAGTGAAAAATAATAGTCCACACTGAGTAAGTTAAAGGTGTTAGTCCACTTCAGAAGGAAATGCTCCACATTAAAGTAAGATGCGGGCTTGCCAGATGTAAAGACCACCCCTATTCAGAGTGCTCATAAGCACTCTAAATGCTCAACCTCAATGGCAACTCTCCATGCCAATCCCAATACTGCTTGCCATCTCTCCTCAGGTGAATAGTAAACTCGGTACAGGCAAGTATTCATAAAAAAAAAATGAGCAGATAAGCACTTCTCATAGTGTAAACATCATAAAACACCATTTTGTGGACATAAAACTGCACTAAATTACACCATTATTGCCAGCTTGGTGATTACACTGATATGCGCATGCCTGTATATTTCTGCAAGGGAGTTAGCTGCTGGAGTCTGCTGAATGCTGAGACGAGGGGGTGCTGCGGCTGCACATGGGCATTGGATCTGTTGGAGGAATTCTGTCGTCCTCTCTGCTGCCGACTAGTGAGACGGGGAAGGCCAGAGATGAGCCGCTGCATGGAAAAGCGCAGGATTTGGCAGAGGAGATAAAGTGTTACTAAACCCACAAAAGTAAAATCAGTCTGTATATGCAGTAAAGCATGCTTGTTATACTCACAGTGGAACCTAAGGGGTTAATCCTCTGCATTGTGTAAAAAAGCCATTTGATCCTGTATTCTCTGCCCCTCCTCTTGTTCAAATGTCCATGTCTTATCTCTTGATAAGACAGACTGAGCCCGTAGCCACATGCACATGCTCAGTTTGGTGTGTATTGAGAGGTTAATTTTTTTTCTTGGGAGAGTACATGTGATCAGCACAGGGCCAATCAGCACTGTCCAGACAGAGGGTCAGGGGTTTTGCATCCTCCTAGAGCAGAAAGAAAACTCCTCCTACAAGCTTTAACCAATGCTCTTCTGAACACTGCTAGAAGTCACAAGACTGCTCTAACTGCTGATGAGTAAAGGTATTTAGCAGTTTATATTTACTAAAATAATTGCACTTCCATGTTGTGTGTACTGTGGGAGACCAGATATAGTGAATGCAGGGTCCTGGATTTAGTAACACTTTAAGTCCTTCTCTCTGCTGCCGATGACTGAGACAAAACAGGGCTGAGACAAGGGGGTGCCGCAGCTTCAGGAGATGTGCAAGGACCAAAGCATTTTGTTTGTAAAACCTCTGTCAGGTTTTTATTGCCATATGTCTCTCTATAGGTTAGTATTAATGTCAGCACAGGAAGTGATGGGAAATCTTTCCAATGGGGATACAGACAAAAATGAACACATTTTTGACGCAATGAAAGAATTAGAACTACTTCAGTATTTTTTTGGTATTGATGCCATTCTGCCCCAGTGACAACTAAACCTACAATTTTCTTGCATGGGCATTACAGTGACCTGAAGTGAAGGAGAATCTTTCCCAGTGAAGTCAGAGCCAGGAAAAAAAACTGACCGCAGTGGTATAGTTTTCAAAATCCATGCAAAACCCAAAAAAAAAGGCATTAATTTTTCTATGGGCACCATGCTAAATAAAATCTTGTGTGTAGACACTAGTATAATTTTACCATTTCAAATCTCTGATATTTAAGTAAGTATGGATATGAGACATGAATTTACATTCATGTAACCAAGACTTTCTGTATTTTCTGCAGGTGCTGGCAAGCATTAAGGCTGATAAGGATCAGGCAGATGATGGTCTCTCTGCTGCTCTGCTCGTCCTGTACCTGGACTCTGCTAGAAATCTGCCTGTAAGTGACATAGGTCGCTATTGGCCTGAGTATGTTAATCTCTTCTCCCCAGTGACATATCTCTCAAGTTACTTAAGGCACATGTTTACCTTCTGATCAGTTTATGGAACTTAACAGACTGTTCTCCGGGATCACATTCTCTATTCTTCAGGTGTATATAAAACAAAGATCTATTGATTGTTTAGTGAGCTGCCAATGCAATTTAACTTCTTGTCTCATCTTAGTATTTCTCTTCTACATAGTCCCATACTCTCATGGCAATTTATCAAGAATCTTGTACAGAGAACTCTGTCAGAGTGATGGATTCATCTGGTTTTAAAGACTGAGGACATGAAGAGAGTCTCCTGGCATTGTTTTCTAGATCATGTTTGCAAATAAGCCTCGTCAAAGTTAAAAAAAAAAAAAAAAAAAAATAGTTCCTGAGTAAACAATGGTAAATTATGATGCCCATGTATAAGGGGTCTTAGGGAAACTTTAACCACTTCAAGATTTAGAACTTTAGAGATACATCTTTAAAAAATTACAACAAAGTTTTTAGGACATCTTTAACATGCAGATCCTTTTTCAGTGCCACCTTTACCTGCAAAATGTCAGCTGGTGATAGCTTTGTTCTACACAGCAGTAGAAGCTGCAAAAATGCAGCCACTTCTTTGTGAAATGATACTTGCAGAAAGTCAGCAAATGTCATTGAATAAATACAATGAATCCATGTATTGTTACATTGTATTTTATTCATGTGTAGATCAAAGGTGAAATACAAATGAATGAACTTAAAAATCTTACTAGTTAAAAACACATTTGTATTCTCTAAATACATGTATTCATATTTAACCCTTTATTAACATTTCCTTTGTTTCCCCTTAGTTATTATTTTTCTGCTGGTTTGTTTTTTTATTTTTTTTTACCATTAAGATTTTTTTTCATTTTTATTATTTTGTCAGTATGAGCATCAAGAAAATGCACACAATTTAAAAAGGGCCTTTTTTATTTGCAGATAACCTTTCCAGCTTTTCCATTTTAAATGTAACAAATTGTAGAATAAAATGCATACATTCTTCTTACAGTAAAACTATTTTTTTAAACTAATAGTGGTCAAAGCAGATGAAATAAAAGGCTTTTTTGTGTTTTATAGATTCCATAGAAAATTAAATAATTTTTGCCAAACGAGTCCACCCCCCTTTCCAAAAAAATAATATATCACTTTTTTGTCATAAGTAAGTAATGACAAATAAACAGGCCCATAGTGGAGGTTTATACAGTCCAGAAGGGGTATACAGGCACATAAGTGAGTTTAGCAAGGCTGTTTTGGAAATGTAAGTAAATAGGCCTCTCTAAACTGCAAAGAGAGTTCTGGGTAAAAGAGGCTGTAGTATGTACTAACATACCTGCTGGATAAAAATTACATATACCCAGAAGCCCCTTCACCTTTTGACGGGGTTCTCTAATTATTGATGAAAGTAGAATACTTTGGGAAGATTACTACATAAGCCTGTGGATAGTTGCTTTGCATGACTGCTCATGGGTAGCCTCAAGGCCTCGCATGGTAAAATATCTCATAGTATTTGTAAAACATGAGGTAGAAAAACAGATTACCATAATTTTTGTTTGATTTTTAACTGAGCTTCTATTTCCTCTACATTATGCAACACTGGCTGTCAGTCATCATGTTTAATCCATTTTCTTTAACTTATTTTTTATTTATTACTGCTCACAAATTTCTCTCGAGAACAATTTATTTTTCCAGAGCTTTACGTTGTATTTGTTGTTCCTGGTCTGCTGAATTCATTGTTATTGTCAGAATTTCCATGTTTTATGTATTGTATGTTTGTTCATTTATTTTACAATTATCACTTTCTTTTTGTCGTTTGTTTTGCTTTGGTCATTCTTTGCTTCATTGCTTCATTCTCACCTTTCAAGAGTATCTACGAGGGGAACTTGGGTTGTGGCTACTTAAAAGAGCGAAAAGCTTCTGGACTGATCTTTTGTGAAAACACTTCTTCCTTGTATAGTACTTTATTTGTGAGTTTCTGGGTGGTGGCTGCTGAGTGCTGCAATAGACATGCATGTGTGGCGACATTGCATGTTTTTCAGCATGTCCTCAACACTATTTCCAACAGCAACTATTTAATAATGACAATGGTAATCCTAGTTAATAACGGCTTGAAATAGAAAGCTGTGTCAGCCTTAGACTTCGTTCACAAGCTTATGTTGGTAACAATTGTCCTGTAGGTTTAAGTGCAATCACACCTAATATAAAAGGAGTCTATCAATTTAACATGCATATTTTTTTTTCTTTAAAAAGTGTACCTGAAAGTAGGGATAATGATGTCATATATTGAAGCTTACCAGTCCTTAGATATGGTGGCTGCATTAATTTTCTTTTTATAGGCTAAGCACTTTTTTGCAAGTACAGAAAAATACTTATTGATCCTGCCAGAAACCCAATGTGCATGTAAGTTCCTGTACATTGAACTGAAATTTTTAAACAATGTGATCAGCCTTCCCATTTCTCTTATGTGACTTACAAAACCCCTCCTCCTTATGTTATGCAGTGGAGGGGGTATTTGTAATCCAAAGCAGTTGAGCAGCTTAAGGCAACAAAGCTGCTTCCAGAAAATTACAGTAGGAGGAGGAGCATTGTCATCCTAGAACAAGGATGTCTCTTAGGCTTGCCATAGACAGAGCAAATTTCTTTACCGCAACCACTCAGTTCCTCCATCAACACAGACAGCGTTGACAGGGGAATGTCTCTGCGGAGCTATTGTTATTCTCCTGGCAGGGGTAGCCGTCCCCACTGGAAGAACAGTGATTATTGCTAGCGGCTATAATAGCAATACTATAAAAGCAATAATCGCTGGCTGGTTGTACCTGAGTCGATCGTTCAACTCTGGTACATTCAGCCTGCCCATTCATGGTTCAAATCTCGTCCAGTTTCTGCTGATACAGCCAAGCTTTGACTAGTCTATGGCTTGCTTTACTGGCATGATCTCTACTTGGGAAGGGGGGGGGGGAAACACTAATGTATCTACAATATCTAAATATTGGTAAGCTGCACCATATTACATGTTTGTTTTGTTAATGTCATTTTTGTTAACATCATTCATGTCCAGTATACTCCATGCTGATACTTTAGTCTTTTTTTGGATGCCAGTGGGCTTAATTTTAGCAGTGCAACTGGGTCAGCTGGTGAAATTTCTCAACTGGCATCTGATTTGCCAGCTTTGTGCCACAAATGTTGCTGTTAAAAATGATCTTAAATTCTGTAGTGGTTTAGAGCATGGGTGGGTAACTGTGGCCCTCCAGCTGTTGTAGAACTACAAGTCCCATGAGGCATTGCAAAACTGACAGTTACAAGCATGACTCCCAAAGGCAGAGACATGATGGGACTTGTAGTTCACCAACAGCTGGGGGCCACAGTTGCCCACCCCTGGTTTAGAGGTGTTTCAAGGAGATAGCTGCTTTGCAAACTAAGACAGTAGAGTGTCAACCCTCTGAAAACGAAATGAATTTCCATCTCACACATCACCATATAGCTATGAACTTGTTTAATGAAAAAAAGTTTTATTTAATCTGTCGCAAACCTAGCCACTTTAGCATTTCATCATTTGATATAAAAAAAAAAAAGTATAAGCAGAGATTTAATCTGTGCAAAGCCCATTTATGGGCACCATAGTATTTATACATTTAGGCGGTTGCTACATTTGTTGGGCTTGCTTGAATTGGTGCGAGGACACATTGGCTGCCTTCAGCTGCCATTGTGCTGTGCTGGGCTTCTGGTTTGTCCCTGCTCCCTTAAGGAGAAATGAGTTGCCTCCAAGCTTGCCTGCCCTTAATTTATACATTGATAAATATCCACCAATTTAGAGGCTTTCAAAGATTAGAGTTATAATCGCGTTATACAGAGAGGGGTCCTGATGATGTAGTTTGGCTTCCACATATATTTGCAAATGTTGAAAAAACTCTGTTTTTACCACAGATTGTTAGACAATATATAGGCTTGGCTGGTGGAAGCATGCAGGCTTTTACTACTTTACTGAAAAAGTTGATATTTGCAAGTGACTCCAGCAGCCTATGCCTCTGGATATACTTAATGCTTTGGTAGGTAGGTAGTTTTTTTTTTTTTTGTTTTTTTTTGTTTTTTTTTTCTTCATGAATGTAGACTCTGTTTTTGCATTTTCATTTTAGGCTCACTGTAAATTGCCTAGGTTTGTAATAGATTTACGTTAGCCTATAATGTAGTTATTATAAAGTAGTATGTGCTTTTATTTAACCTTTTTTGCATGTACAAGTATGAATAGACCCCTGTAAAATGCACATCTATTCTATATTTTATAGTGTAAGTCAGGACAGTGAAATAGTAAAGTTGGTAAGCATTCAGAGTTAGCTCTTTGCCGTTAGGGTGTATTTACGTAGTATTCTTACACTGACACAAATTCCATGTGTGTATAGCAATTTCCATGCAGTACATTTTGACAGGTCATTCATTTGAATGGGATGCAAAATGCACTGGAACATGAAAAAGTAGTCCTTGCTCCTACTTTTTCAAAATGCATTGCACTAAACCGCATGGTACTGCAATACCATGCGATTTGGTGCTCACAAGCGTACTGTGTTTGTGATCTACGTAATCCGCTGTTACTTGCATGCAGTTTGCAAGCACCATGTGTTCATCTGTGGGGTGGGATATGCGCATGCCTTTCCTGCACCTTGTTCTGGTGTGAACTGGCCCTCAAAGTGAATCTGTGGACAGAATATGGACATTCGAGTAGTTACATATTCTTAATAAGCAGTAAATGTGGGCATTCTCATAGTGCACAGCAGAAGTAATGAACAAATTCATTCTCATAAGTTCATCCTGCTATCCTCTCCTACAGTGACTTAGCAGCCTCCTGTCCTAATTTATGATATAAATGCAGAACAGTTGCTGTGAGAGTGGGAGTAGGGTGAACTGAGCTGCTGAGGGAACCAACTCGCTTAACTTCAGTGCTTCTGATCTGAACTTTAAAGATGAATTGTTTCTTAGTACCCACAGCTACATGAGTCAGTGAGGGCTTGTTATAAACTCATTTTCTGCTGCCTAGGAATATGCAAATATTTGAAGGTCCATAGCTTGGTCACAGGTTCACTTTAAGGCCACTCTCTATCAAGTATACTTTCTACTCTAGTTCAGGTGAATTTAATATTTTTTGGGTTATATATATATATGGAGCATACCTTGTACATTTGACCTTGTAGAATAGCAATGTATCACTGATTTCTGTTTTTTTTTTTTTTCTACAATTAGCTTTTCTCTATTGCACATTACAGTGATGTCCTGTTCTGTCTTTTAGTTTGCATTTTTTGGACACCATCCCTCCTGCTGTCTTTGTTGTGTCTGGTGTTGTTATGCTTGTTCTTATTGTGCCTTCCTGTGGTTAACCTGCAAGAGCGCCCTCATAGCATGGTTTATTAACCCTACGTGTGTTCATTTTTCCCCATTATAAGAATAATCCATTAGAAATTAACCAGGATGGTATGAAGAAGTCTGCCGTTGACAAAGCTAAAAAGGTAACCATCAAAGTTCAAACTATCAGAGCCTAAAAATGGAATCCAACAGCTCATGTATGACAGAAATAAAAGAATGCACAAGAAAGTATGTATTGAGGTTAACTTATCTTGTACAGACACCCTCACCATGGCAGTTTATATTTTTAAAGTGTACCAGTCACTTGAATGGAAGGAGGCAGCCGATCTGCACAGTACAGCTTATCCATTCATGTGCATTGAAGCATGATGCACTTTGCAGAAAGAATTTCATTCTTTCTGCACTTTATGGTCATTACTACAATTTTAATTTCAGCGCTGCATTTCTTAGACTTTATTTTATCACTGAGGTGCCGAGGTATACCTTTTTTGCTAGCAGCTCCGCATTATCAAATCTTTTCTATCTAACCTGCATCAAGTTACATTAAGTCGCGCTCGTTCACTTTTGTTTATTATGATGCACTTTGGTCCATGTTCATCGGGGAAGAATGTTGTCATTTTCCCTTTTTGTGTGTCCACTGCAATATGGGATTGTGTAAGAAGGTTGCTTCAGAGATGAGGCTTCCTTCATACCTGTATGCCACAGGGTTGTCCTTTGTCCAGATTTGGTGGACAAATACAGTGAGTATTTCTAATACATGATCAGTGGTCTTCTAAACTACAGTTGCATGACAGCTGCACTTTGGATACATTCGACTTTAAAACATCTTTTTGCAGTCCTGTTAAAGTAGACATGAGGCTATCGAGCAAAAGGGTGAGAATGGTAGATTCTGTCCTTGTTTCTTCTGGTTATGAATATTTCATCTTTGTGTGAAATGTGGCATTTCAGCCTTATTTGAGTCTTGTTCACCTCTGTTTGTATGTCACAATGGCATGCATAGGAGGTCAGATCCTGGGAGAGTTTTCGTTCATAATTCTATTCAGTTCCTCACAGAGGTCTGACTAGAGATCTCTGCACGATGGCCCCTTCTATTAAGTCCACACTATATATTTCAGTTATGTTGCTACTTTTTCATTTTTCTCAATTTTTTTTTGTTACTAATTCTAGTATACAAAAATACAAATGAAGATTTAAAAAAAACACTTTGATAAGGAAAATGAAAGTGAACATTCTATTTGAATATAAAGATTTAACTTGCACAGTAACTAGAACAAAAGGCAACATAACTACATGTATTTCACCTTTTGTATGTCCTGTGGTTGAAGTTTTTTTTCATCAAAATTTAATAACAGTCAAAATAAACTGTCAACCATGCATACCACTGACCCTCATACCCTTTTTGTATTGATTTTATTTTTGAGCCTGGGTTCACACTTGTGCGGTGCAGCATATCGCATGTGATTTGCACAGGAACCACACTGCAATCCTGTGCAAATCACATGAGAATTCTGTGCGGTGCGATTTGAGCCATACATTTTGTATGGCTCAAATCACACCGCATCCGCAGCAAAAACATGTAAGACCCTTTTTTGGTCCACAATAGAATTGGATAGCAGGGGTAGTCACACCCTTGCGATCCGATTCTGCACATTGCACCATGTTTTGCGGACGAATTTCATGGTGGTGTTAACTTAACATACACACCCGCAGAGGTTCGCATGAACTGGGTGTGATTGTGATGCGGTGCGGAATTCGCACAGAAACTGCTGCAAATTCCGCACCGCATCAGTGTGAACCCAGGCTAAATGTGATCTTGCATTTCCTGTCTATTCTGATCCATGGGCATCTATCTATATTTACTGCCCTGCTCTCTTAAATTACAACAGTGTGACTGACACCAAACTTTTCTTCAGAAAGAACATGGCACTGCCATTGTTACATACAAAATGCTGAATGAGCAGAGCTGAACATCACACTTCCAAAGCACATTGGTCTTCATGTATAAAGTGTTTAACTGAAGAACAATATCTTTTCCTTCTCTAACAACCAAACTTCTTGTCTTTTACCTGTTGCTAAGACAGAATGCATAGGAGAGATATTGATTAGCTGGTACAATTTAAAAATGTAGATTGTTCTATTGCTAGATACTTCATACATGAGGAGCACTATAAGGGCTACACCTACCTTTCTACTCTGCTCCATGGTCTTATAGTAAATAATATCAAATGCACATTATAGAAGATTTCTCACTTCCATTTTTATTAGGTGTTCTGTTCAGCAGGGAACAAAGTACATGTACTTTGTCCCATTTTCCTATGTGCTGTCTAAGGCTGCCTTTGAGGTTGGACAGGGCACACCTCCTCCCTCCACGGCTGTTGGACAGTGCAGCTAGCAAGGAGATGACTGCCTTGACAGATGTAACCTTTCTCCAACTCTAAGCACTTAGCCACTTGCCTGGAACATGTTAGTTGTCAAGTCCCCCTCCCCTCCATTACTGCTGAGATGATTATCTCGGGCAAGTGATTTGAACATAGAAAAGTACCATCGGTCAAAGCATCCATCTCCTTGCTAGCTGCATTGTCGGATGACCACGGAGGGAGGAGGGGTGCCCTGTCCAATTTCACAGTTCGCTTTAGACAAGAACATAGCAGATGGCACAAAGTACTACTTGCACTTTTTCCCTTGTGGAACAGAACCCGTTAATGAAAGCAAGCCTTCTTAATTAATCATGCATTCAGGTAATTACAAAGACAAAGGAAAGATTATCGGTTCACTGAAAACAGAAATATCATCACAGCATACTACAACAGGAAAAAATAATGGGGTTGATTTTCTAAAGAAATAGAAACTATTTACTTTGCATAGTGATTGTTTTCTGACCTTTTTAAAGTGGTTGTAAATCTCAGACATGAAATATGAACAAAGCATATCCTTCTATAGTGTGTGCTTGTCTCAATCCAGAGTAAAGTGTCATTTCTGTCTACAGATACAGATATGTAATCACCCAATCATGTTTTAGTAAAAATCCTATATAAATCTCTTTTCCACATGATTGGGTGTTCAAAGTCAACACAGGGTCACCTTAATTACTAGCATTAACTGATGCTGCTTTTTTAGTAAATCAACCTCGTATTCTAACAGAACACAGTCTAGTCTAGATTTAGGTTTGTATCTATTACAGTTGCTGAAGTTGCTTTCACTTGTGAAATGAGGCTCTTCGTGCCCCTTGGCTTGTATAGTTCAGTTTCTAGTAAACAGATTGGTTGTGTGCTTTGAACACTGATCTAGCCCCTGATCATAGTTGATGTAGAACATGCTCCTAAAAACAGACAGTCCTTTCTTGTAGAAGATAACATGACTTCGCTCCCTTCAGAGTGGAACAGTGTAAGATTAAACAGGAACTTCCTGCCCTTAATCTTTTTTTTTTTTTTTTTTCCTGCCTTATTTACTGCCATATTTTCTTTCCATGAAATGTACAATTATGTTCTTTTATGCTTTGTACATTTTAATTTCTGCATCATATAATATCTTTCCCAGTGTTAACTTGCATGAGCTTGCTAATGTTTATTTTACTTTATTTTGTTTGTTCCTATGGCCAACAGTAATATGGTTTATTTTATAATCCAAGAAGCACTCTGTAGTGTCTCACACATAATAATGTGGGAAGATTTTATTGATTTTTTTTGTTTTTGTTTTTGGTACGTGTGCTGTTAACTTTAAAACAAGCATCAGTGAAAAGCTTCTGGACCAAATATGTTTTACTATTTGCTTCTCGGTTCTATCCACAGTCAGGAAAGAAGATTGGCAGCACGCCTAATCCCTTTGTGCTGTTTTCTCTGGGCCATAATGTACAGGAGAGTAAGGTAAGTGATGCTCAGATACTGTATTACCATTGTGTTCTGCAGGGATTTACAGAGAACGCACACAATCACATGCACTGGGTTTCTTCTAATCTGATGTCTATACTATGGCAGGCTATGTCATTAGAAACCTGTCTCCAAAAAATAAAACACATTTAATAAGGTTCTCTTCTTACCTACTGACCTAAAAAGTTCTGCTTGTGTATACATTGGGGCAAAAAAATTAGATGGCTTGATCACCTAGTTTGTAACCGGGTCACTGGTTTAGGGAATTGACTGCAACAGAGTTTTAGTTTTCAGTGGAGAAGAGTTATCAACTATGTCAACTTTATTTATTGAGATCTTCCAGTTAATAATAGATGTTATGAGCAAAGTATTACAACGATAGGTGGAAGATGTAAAACAACTCATACATTGCATGATACGTTATGGAGACGAGGAATTATTTTAATTTTAGGGTGTCGAGGGGAAATTCATGTCCAGGTAGGAAGATTGTATTGTGAGGTTGAGAGAAACAGGGTTAGTGTATTAAAGATGGGGAGAAAATAACAGAGGAGGGGGCAGCTGGGATGGAGGGAGGTTGAGGCCCTAGTAGGCTATAACGTGTTATCTTATCTTGTAGACTATCAGTTTTTGTTATGATTGATTAGCCGTTAATGTCCTGTGTTGATTGGAGTGGAGGTTGATTAAATCTATTCTATTGGATTCAGTGACATGGGTTCCAGTATGTCAACATTTATCATGTTTGTTGCACAAATATATGGTATGATCTTGCATTGCCACAATATCATTGATTTACCAAATCATATGGAATGTGTGATAGGTTGCTTTTTAGAGGTGGAATATGCAGGCTCTTGCATTCAGCAGACGGATTGACAGGTATTTTTTTCTTTTGATTTGGAAAGGTAGTTGAGCTGAAATATGAACATGGCAGGGGTATTTTCTGAGTGTATCCTCTACCAACCTTTCATTGCCATCATTGTCCCCACCTTTCTGGCCTATTTGAAAGAACAGGAAGCAAGGGAAAAACTTCCACCTCCTGTCTAATAGGTGTCAGAATTGATTTTGTAAACCTTCAATCCATCTAAAGCCTAAATATATACAAATATATTATTAATTTTTTTGTTTTAATTAAAATTGGGCTCTAGAGGATTGTTCCTGTTTACACCTGCCTACCTCTAATCCAATCCGGTACACCTAGAAAACCCACCCCCCAAAAAACAGAAGCACAGTTACATAGTCTGGCTGAAAAAAGACAAAAGTCCATCCAGTTCAACCATTAAAAAAAAAAAAAAAAGTTATAATCCTATACCCACAGTTTATCCAGAGGAAGGCAAAAAAAACACAGTAAAGCATGATCCAATTTGCTCCTGCAGGGGAAAAAATTCCTTCCTGATTCCCAGAGATGCAATCGGATATTCCCTGGATCAACTTTACCTATAAATGTTAGTATCCAGTTATATTCTGTGTATCTGAGAAAGAATCCAGGCCTTTTTTAAAGCAATCCACTGAGCTGGCCAGAACCAACTCTTGAGTCTATTCCACATTTTCACAGCTTTCACCTTTCCGTGTTTCGAGATTAAATTTATTTTCCTCAAGACGTAAAGAGTGCCTCCTTGTCCTCTGTGATGACCTCAGGGTGAATAGCTCTACACCGAGTTCACTATATGAACCACTGATGTATTATACATGTTGATCATATCCCCCTTAATCTCCTCTTATCAAGAGAGAATAAATTCAGTTCCTCTAATCTTTCCTCATTGCTGAACTCCTCCATGCCTCGTATCAGTTTAGTTGCCCTTCTCTGTACTTTCTCCAGTTCCCCAATGTTCTATTTGTGAATTGGTGCCCAAAACTGAACTGCATATTTCAGATGAGGTATTACTAATGATAGAAGCAGATCTGTCATTTTTTCAGTCTAGGTGGATCGGAACAGGTCAGTCGGGTGTAAATGGACAGCAGAGTCTTTTTACACCTGCCGGTCCATAGAGCAGAACAGGCTTGGTCCGTATCAGCTCTGAGTAAACTGAGTGGACATGAACCTGTCAATCCACCTGCTCTGCTCTGATCAATGGGATCAGTGGACAGATCCGTTGCTGATAATAACAGAGTCTGCCTCTTGTGAAAGGGGCCGTGCTTGAGCTGGCCAAACTAAAACTGGATGAAACTGGATTAGAGAGAATCTGGTAACTGTTCAAGGTAACTAATCAGCTTCTAACTTCAGCTTGTTCAGTTAAGCTTTGAAAATAAAAGGTAGAAGCTGATAGGTTTCCATGCACAGCTGCTCCAGATTCTGTCTTCTCCAGTATTAGTAAATTCCCATCATTATATTTTTCTTGTGCAGATCAGCTAAATTAAGGCTTTCAGTTTGGGAGGAATTTTGTTTGTAAAGGTTAGTTCACAAGAATGATCACAAAGGTTAATGCTCCTTAAAATAATACTAGTGTTTAAATGGCAATAATTGTGAAGTTCTGTGACATGTGTAGGGTTTTAGCTTAGATTCCTATTTTAATAATCAGATCTTTCCCCAGCATTGTTCATCCTAAAATTAATTTGCAATTACCCCATGGAAACTGATTATTTATGCAATCTAAGTCTCTCAACATAGCACCAGGAAATAGTACTGTCACAGGCCTCGCTCTCAGATACTGTCTGTCTCAGCAGAGGCCTGACTTGCAAGCTAAGTTTCGACAGTCATGGCAGTTCTTCCACCAAAAAGACCCTAACCAGGCTGGGTTAGATCAGATAAGATTAATAAAGTAATAGATTAGTGATTAATAGATAAATTAAAAGATAAGATTAATAACTCGGCAGCCACTCAGTGCACTTTCACATTTGAAACTCTCCTCCAGAAACTTAATATAACACTGAGCTACATGGTTAGAGCAGCTAATTTTGTATTTTTGGGGTAGGCAATACTTTTTGCTCTGAATTCTTTTCCTGGTGTTAGTTCAATTAAAACTAATGTCTTGATAAAGGCGTTAACTATAAATTGACCATACAGGTGTCTTTTAGGGTAAAAGACAACTCCAAGCTAATGTTCTACCTCAGTGGTCTCCAAACTGCAGCCCAGGGGCCTGATGTGGCCATTTGCTTGCCTTTATCTGGCCCTTGGTGCACTACTCCTCCACTTGATACCAATGATTCAACACCACGCCTCTCACTCACAGCATCAATGGGGCACTATTCCTCCCACTGATACCCAAAAGGGGCACAATTCCTCCCATTGAAACCAATGATGGGGCATTTCTTGCTTCCACTTACCAGTCTGGCCAACCCAAAGTCTGAAGGACAGCAAACTGGCCCTTTTGCTTAGAAAGTTTGGAGACCCCTACTCTACCTGAAAAGTTTATTTTAGAGGCAATACTTCTCATTGTACCCTGTGGGATTGATTTACTAAAACTGGAGAGTACAAAATCTGGTACAGCTGGGCATAGAAACCAATCAGCTTCTAACTTCAGCTTGTTCAATTAAGCTTTGACAAAAAAAAAGACCTGGAAGCTGATTGGTTTCTCTGCAGAGCTGCACCAGATTTTCGCTCCAGTTTTTGTAAATCAATTATTTTGTGTCTACAATTAATATTTCAAATGGAGCAGCAAGGTGGTGTGATTACTTGTTATCCTATCTTCAAACAAGTCAGGCACAAAGTAGCTGTTTGCCTTCACCCACCACATTCTCTTGTGTGCTTGAGAGGCTTGGATTTTGCAGCCACTTGTACTTTGGGCTTATTAGACTTTGTTTGTACATTCTCAATTCATTTTTATTTAATTAGAAATCATTGCCAAGTACGTACATCAAGATTTGTGTAAAATTAAACCTTGACCTGGAAGATTGTACAATGTGATTGCCAGAGGTGGGCAGTTCTAGGGTCACGGTCTGTTGTACACAGTCATGGTCAAAAAAGAAGTAATTTACATGCTGGTACAGGGATTGATTTGCTGCTGTAGTATGTTGAATGGTTCAGTAGGAGAAATCCCAGAAATAAACACAAGGTGGCAGCAGAGTATTCTTTGAGGAAATCAAATGCGGGTGGTGCCAGTGTTCAGACATTAAAGGATAAATTCACCTTTTAACAAAAAATAATAAATGCACATTTTTTGCAGGTTAAAAAAATGTGCATTTATTATTTGTTGTTTGTGGAGCCTCTAACGTATTGCACAAGCGATCAGCAGATCACTGTTGCCATGCAGGGCTCCCCCTGACCTGTCAGTATATCTACTTGCTTTTACATCCCATACGAGCAAGCACATACTACTGACAGGAAGGCTCAATGAACTACCATGGCACTGTGGAGCACTGTGGTAGTTCATTCAAAACTACAAGCCGACAGCCGCAAAGGCTGTAGTTTTCCCATTCACAGAATAATGTGAATGAGAGACGTGGACAGGCGGGTGGAGCTCTGCATGGCCACAGCTTTTTTTTTTCTAGATTTGTTAGCGAGGGGGGCAAGAAGATCCCCCGCTAGCTGTCGCAGCAGAAGCAGAGGAGGTCTAATTGTTACATGTTACACCCTGAATATGGGTGTAACACAGGGCTTAAAATTTCAAGTCCTGAGTTACTAGCCAGGCCTTAAGAGTTACTCGCCACCAACAAACACACACAGAGACACCTGTACACACACACAGACATGTACATACACACACACACAGAAACGTACACACATGCACAGAGACATATGTACATACAGACACATGTATACACACACAGGCATGTACAGACACGCATACACACAGATACATGTACATACACAGAAAAACATGCACAGACACATATACATACACAGACATGTACAAACACAAATGTACGTACATACACATAAACACACGTAGATGCGCATACACACAGACACATGTACACACATACATGTACATACACACAGATACATGTACAGATACACACAGACACATGTACATGCATACACAAACACATACACATGTACACACACACGCACGCTGTTAAGTGCTCTCTCCTCAAGCCACCACTGGCTGACATAGAGGATTATGTGACCAGAGTGAGCTGAATTTAGGTAGGCGCACACACACACACAGCCCTATAAAAAGTTGCAGTACTTCGTTGTTCACTCACAGAGCCGGGTACTGCACTCTAGGGGGAGGCAGAGAGCACAGCACACACTCCTTCCTTTGCTTTCACTGTGCTCAGCTATTGAGCAGTCATGACGGCTCGCAGTGCCAATGACAGATCCGGCCTGAGCTCTGAACCTGCTCAGCAAGATGGCCCTTGGTAGACACACTCGCCCCCACCATAATTTCCACTTGCCATTGGCGAGCAGGCGAGTGGAAATTTCAAGGCGTTGTGTAACATGTTACAAAAGGTGAACTTATCCTTTTTATTATTGTTTACTTGTTCATTAACTTGTCAGTGTTTTGCTTGCCACTGTGGCTTTTTTGGCATTTTCCATCATTTTTACCTAAAAGAATATTAACTCTAATAGTAAAAAGTAGAGCATATTAAAACGCTTTTATGGATAACTCAAAAATCACTTTTGCGTACATTGAGGACAAAAACTCTGTAACTGTTGTTATGCTGCTGCTTACAGGATAATTTGGACACTGACAAACAAAACGACAGGCCTGTTAAGGATTACCCTCCTACTTCCAGTTTTTGGTCAGTGTCCTAGGACCATGGACATCATTTCCACAGCTCTAGTGTTAAAACTAAATGCATGTTTTGCTAGCATCTTCTTTTTTTTCACAACATCAGTGTTGGAACTTTATTGGAGTCCATTGGGGGGCACAGGTCCACCCCTCAGTACTGGTTTGCTAGAAAACTAAGGCTTGTTGGTAAATGGAGGGACTATCCTGGGCTGGCCTACAGGTTTTTTTTTTTTGCCAGTGTCCAAACCTCCTGTAAGTGGAAGTATAACCCTAAGGCGGTAGGTGTTCTGTGTCTCGGTCAACTCTAAGAAAAAGATTTTACGGTGAGTACAAAAATTCCATTTTTGTTTTTTTATACTTGTCTTTCTTCAACAGGTCAAATACAAAACCATCGAGCCAGTATGGGAACAGACCTTCACTTTCTTTGTCCACAATCCTAAAAGACAAGACCTAGAAGTTGAGGTAAAGCTGCATTTTGTATAATATATTTAGGTGACCATGCATGTTACAGTACAATAATTCACCCCCCCCCCCCCCCCCCATAAGGTAGTTATGGAATTTAGTAACTGTTGAAGTTTGCAGCACAATATACCGGACCACACTGATTAATGGTTGGGTTTGAGTTTAACATTTTATTTCAGAGCATATGGACAGAAGTTAGAAAATGTTACCTGTGAATTTGAAGTAGATGTAAACCCTTACTGAATGACATTTAGCTAGCTAAAGCATTGTGCATTGTAATTTATGTGTAACTTTCTCTTTTGCTTCATATATCTCCAATCAGATTGAAACTTCAAGGCATGTTTGAGTCTGATTTGGTGGTTACGAGAATGTCGTAGTATTTACACTGAGACATGAGATTTTCAGTATGTTAAAAGACAAAAAGCAACATACAACAAAGGTGTTTGGAAATACCACTCCTGTATTTCATTTGGATATGCAAAAGGAGTTCCCAAATTGTCACATAACTGACAAATGGGAGTTTGGGTGGTGTTTTGTACCTATGCCTCTACAAAAAAATTGAAGGATGCAATGATACTGACTGTGTCTTTTTCCACACTGTGTCTCTATGTGGAGTTGGCCGTCTTCCTACAGACAGGGGTTTGCTTTCTAATGTCAGTGCTGCCTCCCTGATGCCTGGTGGGGTAATGATCAAGGCTGTTTATACATGGGTATTTTTTTAATTTTTTTTATCAGGCAACGGGCTGATCAAGAAAAAAAGGAATGGATTCTCCCATCCACACAAGCGAGGTGTGTCGAGAAATCTTCCCCACTGTGCTATTGAATTCTAACAGTGGGGAAGACCCTGCTGTCAGAGTACACTCATCAACACTGCAGCCAATTGGCTACAGGTGCTGATCGAATGAAAGTTTTGAAACAATTTCATTTAAGAGAAGTCAATCAATAGATCAACTTCTGTTGAGCATAAATGGCCATAGAAGGATAGAAATTTGGCTGGCCACTGCTGAATTTGCCAAATTTTGATCTATCTATGGCCAGTTCAAGAAGCAACAGTAGAGATGGGGGCAGCACAAATGTACAGAATAGATAAAGCAGAAAGATCCTTGCACTTTAGGTTCTTATGTACTGCTTTCTCTCCAGCAAGGAGAACAGTGAGCCGGACATTAGTCGCCTTATTGTAAATCTAATGAGACTAGTAGGAGACATCAGTGCCCTGGATAATCTCAGATAAACCACAGATATACAGCTTCGAGGCTACACGAGGAGTGCCTTGGTACTTTTTGAGTATAGGTCCATTTTAAATCCTTATACTTTGACTATGCAAGTTCTCATTCAGAGAACATTATGCTAATGGTCTTTATAATTTCTGCTGTTTACCAGGCTGGCTCACCACTTCATAAGCTCATGTTGCCACTTCTGCACACCCTTCTCGCCGCTGCTGGAGATTGCTTGTGCAGGCGCACTGATCTGCTAATTGCTGTGTTGCTTTTCCAGAAGCAGATGATATATAAACAAGAGTGGGTTGTCACACCTCTTTCGATATGGCATTTTGTTGGTGCCAGATGTCTGTTTTTCAGCAGCCTACTTTCCATTGGTATTGCTCATTTGTATGTCTGTGCTAGCTTGTGTTGATTTGGTGCCTTTAACAGATTTAAATGTGAGGCCAGCCATTTACTGCCTGATAGTGAGAGTTAATCCACACATGTGCTGTGTGGATTGAGGCTCAGGTTTCATAGTTAATTGATACAGTAGTTCAGCGGTTCAGGTCAGGTTTACATCAGGTTCAGGACAGAATTAGCTCGCGGTCTTATCCTGTTCACACACATGCAGTTTAGAAACGGTTCCCATAGAGGTCAATAGCCTGTAATCCACACCTGAACTTGAAGGTACTGCTCAGAAATTGTACCTGACTCTTTTTCACTCCACACTTAATCCGTGCTGTCAGTGCACGGGACATATGTGAACAGACACCATAGGAAGCAATGTTTTTTCACATGTCATGCAGATTGGATGCGGTTCAAACCACATCCAATCCGCATATATGTGAACCAGCACTTAGAGACGAACACACAACTCTGAAACTAGCTACGTATACCATTTAAGGGTTAAATGGAAACTAATGTAAGTTCACAGTTTGAGGAGGAGTTGTAAAATTCATTCTGATGAGGTTTTCACATTTTTAACCACTCCAGATGTTCCATAACTTGATCATTGCACTATATATACAATGCAGCAATGTAATTGCTCTCTCAAATGGACATCTGTATATCAGCGTACACAATTGGCATCTCTACTAATAGGAAGCATGCAGTGGGAGAATATGAATGCTTCTATCACTTCAGAGGAACAGACCTGGAACAAGCATGAAGATCTGCTCCTGGCCTCAGTTCCAAGCTTATCCCAGGCTATTGACTTTAAGTATTGACTCTTCAAACACCCAGGCAATTAGCCTTCTTAGTGAAGATCACCAATTGCATCCCCCCATATTTCTCCTATTACAAGATTCCTTGGATGGTTGCGTAAATCCGCTTACTCATGTATTTTTCTAGAAAACCAAACACTTGTGCAACTGTGCTAAGCAAGAAGCAGAGTCTGCATATGTAATGAGCAAATATGGCTTCCCCCATGTACATATAATTTATAAACTATAAAAGTAAACCAGGCTTTAAAAAAAAAAAAAATATTTCCACTGAAACCATCTTGTCACCACTGTAAGAGAAAATTAAAAAACCAACACCCTGTAAAAGAATCGGCTTAAGAGCTCATGCATACAGACATACCATAAGCCGTATTCAGATCCATAGTTTATACGCATCTGAACACAGAAGTATTGTATGCTATAAGCCCATTCACTCCTCTGTTTTGCTTCGTAGCCTTTAGCTGTGTACACCAGCATTAGAAAAATTTAAATTTTCACTCAAAACATTCAGGGTCCGATTTTTGACCATATTTTACACTATACGCATGTAAACGTTTACATGTGTGCAGCATAAATGGTGATTCTTTTACAGAGTGCTGCTGATTTAATTTTTTTAATCTTCCTGCTTTTTTAAATTTTTTTTTTTTTTTTGTAAATCTTCCAGCTGTAAGATTTTTTTTTTTCTACTGATAGATTGATTGTAGGGTTTCAGTCTTAGTTTGCTGTTTCCCTTGGGAAGATTTCCCACTCTTCCTGTTATCAGAGCCCCTATTACTGGTACAGGACAAATGATAAATCTCTCCAATCTCTCACTTTTAGAAGAGTAAAGAAAGGTTGGAACCTCTGGTTTTTATGCCTGTTTCCTGTCCTGGTGACCCCCCCCCCCCCCCTTACCCATGAGGGGAAATCTTCCCAAGCATGTTATTTACAGAAGTATAAGCCTGAAAAAATAATTCTACATTTCTACCCTCTATTTAAAATGTAAAAAAAAAACTCAGCAGTTGATCTCTTTTTTTTGTCTCTTTAACAAGTGAGACAAGCAATGCTCAGCAACAATCAATAAAAATGACTGGCACAGTTTAAAGGGGGATGTAAAACTGACCATTCAAAGTACAGGCAGTTATGGAATTCCACTACACACATAATAATGTGCTACACCTTCCTGAGCAATCATCCATATATTGTTAGAGAGCTCCAAATTAAATATCATGTTTCATAAAAATATTCATAGTATCTCACTATAATGATGACACAATGATGGCCTTATATAATGGGGGTTTTCAGTCAGGCCCCACACCACCTTCTCTCTCTTCCCCCCCCCCCCCACCCTTCTAGGTCCCCATTTTTTCCACAATTTAATATCCTCTTGCTTCATCTGTTAAAGCTGGGACTACACTCCACAACCACATTTACCCCTCTCTCCCTTTGTCCTGTTCTGTTATAGGGCTTCCAGAGCCCTCTGTGATAAATTCCCCTCCTGGCAGTCAAATTTTGAGGCTTCCACCCCCATGCATTCCTCGACATTTTCTACATCAAATTGGTCTATGCCTTCCCCCACCCAGCCAATGCTCACAATTATGTTTTCCCTACCAGTATTTGTTTCCTAAAATACATGTGAAAGTTGGCAAAAGAACAAAAAATATATTCGTAGTATGTGGGCTCCTTTAGGAGAATTCAGTGCAACATGGGGCATGCTGAACCAGAAGAGAAATTGGCCGCACTTCAATGTAGATAAAATCAATAATCTTCTTTACAATAGCTAGTGCATAGTACTCATTCTGGAAGTCTTGCTGAGTTAATGCAACATTTCTGCCATGCACTGCTGAATAGTACATTGTCTTTTAGGAATCATTCTTTTTATCTACAGAAAACTGTTACTTTATTGCGATTGTATGAAAACAACATGCCCCCTGGCCACAGGAAATTGTCACTGAGAATTTAGCTATAAATTGAAAGAGGACAAGCAGATTTTTTTTTTTTGTAAATGGACAAATAAAAGTTGAAATAAACCATTCCTGAATGGCATTAAGCCAAATTTTTTTTTAATGAAGAATTTTTTTTCATCCTTTGTGGCCTCTTAGTGCTACTGATCTCCTGCAACCAATTCAGTCTACACGTATGCACTCCAGCAATGGTTGCATGCCATTCCTCAGTGTGGGTTTGTTGATGGTGAAAACAGTGGACCATGCCTGATTAATGTATGTTAAAATTGCCACTTGTAGTCTCCTTCAGAAACGTGTGACTGGGTTACAGCGCAAGAACACAATTGGAAAGCAGGACAGAATTTTGTCTCCCATTTTCTGAAAAAGGGCCTTCAAGGCTGGGTCAACAGGTATTTTTTTTAAATGAAAGCCATGATCCTTTTACAGCTGACAGCAAGCTGGTGTCACTCAGCTGGTCCAGGCTCTACATTGATCTTGACTTTACATTCGGGATCCACCCAGATGCCTGGATCGGCAGCTGGCTCAACCACTCAACTAGCTGCTGAGAGCCTGAGCCAGCCACTCTCACTCTTCCACAGCCCGGCACTCTGAGTGCTGGAGGGGCAGAACAGAGAGCCAGTGACAGTCACCAGCTCTCTGCTCACTTTAGGCTGAGAACCAAGCAACCAGCGGTCTTCGATTGCTCAGTTCTCAGTCTTAGATAATGCCTGGGACAGATGCAGCATCGATCGATGCTCCATCCACCTAGGTGAGTATAAATGTTTATTTTAAGTACTGTAGATTGAAAAAAAATGTTTTTACATAGGATCAAATCTTTTTGGCACAGTAAAATATAAGCTATTGTTATGAAACTCCTTGTTATAATTCTAATGTATACACTGTAACAAGATGGCACTGGGAGATTTAGGGTGGCTTCCCACTGCCCCACTGTGCTTTTCCATAGACTTCTATGAGGTCCCGCGGTTTTGGTGTGGTTTCATAAAGGGCACCAAAACACCATGCTGTATCTTTGGTGCGCTTTCTGAAAGCGCGAGACATCGAAAAGTATATGTGAAAGCGCAGCTAACCTACATGAAAGCTGCGAGTTAGCTGCTCTTTGTTTGCCCATAGTGCAGTGGGACCGCATCAGGGCAGTGTGTAGTCACACTAAAGATCATTGGGATAGTTCATTCCCAGGAAAATTTGGTCATCATTTTCTGAGTTAATGCTTTGATACTGGCTTTGTTCACTCTTCCAGGTAAAGGATGAATATCATCAAAGTTCTATGGGAAATCTAAAGATTCCGCTAAGCCAGCTGCTGACCAGTGAAAACATGACAATTAATCAGAGGTTTCAGCTAAACAACTCTGGTCCAAATAGCACCCTGAAGATGAAGGTTGCACTCAGGGTATATATAACTATTCATTTACTTATGTTTTTCTGTCTGTGTTATGTCAGAATTAGAATAGAGTTTGTGATGGCTGAACAAGCCAACAAAAACCAGTGGAAATTTATTTTATTTTAATTTATCCACCAGCAGGTAGCATTGCATGAAATATCTTAATCATAGCTCTCTGTTCACAAGACAGTGGATGCAGGAGAAATTTCTTTAAAACAAAGGCATATCGGTTCCCCTGGGGCTTTCCAGCTCCCTTTAACTATTGCTTTCCCTTATACCTGTATAGGATCTTTACAGCTCTGTAGCATCCAGCATAACATGCATGAATCTGTTTTTTTTTTTCTTATATTAAACCCTAGGAAAATGTAATGACATTCATAGCTATATAGTTGGTTGGGATCCATCCTATTTATTCCATGTTCTATATTCTTTGAGATAAAAAACTTTATTCAGAGAAAATCAGAAATCCATCTAAAGCTTGTGGCAATTTGACATACGTAGACTCCTGTGCCTACAGTTCTGCTACAGCGGTTACTTAAATAGCATGGCACTGGAAGAAGGGGGGCAAACTGCTGCAGGTATGAAATTCAAGCACCTAGAGGTACACATGCAATAGCTTCCCAAACCTTCCTGTCACTTCTGAATCTCAAACTTCTGATGACAATGTCAAAGCTTTCCGACCTATTCCTACCTTTTTGTTGGTCAGTGAAGCTCCCCAACAAACTGATGGACCAGTATGAATGTTTGGAGGATGGGCTTTTGTGAAAATTTAACATTACCCAAAATTGTCAAAGCTATGCCTTTGAGAATAGCCTGGCATTCAGACATGACAGTAAGTTTTAGCGGTGACATTCCTGCTCACCTCTAGGCCTCCTACCTGCATCGCTTTGTTACTTTCCCCCAGAGTGACCGTGCCTCTTTAGTTTTCATGAAACTTCTCTTACCTTTGATTCTTGAAAGCAGAACTACTCTACTTAACTGTAACATTTCATGGATGCTTTTCTCCCATAGATTCTTTATGTGGATAGACCTGTGCGGTCTCCTGATGAACAGTACACATCTCAAGTAAAGAGACCGTCCATTTTCAAAGGAAAGAATCCACCAACTCCAGCTCCTTCCCCTTCAGCACCAGATGCACAGAAGCCTCCCCCTACACCCAAAGTAGAAGCAAACCGAAAGACAGAGAATGGTGAAAAAGAGAGCCCACCAAGTGCTAGCCCCCAGAGACCAACAGAGCTAAATAAAAGCTCTTCCAGCCTCTCAGGTTCCAGCTTTACATATTCTCCTTCTCATGTGTCCATAAAGGAGCCCACTCCCAGCATCGCCTCGGACATCTCCTTACCCATAGCCACTCAGGAGCTTCGCCAGCGATTGCGGCAACTTCAAAAGTAAGTGCTCATCTTCCTATTTTGGATGTTAGCAGATGTCAGAACTTCACTAAAGAAAACAAGAAAGCTCCTGGTTTTCTCTTCACATGTTTAAAGAGGAATGTTACCCATAACAACTTGATAAAAAAAATGTCCGTTAGCAAGGAACCACGACGTTAATATTTATGCTACTGAAATTAGTGTGCGCTTTAAATTGCCTCTAGCATTGTTCCTGTTTATTCTTTGTGGAAGCTGCCATTTTGCTGAAGCCCGGGGCCCCTGAACAGCAGTAAATCATAAAGCGGAACTAAACCCAATGATTTAACAACCTAAAATACCAAACAGCAGCAAGAAAATGATCAAGCACCTGGAATCAGACTAGCCCCCCCCCGGATAGGCAGAATATCGTATACGTAAAACCAGCACTCACTCTCTATGCAAAAGTTCATAAAAATTTTTTTTTGTTTTTTTTTTTTAAATTTCAATGTCCATGTAGCAATGGTAATATTCTCTTTATGCTCTCACCAGATATATGATTAGATCAAGCCTTGTCTCTCTTCAGTGCTCAATGCGTACTCCACAGGTACATAAAACTATGCATAGTGTAGTATATTTACAATACCCAGAAAATGGCAAAAAAGAACTCTAAAACAAATCAAAAACCTCTTCACCACGTGATGGTGTAAATCCTCCACCTCATGTATTAGCTACACTTACCCTCAATAAAAGGACTTCTTGAAATAAACATGCGTCTGAGTCCCTTCCGATGTAACCTCCTCCTTCAAAGTCCTCAACCAAACTGTCAAACCATCAAATGGCTGGTGTCATAACTAATCACATGTGCAGTACCATGGCAGTTGCAGATCAAACAGAAGCAGCTTCCTTGGCTGTAAAGGATAGGAGAGTTTAATTCCGCTTTACAGCTGTCAGCAGATGGGCCTCTGCAAATTCAGCAGTGTCTAAAAATGGAGGCAACTGAGCATGTGCAGAGCAGGGTGAGACAGTGTATTACTGGATTTTAAACAGTATAGGCACTTATTGGCACTGCATGGCAAGACCACTTACTGTTATCTCACATATTCTTATTATTATAGCCAAATTTACCACCCTAACTCCTCCCACAGTTTTTACACTACATAGATAGTAATATACCAAAACGTGCGGATTGTTCCCGATTGGTGTGCTATTACTTTGTAGAACGTTTCGCCGAATGGTTCACGAAATATCAGCGTTTTTGTGGTGAAATTGGTCCCATAGGAATGAATGGCGGAATGTTCAAAACTAGAGTGGGAGCTGACAAAAGCTAGAGTGGGAGCTGAAAAATCAGGACATGATATCTAAACTGCTACCACTCCCTCATTTTCAAGCCCACCTACACAAATCGTATATCAAAACGTTCAGCTTTCCCTGCTGCCACTAAAAATGTCCACGGCTAAGCGATAGTCCTGATAGTATTCACAATATGACCATTTGTTTGCAACTGACGCCGCCCATTGATATTCATTGAAACTCCACTCTAGCCACCTCAAATTTGAAGGGCAATTTATAAACTGCGACTGTGCCTTCATTTTTAATATTTCAGAGACATACTATGCATCAAAATATAGGCCTGGGTCTTGTGATTTTCACAATATAAAGCTCTTCACTTTAGGATTTATAATTTTTAAACTACAACCGTTTGAAGATGGCAACCGCCAGTGAAGTGAGCAAGTTGGAGCAGTTTGTTTTTAACCGCTCTTCTCTGCCCTTGCTGTAGAGTGAGTTGCCATAGGAACCCAGGTGTGTGAGCAGGCAGCAGAGCGCCAAAAGCTAGAGTGTGAGCTGAAAAATCAGGACATGATTTCTAAACTGCCATCACTCCCTCATTTTCAAGCCCACCTACACAAATCTTATATCAAAACGCTCAGCTATCCCTGCTGCCACTAAAAATGCCCCCGGCTAAGCCATAGTCCTGATAGTTTTCACAATATGACCATTTGTTTGCAACTCACGCCACACATTGACCTTTTCACAGTTTCTCCAGCCACTCCAACCACACAAGTTACTCAAGCCACTCCACCCAGTTACTCTGCCCACTCCAGTTGTAGACTACTGGTGGAGGCAAGAACACTTCACACAATTTCCCCAGAAATTGTAGTTTTTCTAGTTTGTAATGTTTTACATAGCTATACCTGCAAAAGGGTGCAGCCTGAAGTGATCTAACAGGACCTAATTTTCTGACTAACGTTCCACTTTAAGTTTTACCAGGTGGATTTCAGGCCTCCTTGGATGCCACTTTTGGGCATAAGTTTCTATGGGCTGCTCCCTTAGTCTGTCAAGTCCTTCTTGCCCCTTTGTTATGTGGCCCTGTTTCTTTGCTGTGTTGCCCACCATTAAGCTGGACTGCTTTTGAACGTCCCATGATTAAAGACTAACTCCTGTTAGAAAGTTAATATTTCAACAAATGTCCCCACTCTAAGATGTCCCCTGTTCCACTGACAATTCAAAATGATATCATCAAGACAGATAAAAGGGTAAATCAAAACCTGGCAGGGCTTCTAACCCTCTGGTGCTTTATCCAAAAAAAAAATGTTTTTAGGTACACTTTCTGCTTGTTGGTACTCCGTGAGCTAGTTAATATTTCACAGTTTATCAAGGTATGAACGGCTTCTGTTAGTGTTGGAAGCTAAGATGAGAAAAAAACAGAAAAGAGCCCTGGCACAATTTAGGGAGCCATACATTAAACCTGGAAGAAAACAAACTCTGGCTTTTTAGGTATTTTACTGGAAGAACACACACAGCTTTATTCACATGTGCTTTATCTAAATGAGTCATTTCTTCTTTCCTCTGCTGGCACAGACCTCATTGGCAAGCTGCAGTCTTCTTCCTAACAGAATCCCATCTCCTTTCTCTGTATATCAGCAAGGCTTTCCAAACATAGTAGTTTAATTTAAAGTGGAACTAAAGCCATTGATTTAGGGCTGGTTCACACTTGGGTGAATAAGAAATGCAGGTAAAAACTGCATTCACCTGCATTTTTATGCACGTTTTTTAAACTGATGTGTTTAGTGATCTAGGTATAACTTGCAGTGGCGCTGTAAGCTGAAGTAGGGGTCTTACCGCCGGGTGCAGTGAAGGGAGCAGGTGCCTTTCCACCATTCAGGGATGTAGAAGCATCATCAAAGGAGGAAGCAACGCTCACCAAGCCGGTGCATGAATATGTGAATGAGTGTGGCCTCAGTCAGTGCCGCTCCAGCCAGGCCCTCATGTCGTGTTAAGCTCCTTTTTTTTTTTTTTTTTTTTTTTTTTTTTTTTCCCCCCCTGTGCATTTTCTGACTATTTCCTGTGTCATTTCTTTTCGCAAAAAATACAATAAAATCATTATTAGCGGATACGAACACAACATAACTTACAAAATTCTCCTCCTCCTGTTCACAGCTGTAAGAGTTTTCTGAGTTCACCTGTAGAGGGGTGCAGAAAACTGCAGCAGTGTCGGCTGCGGGGAAGTGTGAATGGGGCACATAGGGCACAGTAAACAACGTCTTTCTTTCTAAAAGACAGATTTACAGAAAAGTGGCTAGAAGACAGATTTGCATAGAAGTGGATGGAGGGCAGTTTTGTAGAGAAGAGGACTAGCAGCATTATTAAATTTGCATTAAAAACACAAGGGCATTCATACACCCATATGTGTGAATCCAGGCTCAAGAGACCATTATACTGTAGACACCTCACAGGAGACTGCTGGAGATCACTGCCTTTACAACCTCTGTTAAATCAATGCTTTCCTATTTGTTCTCCCTACAGGCAATTTCAATAATAATTGTCACGATTAATATTTTTTTAGCAAGATCCATTATGAAAGGTCAGATGTAAAAAAAAGGAGGAAAAAAGCAATGGAAAGCACATAAAAAAAGGTGTGAAATTAATAAACAAAACCTTTAACAAGTAGAAGCCGGCCGGACAAAAGAGCATTTTTCTTTTGCTGGCTTAAGCAAACACCAAACTACAGAATAATGTCTGCAAGGGTCCCGGGGGGATCGATATAAGTGCCAAGGTCTTCAAGTTGTGTACAGTACATAGAAAAGATAAGCAGTGAAGGGGGAAAACTAGTTTGTAACAAAACCATGGTCTTGTGCTCTACACAACTAGATGTTCCAATTTTATTGAATGTTTTAAAAACCTTGTTGCTTTGTATAGTGTGCAATTATTTTAGTACAAAAGGGCATTCTTACACTCCTCATACCGGTTCTTCCTACTTTGCATTGAGTGTATTTCACTGTAGCTCTCTCCCCAAGTCAGATCTGAGTTGATTGAAAGCAAGCTGTCTATAATGCCTACTAAATTTATTTTAGCAGCTATTAAGCAGGGATGCTAATCATACCCAGATGTCCACTAAAGGTGGCATGTACAAGTTTGTAAATGACATACAGTAGAGTAGTTACAATATTGAACAGGGGGCAAGAGAACCTAACTATGCCACCATTTACCACTTAACTCCTTCATTCATAGAAGCCATACTACAGTGTCTTATGATTGAAAAGCGATCTATGAATGGAGAGGGCTGACCTTTCAATCATCCGCCTGTCCTCCATTCATTGATCGTTTTTCATTTCTAGAAGCTGTAAAACTGCTTCTATGAATGGAGGAACATACAGGGTGTCCATAGACAGGCACTCTGGATGGGAGCCTAACAGCGGGCAGGGTGTATCACTGGAGGAGGTTTTACCTAACATAAGAGGCATCTGCACACGGGACACATCCTATTGACTGGAAGGTATATCCATTGTGCTGATTTGGGTTTTTTTTTTTCTTATTGCACTTTGCTTTTAGCTTTTGATAGTTAAAAATGAAATGTTCCTTTTCTGCAGGGTATCATGTATCATGGCTGTAAATGACTGCTCATGCATTTGTTTACTTCATATAGGAATCCATTTTAAACCCAAAAGCAAACATTTATTATGTTTCTGCATACCAATTCTTACATGTGATGGCTGCATTAGTTTCTTTTTTTAGTCATTCTTTTATTTTAACCTAATAATCTGGCCAGTAACTCTGTTGTTTTTCAACAGAAAAAGCTGTCATGCAGATATAGAAGTTTAGAGTGTTGGGACAAACCACTGACAGAGGTGTTGCTGCTGAACTGGTTGTGTAACTGTAGTGTGAGCTAGTGTTTGTCTTTAGTTTGTTAGTGTATCTATATCTGCTAGTACATCTAACACTCCCCGCCCCCTTGACTGGCAATGCTGTTGTTGTCCATATGTTCCCCATTGCTCTTTCATTCAGAGTGGAGGCATTCCAACACAGCAGGTGTGTTACTGGCCAGATCACCAGGTGAAAACCAAGGGGGGAAAAAAAACCTAAAGAAAACTAATGCAGCCACCACGATTGGTAAGTTGCAGTATATTGCATTTTTGGTTTTAATACCTCTTCAACTGACTAATCTAGACAGGTTATGCTTTTGATAGCAGATGGTTAGATGTATGTGCCTCTGTTTTTGTCCCGTTTTTGTTTTTGTGTAGTCTGATCTGCTTTTGGGGCCTTCAGTGGGCCCCCTGCTGGATGCCAGTGGTATATCTTCTTGTTGAATTCCACAGTTTATTTATTATTTATTTCAGGTAGCTATACTGTGCCATCAATTCACGCAGCACTTTACATATATATTGTACATTCACATCAGTCCCTAACCCTCAAAGGGAGTACAATCTAAGGTCCCTAACTCACATTCATACATACACATGCTAGGGCCAATTTATACAGGAGCCAATTCACCTACCAACATGTCTTTGGAGTTTGGGAGGAAACCGGAGTACCCGAAGGAAACCCACGCAGGCACAGGGAGAACGTGCAAACTCCAGGCAGGTGGTGCCGTGGTTGAGATTCGAACCCACGACCCTAGTACTGCCAGGATTAAAGGGTATATTATCCAAACATTTCATATTTCTGAAATTCTGTGTCTGCTGTACCCTGTACTTGTATGAAAATGTATCCTGTTCTGTTTGCATTGCTTTGTTTTTGTGAAATACTTGGTGATCCTGCCAGTCCTCCTCCATTCCTATTTTAAACTGACCACACTAAGGTATGGAAGCACATCCATCCCTGCATGGTCAGTTTGATTCTTTGTCTGCCAATGGTTAGAATTGTACCATCACCCCCCCCCCCCCCCACCAATCTTTTACTGGGAAGATCTGTGTACTGCTGTTTCTCTGCCTCGTTTACACACACCACTCTGCAGCTCAGAACAGAGGTTATGTGAGTCTTTGATCGCTCAGTTCTGTGTGCAGAGCCGGGGGGTGGGGACAGGTGAGTATAATGTATTTTTTTTTTTTTTTTTAATACCCCATACTTCTCTCTTAAACTAAATGGGTTGTTTTACAAGGGAAGGGTTCACATTCAGTATACTTTGACATATTCTTACTTCAAATTGCTTTAATAAAGATCCTCTGTTCTCTCACAACTGACCATGAAACCCAGTTTATTATTGCTGACCACAGAGAATTTGCCTTTTAGCGTGATGGCTTTTAGTGTGTGGACCTCAACCATAAGGGTGTTTTTAATAAGCGTTTGCATTATTATTATGTTTACTTTTAACTCATTTTAATATGACTTTCCAACTTTGTCATGGCTGCTACAGCTTTGTTACTATGTCACAAATGTATATCTTCTCCATCTAACTAATAGCAATATTACACAGAAACAACAGGGTCAATCAGAGTATAGTATGTGTGCCTCTGTCACCACTGGCCTAGAATTCCAGCAAGATCTAGTTCTCCAGTTACTCAAACATTTTTCCATTCCCCATGGGATGTGGGCATCCTGCTGCTTAACAGTGTGCATTTGTTCTTGACAGTCCTCAGACTAGAAAAATAGCGTAGTGAGAAGCAGCAATAACGTTTGTACCACACTACTAGGAAGCAGAGCCTGCATATGTAATGAGCAAATATGGCTTCCTCCTTTTATATATAATTCATTATATCCTATTCCATAGACACAATTTTTAAAACATAAACACACAAAACTATTTACTTTAGGCTGATTAGTTACACGTGTGTATCTAAAACATTGATTGACTATAATTTCCCTTTCAACACATTCCATTCTGCACTACTAGGCACATGCCTTCCACAAAACTATATGGAGACAGACAGTCTGGTATGGTAAAGTTTGTCCATGCGTTTTTTAGCTTCTAACACAAAGTTTTGAAAAAAAATGTGTATAAAGAAGAAGAATGGGATGTAGCAGTATTGTAAACATAATATAGCACTTACAACAGCTGCTAATATACTATACACACTTTCTCTTTTCAGTGGCACATCCTTGGGCCAGTCCCCTCTAGGACAGATCCAATTAACTTTGCGGTATACCTCTCACAGAAATAAACTTGTGGTCGTGGTACATTCCTGCCGGTAAGTCCGTACATAGAGCCAAATAAACTGGAAAATGTTCGGAAGAGCCTGTTTTGAAAATTGTAACACAATAAGGAAACATTTTAAATAGTTAATTGCAGTGTGAAATGGAAAAAATGCAAATCGTTGTTTTCATTTCTTTGGAGAAGAGGGGGGAAAAAAAATCTGTCCTATCCTTGGGACTGCTGTTATGGCATTATTTCCTAGTTCAAGCTTTGTTGCTGGAGGTAGCAGATGTAGTAGGTGTTAAATGTACCTTGAATGTGGGCTCCTGTTTTTGATACAGTTAAGGGTGGCAATGGAACAATTTGCAGAATAATAAAGGTACTTGCAGGGACAGCAAGGTGCATCTACTTACAGACTTAAAGGGTAACTCCACTTTTGTGGGGAAAAAAAATTAGCAAATAAGAAACAAATTGAGACACAAGTCATATTGTAATTGAATGTTTTTACCTTTTGCTTTTCAACCTGAAGCACTCTAAATTTCTGTAAAATGCAATGCAATATGGCCACCTAGAAGAGTTATGTACACAGATGGTGTACAGGGTGCCCCCCAGATATGTCATTTTCTGCTTCTGTGATTGGATCAGTGATTTTCTCAGAAGTATGCACTAAGATTCAAGTCAGATTTTGAGCATCTGCTGAAACAAACATTTCATTTTGATGAGATGCTCCCAAAAGGAAATCATGTCTAAAGGGATGCATACCCTGCAGGCTTCCTCATTAGAGCCCTGCAGGCACAGCAGCTGATTGAAACTGTATGGGAGTGATTTCATAGTTATCTCACTGCACATGGTCATGGACAAACTATTCGCTAATTCTTCAGAATAACAAAAGGCAGGAAACTGCAACAAGGTTTGGTAAAATCCTTGCAATGTACATAAACTACCCAAAGGGGAATGGTTTTTTTTTTTTCTCAACAATAGTAGTTACTTTTTAACAGGCTTAAACAGGTTTTTCAACTTTAAATTAAATCTGTTAATAAAAATCAGTGTCATAAGTTAATATAGTGTTCTAGTGAGTATGTAAAAAGGGCTGCATATATCATATATACTAACTTACCTTAAAAAAAAAAAATGGTGCTCAAGGCACCCTCCAGAACTGGTCACATGACCTAAAGCCTAGGCATACTGAAGGGCAGGACCTCTCCATCTGAACTCTGATCCTCCCCTGTAACAGAGCTCACATCCAAACTATTAGTTTTATTGTTCTATGGCCAGCACTGAAGGGAGCGTGGAGCATCATTAATCTAGAAAAAGTATTTTTGCTTTTCTGTAAATTTTTAATATATACAGGACAACTATAGTATATGTTATTGTATTTTATGTCTGTATGTAGAAGAAGTCCAAAATATTTAGACCACTTTCTTTTGTTTCCCTTGTAGTAACTTGATAGCCTTCTCTGAAGATGGCTCCGATCCATATGTAAGATTGTATTTATTACCAGACAAGCGAAGGTCGGGAAGAAGAAAAACCCATGTGCTTAAGAAGACATTAAATCCTGTATATGATCTAAAGTATGACATTTTCTTCATTTTTGCCAGTGCATTATTCATGTATTTTCTAGGACTCTGTGGATGAAATTATACATTTAAAATAATTTAAAGTACTCTTCTTATGGCATTACATAAATTTATGAATGTAATGAAATTGCAAAAGTGATCAGCAAGCAGGAAAATGGGAAACTGTTACCCATGGAAAGGGAGGTAAATCTGTATAAACTTATCTCACTGTGTGAATATACAGCACGGAATTGGGGTGCCCCTGTGTATAGCAAAGACACACTTTACTATGCTTGACTTGGAGAGGGTTGGGAAATATAGGGGTTTATGGCAAATAGACTGTGTACTTACGCAAGAGCAGTTGCTACAGAGCTCAGTAAATGAGCAGAAGCTCTGCTGACTTCCATCAATCAATCATGTGCAAGCAAAAATGCTGTTATGTTTTTTTTTTATTTTCCTTGAATGTGATTAGGTATTCTTTGCAAAGTATAGCTTTACATGAGTTACTAAGCTCTGCAGCAACTGCACTGCAGAGTGCACAGTCTATTTGCCTTTAGTAAATCAACCATACTGTCAGTGATTATTTCTGCTTCTGGTTTGTCTAAAACAATAAACAGCCTAATTATTAATCGGACAATGTGCAAACTCAGATATATAAAGCCAAGAAGTATATACCCACTCATATCAGTCCATTCACATCTGTCCTGAGCCCAGAGGACATGAGTAAGCACAGGGCGGAAATTGCAGATTTGCCTAACACCAGTTAATTGTAGCTAAAACAATATCTCTGTCAGTGAAGTAAGGAACACCAGTGGCCTCTAGAGAAGGAGATTTATTGGACCCAGAGATATGTTCCTTTTTAGAAGTATACAGTGCAGCAAGGACAGGCATATAGGGAGATATGTCACCAGCACAACATAGATCCATTAAAAATAGTCCCAAGTACTTATTGATGCAATCAAATCACAACCGTGTCAGTGCAACGTTTCAAGGCCACACAGGACCACACCGTCAGGCATGAGACAAAGAAGGAACCATAATTCATAGTACTCTGCTATGGATCCTTGTCTGACTGTGCATAGCTTGTGGTGTCTGCAAGGATGGTGAGCATGTAGACAGACAGTCCTGTTGGTAGAAGTTTGGACTCGCCAGCAATGATAGCTCTAAATGAAAGATTGACCACTGGGGTCATCTGGTTCCCCACTACCATTTCTGTATGCTGGAGCAATGTCGCAGCCTCTTGGTATTCCTCCTGGGTTATTGCTGTCTCTGCCAACCAGAAAAAGGGTTTCCCTAGGGTCATTTGTCACTGCAGCTGTAATTTCAGATGGACCAAGTTCACTCTCTGTTAAAGGGTTCTCAGTCAGACGTCCTTTGTCTCATAAGTAGTTTCTTCTTTGGGATTGCATGCATGATAGAGAGGTCCTGCTCGGCCTCCAAACATTGCAACAACTCTGTCTGTGGTGTGACCACTTCAATAAATACTTTAACTATTGTTTACGGATCCATGGTGTGCTGTCAACATATATTCTTACGTATATGTGCTGGCACTAGTTGACCTGTTTTGCTCAGAAATGTGTTCAATGGAAAAATGTTAAGGGAAGTTGGTAGGAAGAGTATAGAGGAAACAAACAACCACATGTTGCTCCTGAGCCACTGGTTGGAGGACCTCTGATTTTGACACTTCTTTTATTCTTGCAAGCTTCAATTGCTGTAAGGCAACAACTCCAATACCCTTTAGTTACCATTTTACCTATAGTATGGTTAAAAAAAAAAAACCCTGCCGTGGATTCCAAATTCCAACTGTTTCTCCTTTGTTCACAAAATTATAACATACACTTGCAATTAATGTTTTTATGCTTTATTTGCAGATTTGAGTTCAATGTGACACTTCCAGAGCTCCAGAGGAGAACACTAGATGTTGCTGTAAAAAATAGTGGAGGATTCTTATCTAGGGATAAAGGTTTGCTTGGAAAGGTAAGCCTTCATGTACTGTGGTTCTTGTCATCTGGTGTAGAAGTCTTGTGGTTATCTTAAGCCAAACTACATATAAATATTAAAAACTTCTTTGCATTTAGTCACGTACAGTACTCATTAAAAAAATTGATGTATTTACATATAGGTAGTATAACAGCTGAAGAGATAAGAGCTGTTTCCAAAAGTTGTAAAGCACTATTTGCCCCTTTACTGAAACAACAACCTACCAGTAAGGATTCTTGCATTGATGCTGTAAAGGAGCTAATGGCTAATAGCCCTGGAAACAGAAGAGAAATCTAAGTAGTGGGGCTGCTGGGGAAATTAGGCAATTAAATTGGTTGTAATCAAACCTTCCCATAGAAGAAAAGTGGTCATGTGACCTTAAAAAAAATGATTATAAAAAGGTGTTTCTAGCATTATTTTTAAAGCATTTGCTATCTTCATCGATTGCAGGTGGCATGTCCTATCCTTAAGATTTGGAAACTATCTGGTTTTCCAACCACTTTATAGTGGTTGTAAAGGCTAAAGATTTTTTACCTTCATGCATTCAATGCATTATGGTAAAAAAACCTTTTGTGTGCTGTTCCCCCCACAGCCCCCCCTAATACTTACCTGAGCCCCCTTTTGATATTGTGATGTACATCTCATCTGTCCAAGGTCTGTCTGTCTCTCCCTTCATTGGCTGAGACACAGCAGCAAGAGCCAGTGGCTTCCACTGCTGTCATTCACAGTCAGTGAGCCAATGATGAGAGAGCAGGGGGCGGGACAGAGCAATGACTGTGTCTTATGGACGCATAGAGCTGTGCTTGGGAGTGAGTACTCACCAGTGCCCCCATAGTAAGTGGCTTGCTATTTTGGCACTGGTTAAGGGGGACCGAAGAAGAAAACAACCGGGGCTGTTTTGTGCAAAAATCTTTACACAGAGCAGGTAAATATGACATGTTTGTTATTTTAAAAAAAAAATCTTTAATATCACTTTAAGTGAAGCGGCTCCTTTGCCATGGGCTTCTTTGAAATAATTAGGATCCATATTTTATCAAAGTGCAAAAACTGCTAGTTTGCCAATTACCGTAACAACTACAGAATATAGTTATATGTATGGAGAAAAAAAAAAAAAGATTGTAAAAAAGCAGGCACCCTAAGTTCATGGGATCCCACAGGGCTCTAACCTGTATTGCTGGTAGCATCCAGGATTTGAGCACCAAGAGTGCTGAAGAGCACAGTGCCTGCACAGCTATGGAGCCTGTGCAGAATTTTCGATAGAGAGGTGTACTTTAAAGCACTGAACAATTACAAGGAGTAGGAGAGCTGCATTCAGCCTAGAAACACCAGATTGACATGGCTGCCTTACAGACTGTGTCCCCATTTCTCAATCGGCCACACTGTGACTTCCCTGAATCTTGGCCTCAGTCACTGCACAGATTGTGTTGGAACTGAATACGCCTGAGAGCAATAGCATCAAAAAGAAGTGTGAATGATTTATTTTTATTCATTTTACAGTTATTGCTGGACCTAAACTCAGAAGAAATTGCCAAAGGATGGACGCAATGGTAAGAAGGAAATATTTATCTTCTAATAAAACACACAGATATATACAAATGGCTGACACGCAAAAAAAAGATAATTTCTGATGAATCATTTCATATTTTTTGCCATTCTTGTTTTGTAGAAGGATAGACTGCGACAGTCAGATACATATAAACCCAGCAACTTCTTCCCCATCATAAAACACTACATCCTAATTCTGAACCAAGCAGATGTTTTCATGTGTTGACCCTGAACCCCTCTGAAGCACACTCCCTTCCTTCTACACTGATGCTTACTTATTTCTTACTGGGTGTATTATTAATCAAATCAGAATCTCTGTGTATCCCTAAAGAAAAGTAAATCTTTAACCCTTGAAAGTGCAAATGTCATAAACCTTTTCTGCAATACTTCCCCAAAACTCAAATCCTACCCCACATTCCAAAATAAATCCAAAAATGTCCACAATGCAGAGTCCAAAATGTCCACACTATCCAATCTTCCAACTGTGATAAATATCCAATTCGTCACTCCAATCCAAGATACCGCAAAAAAATTTAAACTGAATATAGTGCATTATCTTTCAAATGATATATTATGTGATATCATGCAAAAACACTAGTGACACACACAAAAAAAAAAAAAAAAAAAGCTGAAAGAGGGTAATAGCATGTTATCCTAACGCAGAGTGGTGGCACCTATTGGGACTAGTGCACTGTATCACTGGTCACATATCTTGGATTTGTCGTATTTCACTTGTTGGAGTGATTAACTCACCATATCACTGTTGAGTTGTGTGGATTTATTGAACTTCACGTGCAGGGTTTATAATATTGTAGAGTTATAATTTTGGTTCTCATTTATCTTACGATATATAATTTTTTTATTTATTTTTTTTTGTGTGTGTCACTAGTGTTTTTGCATGATATCACATAATATTATATCATTTGAAAGATAATGCACTATATTCAGTTTAAATTTTTTTGAGGTATCTTGGATTGGAGTGACGAATTGGATATTTATCACAGTTGGAAGATTGGATAGTGTGGACATTTTGGACTTTGCATTGTGGACATTTTTGGATTTATTTTGGAAATGTGGGGTAGGATTTGAGTTTTGGGTGTATTATTAAATTGAGAAGTCGATGTGAAATTTTTTGAGCATGATATATTTGGGCAGTCAGCAAACTTGATGGATCTGATTTATGAAAGTAAAGAAGACGTGAGCAAAAGTGCAGCTATTGCCAATAGCAGCCAGTCAGATTTCTTGTTTCTTTATGAGATTGAAAACTAAAGTCTGATTGGTCCCTGTGAGCAGCAAATTTGTTAGATTATGGATAGGCAAAACTTTTTGTTTCCTGCTGTGGGGAACTTTGTTTTACTTCCTGTCCCAGAGACACAACAAAAAGTGATATGAAATCTCCCCAAAATTAAGGAATTCCCATCTTAGGCAGTTGTCACCAGAACATTTGTCCTCATTGAAGAATTTCTCCTCTTTTTCTCCTATGACGGCTCAAATATTTTGGATTTCCTAACACTTTCTATCATAGCAATGATGCTCACCAGGACAAACAGAGGGGTGAATCTCCCCAACATTGATGCAGACCTCACTGAAACCCCAACAGGAGTTCTAACCATTCCCTACTACTTGCCTTTACATAAACTTTTCTAATGGCTCATGCAAAGGTTACATATAAGGGTGGTGTCACTGTGATGCTCCCCAGGTGGTATTTTTGCTGCTTAAGTGTTACTAAACCCAGGACCCTGCATTTGCTATATCTGGTCTCCCATAGTACTCAGAACATGGAAAATTTTGTAAATAAAAACTTCAGCAGCAGTTAGAGCAGTCTTGTGACTTCTCTCAATGTCCAGCTGAGCACATGTTAAAGCTTGTAGGAGAAGTTTTAATTCTGCTCTAGGAGGATGCAGAGCCCCTGACCTATGTCTGGACAGTGCTGACTGGCCCTGTGCTGATCACAAGCACTGTCCCAAGAAGAAAAGAAAAAAAACCCTCTCTAGCAATACACACCAAACTGAGCATGTGCAGACTGTCTCCACATGATGTGTCTTATCAGGAGGTAAGAGGGGGACACTGGAAGAAGGGGAGGATTAGAGAAATCAGGGTCAAACAGCATTTTTACACAATACAGAGGATTAACTCTTTAGGTTCCACAGTGAGTATAACAAACATTCTTTACTGCATATACAGACTGATTTTACTGTTGTGGGTTTAGTAATACTTTAAGCTTACTATCAGAGATGATTATCTTTGCTTTAAGAACCTCAAGAACAGCACTTTCACTGTTGATCGTACCAGAAATGCAGTGTCTTGTCATTTTTGAGCTGAACTAGAAGCATGAAACAAAATTACTTCTGTAAGCTACAAATCTCCCCATCCCCAATGTCCTAGAGCTAAAGAGATGGAGGAATGTGTGGAGTCCAGCCTGGGTGACAACCATGGCTTCCTCCATAGATACAATGGAAGAGTGTACACAGCCACCCACTCTAGAACAAAACTTGTGTTATCCACAGGATTATCAATTGAAAATAAAGATCAGGTGCAATATATTAAGTTTTTGTGTTTTGGGGTAAGTGATGCATTGCCAAATTTCTGCATGGAGAAGGCAATAACATCTAGGTGAATAAAGCTTAGACTGGTTTTTGTTAACCTAATTGTTGATAATAACAATAAGACAAACGTTTAAACAAAACATTTTTGTTCTCTACAGGTATGATTTAACTGAAGATGGAACAAGAACATCAGTTTCCAACTAACCTGCCTACGTGTTTCAAGGCCCCTTTTACCTTCAGCATCAGAGAAAAAAGTGCACCACACTTTCATATAAATATTCATATATATATATATATATATATATATATATATATATATATTATATAAAATTATAAAAAACATTTTTATAGTTCCATTTATTTCATGCGTCTTCTGCGCACTTCTTTTTCTCTCCTTTAGATTGTTTCGCAGACCTTGTCATATACTGTCATGGAGCTTACATAGCTGTGCAGCTTTTGTTCTCAATCTTATAATGTGCAATAGGGTGTTTTAACTGCATTAAAAATCAAGGTATTCTTTTATAAAACCGGGAATATGTTTTTCATGCTTACAGCAGGTGGAGTTTTGTATTTACCACCATGTAAATATGTACTATTGTATTTTGTATTTTTTTTTTTTTGTGCAGTATTGATTTGAATTTCAGTTATAATGACATTCAGTTCTAGAGGGCCAGACAATGCCAAGTTCTTGAGCAGATGGATTAGTGTAAACTCTACATTGCTGATCCTTTTAGCTGTGTGGATTACAGAGGCAGTTTGTTCTTTGCTGTTTTAATGTTACTGTAATGGATGCTGTCCTTACTGAGGATCTCATTTTAATCAGATGTTCATACAGGGGCCATAAGCAGCTTCTAAATTAATGGCGGATTTTAATATGACAATGCACAGAACCTACAAGAGCTAATGATTATCCTGGGTAGTTGGTATGCTGAGATTATTGTGAATATTTTTCCTTTAAATGAGTTGTTTTTATTGTACTATTGTACATCTGTTGAATTACATTTTAAAAGAACAGTTTTAATTCTATTACTGAAAGGAAGCAGGCGAAAGAGCTGAATTCTGAAGTCAATCCGGCTTGCAAGGACCTTCTTGCCCGACGCCGAGATGGCCTTCCTGCTGTGTAGTTAGTTCTTTATATTGTGGCTCACCCAAGTGTGCCATGGTACTTGAATTAAGAGCACCTTAGTAATGTATTATAGTTGTCAAATAATAGTGGTACAAAATTGAGGCTTAGATGACAGGAGGAGGTGAAGATGGGCTCAGAAGACATGAAAGGATGTCTTTTTCAGAGCCCCTAAAAACTCTAGACAATCAGGCTGTTTACAGTACATCTAAACTCTTATAAGGTTTAATTATTTTGAGGTTTTTTCGATTTGTATTTTGAGCAGGTGTTAAATTGTACATTTTAGATCTGAAGGTAGATATTTTCTGAAATTGGGAACCCTGGAGAATAAAATGGGTGTAGTTGCAATTTTCTATCTCACACATTATTGGTGCAACTGTTTATCAAATGCATATTTTCTTACAAAAATAATATTACCCACAATAAATTGCCCGATTTGTTTGGCTAAAATAGTTTTGTTTTTTCCAAGTAACTAGATATACAACATGTCAAGCATTAAAACTGCACACCTGTAAAATGACAACAAACCTTGGTATCCAAATTTGTTCATAGGCAATGCCTGAAAAGTCTATATTAGTCATCAGTTTAATACCATAAAGATAACCATAAAAGCCTCATCATGCTGTCACACGCACTCCTGGGGGGGGGGACCATATGCAGCTGTGCCAACATACTTTGTGCAGACATGCTCTACTGGTGTCACTATACGAAAGCCAGTTGAGAGCAATTATGAACAGCAATTATTGTAGGAAGTCGCTGAAAAAGGCTGGATCACCAGCACTATTATGCAAAGAAAAAGGTGAAAACTGTATTTTATGGAGGAAAAATGTTGCAGCTGTTTATTAGACATTGTGCTTTAACAAATAAATTGCTCTCCAGTTAGGATTTAGGTCTATTTTATACTAAAAGCAGACTTGACATTGTTATATGCTGACCGTGCTGGTTTATACGATTTACCAGTTTTAAGAAAATAAACTTGCCTACCTGTGCAATAAGGAGCACTATGTATACAGTGGTGGCAGTTGTTCATAACAATGCAGTATGCTTGACTCTACAACTGCAATGAGAGTGCATGTTACACATTCAGCTTCAGAGATATCACAAAATAGACTGATAAAGTTAGTAGGCTTTCTGCACTGTATATAGAAGACATCTTTGTCTCCCACAAAAAGTGGAACTAAACACAGCTTCTTAAGCTGGGAGGACAACTGATTCACAGATTAAAGTTGAGTAGTAGCCACACATAACTTCTCCTTCCCTGACTGAGCCAAATCCTCCTTTGTAACACACATGCTCCCCCTCCCAGACACTGCAGCTCATAGTGGGAGGGTTTCAGCATCATTGGCAGTGCTGTCAATCCAGAAAGCAGTGGGCAGGACTAGGTGTTCTTGACTAGATGCTGATTGGTGAGCTACAGGTTTGTGAATCCGCAGTGACAATGCTGATTGCTGTGCCCCCTGCAACATCTTCTCATCCCACAATAGTGCAAGCAAGCACAGCCCACCTGAGAGTGGCAACGCTGCTCTTTATTTATTTTTTGTTTCCATGTTTAAAAAATAATTTTAGGCCTGAAGATTACATAAAACCCCCAAAACATTATATATTTTCTGAAAGCAGACACCCTAGAGAATAAAATAGTGGTAGTTCCTATTTTGTCTGTTGCACAATGTTAGAGCAACAGTTTACAAAATACAAAATCTCTGTAAAAAAAAATACACTAAAGCTAATTTTAGGAAACACAAATGCAATAAACTACCCAAGTTTTTGGTAAAATATTTAAAGATGAGGTCGCACCTAATAAATAGATATACAACATGTCAGACCTTTAAATTTGCACTTGCCTTTGAGCCAGCGACAAACATCAGTACCCTATATTTTCCATAGGTGATGCTTATGGAAACTGAACCCCAGCAGGTAATCAGTTTAGAGTTAATCGTCACTAATGGGTGTAGAATTTTTGCTCTCATTTATGTTCGTATGTGCATGGGGGGGGCTATTTTAGGTGCTTGGATGTAACTCCCCTGATATGTTACCTGCCCTTCAGAAAATGTAGTGGAATACAGTGTGCACTCCATGAAATTCTTTCTCAGCCATACAGTCTGGGTGCAGTGACACCAGGAAGTGGAAGTGATGTTTTACACACCGCTTCTGGGTCAGTAATTGGAAGGGGAGATAAGCGAATGGATGTTCGCTTGTCTCCCTCCCCTCTATCCAGTGGCACCTGCCAAGCTCGTCTTGGGTCTACTGATGGGCGTGCGAGCCTGGGAATCTGTATATTTAATATATTGTCGTTTTTATGAGCACCTCCACATGTTGCCATAAGACCCCCATTAAGAAAACAAATTACATACATCCACTATGGAAGGTATCTTACAGAGCACCTTGTGCGTTGTTCTGTTTTCCTTATTTTTTTAGGACCAGATTCCTCTTAATTGTTGAAAATCTATGAAGATAGAGGGAGCTTAGCACAACTGAACAATAAACAGATTCTTCCATCACTATACAATGGGGATATACTCTCCCACTGTGTCTGTTGTATTTTGACAGCTGGCCCTACCAGCTTCCAAAATACCAGAGCAATGGTTGCTTCTGATTGTATGTAGCTGCTTTTTGGCCAACAATTTTCCACCTGGCTCCTTTGATTTTTTTTTTTTTTTTAATTGGAATGCCAAGTGGAAATCAGACATTTGGGCCAACCACTGAGCGAATTTCTGTTGGTTTCTGAGGAATTCTTAGAGTTTGTGCCCATCTTAAGTAGAAAGTTTTTGTTCCAGTGTTTTTGTTTTCCTTTGATAGAGGACTAAGTAAAGCTGTGGATATTTTTTAATAATCATTTAAAATCAATCAACTACAGAAGGGCTAAGTCTGCCATTAACAGCCTGCAATTTTTGTCACTTTTTTTTTTTCTTTTTTGCTTTTTTTAATGTAATAAAAACACCTCTCACTTGTGCTAAGTTCTCCCACCGTTTGTTCACTTGTACTAAGTTCTTCTATTGTTTCTTAAGATGCTAAGTAGTCTGGAGAATATTTTTGGACATTGGGTATTGTATCTTTTACACACAGGCTAAAACCTGTCATCCAGAATGAATGGACATTTTTGGTAGGAAGTCTAATTTTACCACAGAAGTGTAAATCTAGTGAATGAACAGAATTTTCAGACATTTTGATTTTTTGAGTATTTATCAGTAGATTTATATTTTCCCTATGAGTGGCAGCTTCCCCATTTATTGACATGTATTAGAGCATTTACTTTATTTTAGTTATATTGATGGAGGATGAACCAAGCATAAACTGTGCCTTTTTTTTTTTTTTTTTTAAACCAGTTGTTGAATTGCAAGTCTTGAATTCCTGTTGCTGTTTGACAGATCAGGCTGAAACTTTTTTTGGGTATATACTGTAGATTGATATCAATTTAATTGTAAACAGTATTTTCAATATATTTAGACAATGTGGTTCTGTCTGGGTTATATTTCTCTGTATACATATATAGGTAGCCTTTTTGATCTTCATACCAATACTAATTTGAAGAAATATACTCTCTTCAGTAATGGTTAGTCAATGTGATCTAGGATACCTTGGCTGGGAGCTAGGGGACCTATGTTTTATTTATATATAACAAAGAGGTACTTAATTTTTAAAAAAAACGTAATTTGGTAATACTGTGAACAGCATGTTAAAGCACAGTTCTCCACCCAAGGTGTATCCTAGTGTTACTTAAAAATTAAACAATCTCATAAATGCTAATACGTATTTGGAACAATCAAAAATGCTTTCAGTATTTTTCTTCAGTGTTTAATATACACTGTGCATAGACAAGTGCAACAAATACAACCAATTATATGGTTTTTCTATTTGAAATGAATAATAAAATGAGCAATAAAGTAATTGTTCATCAAGTGTTAACCAATAGCAATGCTTCACATCCAATATGTATAATCCCTCAACGAGTGCTGATATCCTTAAAAGATGCTGAAATCCATAAATCCCTGCTTGCTCCTCCCTACTTCAAATTGACTAACTGGACAGATGTGATCTCATAAAATAAAAAGGTAATTGTCACTTTTATAAGCAGTGTCAGATCCTAGTTGGTCCTTTCTTACGGCCTCAGACTCTCAGCCCATAAGTAGTAAGCTAGAAGAAGGTGAATAATTTTATTTCTAATGCCAATGGTAGGAGTTTTGAATTAAGGAACTTTATTTCCTGTAACATAATGTGACATCTTTTGGAATGTCCTTTTGGACTACAATTTGTCTGATGTTTGAAATGAAGAATAGGAAAACGTATTAGCTTTAAAAATAGCTTTTTGATTGTTCCACATATTTATTAGTATCTATGAGAATGATTCATTTAAGAATTTATGTAGCACCCTGATGATGTATGTGAAAGATATTGACATTTCTTTTTTAAGCGACAACAATTGGGCATACTAATGGGACTGAAGAGAAAGTGTTGCTTTGTAACAGCAACAAATCGCATTTCTGCTGTTCCTTTTCCAGAACAGTTTAAAAAGAGCAGTTGACCATTGGTGATCAAAAATACAGGAATGTAACAAACTGCTGGGAAATCTCTCCTCATTGTTGTGTATCTGCAGGCTGATTTTGGCAATATTGATTTTGCCACTAAATTGCCTCTAATTTTGAATGCTATGCTGCTTAGATAAAATGTACTATGCTGCTTAGATAAAACAGTGTATGAATAGAAACCCCCTTTTATTTTTATAAACAAATCAATCCTACTTGAAAAAAAATTAGGCTGTTTTTTACAAAATTGGTAATTCACCCCAAAATCAATTGTACTAAAATCATGCTGCTCATTCCTTCACATTGCCTATACAAACATATGACAGTCTCCCTGTCATTTGATATTATACTGAGAGACTGAAAGGGAGAATCTGTTTGGACAGCAAGAGCAGGTGTCTCTCCATTTTGGCATGTAAAGCCTGCTTTCTATAGATAATGTCTCTTTTCTAATAAAGACCCTTGATCAATGTTTCCTACAGGAAGTAATAAGCCCTGCTCTTCTAGTTTCTCTTTTGTACATAGGATTTTACTACCGCTAAAACTTGTGTTGCTGTTTGTATTATTTTGTGCTAAAATACTAAACGCATAATTCCTCTGTAGCAGAACAATGCGATTTTTGAGAATGGCTTGCTTGGAGCATCATGATTTGTTATTATATATTTATATTGTGCCTTAAATAACTACATGTAAATGTATCTTCATTATGGAAAAATGTTTACTGTATGGAAACAGTTATATTTTTGTTTCTGGATAAAAAAATTAAAAAATATGTATATAAATGCTGCGTATAGACGATGAGCAGACTAGCCATATAAAGAGTATGAAATCCAGATATGAATCAGTGTATCACTTTTGATTTGGATTAAAGAGTTACAGTTTGTATGAGTCAATTTGTGTGATGTTTACAAAAAAGTTATCTTTGAAAATGAAGAGATTCTAAAATCACTAGAGATTCTAAAATCAACTAATAAGTTTACTGCATTCCCAGATGATGGCAGAGAAGCTGATATGAGGGTTATAGTCTGACACCCTGAAAAATACTGTATTCCATTAGATCATGTTAAAGCAGAGCTAAACTCTCCCAGGCACACCAGATAAAACTGAAAAAAAAATCTTCATCTGAAAGCCCAAAAAGTATGCAGGAATCTTAGAAACAAAAAACGTTTATTCACCATGGTAATCCCTTAAGGTTGTGCAATACCTAGCTCATCAATTCTGGGGCCCTCTTTAATAACATCTGTTGCCCTGCTTCATTAAAAATAGTAGCTGCCCACTCCTTGTGTCACTACTATATCCTGCACATGCCTATTGTGAAAAAGCCTCCAAGTCACATCGATTAAAGATGACAGCTAGGGGCTCAAGTGAGAGCTGGTGCTTCTGATTGGGGTGGAGGCTGATATCACTGGACAATTTTTTCAAACGTTTTGCTTCCTGAAAACCTTTTGGTGATTCTGATAGACCCCTTCAAACTGAACACAAATATAATCCACGGTGATGGAATCACATAAGAGTTTTGATAAATATGAAAATAGCCTTTAATGACCAAAATGCATGCGTTAAACAGGCCTAAAAGTGTTTTGCTGCTGATTTTCTTTTGTACCTAGTGTTTGGTACATCTCACTGTAGTGTTCAACAATAGTCAGCCAGCATTGATGGATTCCAGTTGGCCTTATACCGTTTTTCCATTGTGACAAGGTCCTGATGAAACTTTTCGCCATGTTTGTCACTGAGTACAACATCTAGTTAATAGTATATCTAATAGAAATTTATTCTGTGAATGCAGAAAATGAATCTTCAGTGACATGTTGCACTTTATGGTAGCTGAATGTAGTTTTGTGCTCTGTAGTTGCCAAGATTAAGGAAAGCATTTTTGTTGGTCCACAAAACAGATATGCCATCAATGACAAGCAGTGTTTCTTTGCATCAGTTATTCTTGGAAACATTTGTCTCAAATAATGAAAACCTTCACCTCTTTCATCGCTTTCACAAAATTTTTTGGTTTGAGTTTTATGTGACCCAGGGGCAAAAATAGCTTTGTCAGGTCAACAAGTGGTTCATGTGCCACGGAGTGGCCATTTCTTTTTAATTCACGGCTGTCCCATTTGCATATGTAACAACAGTACTTGCTATACCAGAGCTCTATTCTAAGCAGCAGAGGCACTACTTATTAGATATCCACAGAGATTCCAGTTGTACTTGGTGTAGTGGATGTGCTTCAACAACAGTTCCACATTTTCGTATGACTCATATATTCAGCTTAGCCAACAGGTATTGCAAATTACAAAAACAGAAGATTTCTATAAAATGACAAATGATAGATTAAATTACAAGTTATTTATGTGATTAGCTGCCAAAAATCTAAAAGATCAGAAGTGTTCAGGAAGAAAAAAAAACTGTTGTCCAGTATATCACCTTCTGAGTACTTCTGGTATGAACAGGATGCCAAGAATACAGCAAGGATTGTACTACCTATCAGCAGGAGAACAAAACTTTAGTAGAGGAACTCAATTCAATGTCAATTCTATTTTCTTGATCATTATGGAATGTGTTTAACCTCCCTAGCGGTATGATTATTTCCGATTTTTGGTGCTGAAAGCGGTACCATTATTTTGCATGGAAATATGTAGTTTTTTATTCTAGGCTGTAATTTTTAGGAATAACTCACTGAAATCTGTCCGAACAAGAGTCTAGTAAATATTCCGGATATGATAAAACTTGAAACACGAAATCATAAATTATAATTTAATAAATAATCATAAAAAATAATATAATAAATATAATTCAATAATATAATCAAACCAAAAACACTGAAATTTGAAATAGAGCGCCAAGATCGCACATCACTGAGCTCAGTCGCAAAATCGTTTTCAATGTCTGATGACGAATTTCCCCACAAATCATTATCACTCAATTCTGCAAGTGGTTCTGATTTATTATCGCTGTTCTCTAGCCGATCTAAAACCGTTTTTCACCTAAAGGGACGCTTTTTGGACGCCATGGACGTTTGGACGGATGCAGGGGATGCATCGTGGGAGCAAAGGACAAGGTAAGTGCTGCAGGGAATCCCTGTGCAACGCTGCATGGTAAGCCCGAGTGTAGCTCGGGGTTACCGCTTTTGGTACTGAAAGTTTACCCCGAGCTACACTCGGGAATACCGCCAGGGAGGTTAAAGTCAGCTTTCATATGAGACTGGTTTGTATCGGTGAATTTACTTTCATTTACCTTGACTGCTGAGTTTATACATAGAGCAATCTAAGGGGAGCCTCCAGCAATAACAAAGGGGTAAGCGGGAGGAACCACAGTGGCCAATAGGAGCCATGCTTTCCGACACACCCAGAAGCGATGAACAGCAGCGGCACCCTGAGCTTTGCATACCATCCTCCATTAACCGCAGGCCTCGTGCATGTGCACAGTTCAACCAACTTCTACAATGATCATAGTGATAGAACTTGCCCATCAGGAAGGTAGCTACAGGAAAAAATGACTGCTAGACTTCTGCTCCTAGTCATTTCTCCTGCCCCAGCCTGTGATTGGACAATAAAGGAGCAGCACTTGGATCAGGTCACTAGCTAAATTCTAATAGTGGGCGCCTACTTTTTACATTGCCGTAATAAAATCCTTAAAGCATGTGTTATTATGTACAGCAAATAAATGTGCAGCTGCACCTTTAAGTGTTTTCCACTTCATACAAATCTACAAAGTTTAGCGCTTACACTCTACAAATGAAAGTATCACCAAATTACAAACAATATATAATATTCCAGTCCAGTTTTATACATGAATATGGACTTGAATATTATAAGATATTGTTTGCAATTTGGTGATATTTTCATTTGTAGAGTGTAAGCTCCAAACTTTGCATATATGGGTTCAAGTCACAGTTTTCTCTTGTATAAGCAAAGCGTTTTCTGTTTTGGGCTGAAGATCACTATGCAAAGCATTGAAGCACTGACTGGTTCCCAGTGAACGTTCTGCTAAAGGGGAAGCGAACATCAAGATGGAACTAGTCAGTTAACCTCTTCAGTACTGGACACTTTCACCCCTTCGTACCCAGGCAAATTTTCAGATTTCAGCGCCGTCACACTTTGACAATTAGTCGTGCAACACTACCAAAATTACATTTTTATCTTTTTTTTTTTTAGACAGAGCTTTCTTTTGGTGGCATTTAATCACCAAATCAATCAATATTTAATTTTGCAAATAAATAATCTTTCTTCATAAATTTAAGCCAAAATGTATTGTTATTCCTTTGGTAAAAATAACCCAAATCAGTGTGTATTATTTTGTGTATAGGAAAGTTAGAGTCTAAATCTATGGGGTGTGTGTGTGTGTGTGTGTGTGTGTGTGTGTGTGTGTATGTGTGTATATATATATATTTGAAAATTGATCAGTCCAGATGTACAGACTTAAGTAAAATGTGTTTCTTTTAACCACTTGGCGTCCAGAGGATTTACCCCCCCCCTTCCTGATCAGGCATTTTTTTTGCGTTACAGCGCTGCGTTATTTTAACTGGCAATTGTGTGGTCATGGAACGCTGCACCCAAATTAAATTTGTCATTTTTTCCCCCACAAATAGAGCTTTCTTTAGGTGGTAATTGATAGCCCGTGCGGTTTTTATTTTTTGCGCTATTAAAAAAAATGGCAATTTTGAGAAAAAAAACAATATTTTTTACTTTTTGCTATTAAACATGTCCAGTAAAAAAATTTTTAAATAAAATTTCATAAATTTAGGCCAAAATGTATTCTGCAATATGTCTGCTAGAAAAAAAAAAAAATCCCAATACGTGCAAATTGGTTTACATGAAAGTTATAGCATTTGCAAATTGCGGTATATATACTGAGAGTTTTTTTTTTAATTTTTACTAGTAATGACCGCAATCAGTGACTTGTTGGGGCACTGCAGCAGGCATTCTGACTCTGGGGGGAACTAACTTGGTGTCACTGACATCACCAGTGACACCAATACAGTGATCAGTGCTAATAAAAAGCACTGACATTGTACTAATGGCACTGGGCATGCAGGGTTTAACATCTGGGGCGATCAAAGGGTTAACTGTGTGCTGGGTGTGTTTTACTTTGGGGCTGTATCTGTGTTCATTCAAAGCAGTGTGCACAGGCTGACATGGAGGAGAACGGTAATCACCGGCCTTGGACTCAATGATTGGTGGCGCAGGTAGGACGTGCACATGCCCCCCCCACCCGGAAATGCAAAATCACATATATACGTGATTTTGCGCACCCGTACCGCCCTGTAGCAGTATATGCTATAGGTCAGAAAGGAAGCGGTTAAACAATATTTTATTTACATACTGTCACTGTTTTGTTTTTGGGGTGTTTTTGGTTTTATTTAATGACTGCTTAAAACAGTGATGATCACTGTTATAGACAATCGTTTTTATTAATGGAATCCATTCATTCAGTGTGTACTATTGTGAAAGCTGTGATTGGCCACAGCTATCACATGGTAAAGGGTAAAGATGCTCTGTGGTTGGCTCTGCCTGTATCATGTGACCAATCACAGATCAACTCAGTAGTACACAATGGCTATGAATGAACTGTTGTGATTGGTCACAGTGATCACATGGTACCCGGGCCTGCCCAGTACAATGATTGGTCACCCGTTCTGTCCAGTGGACACAGGCGACAGATTGTGCCACAGCGTGGCTCCTAGGGCGCACACAATGCACGTGACTGGGAGCAAATCATTTGATGTCATCCCAGGATGGGAGAGCTCCCACTTGGCCATCAAGTGACAATAGGATGGGCAGGAAGCAGTTCATGACAGCTTTGTATTAAATATTTTTGATGACTTTTAATGAATACACACTGAGAAGGTGTTAAATAGTTGCCAGGAGTTCCCGCTTTAGCTACTATAATTCAGGATTTAGTTATCAACTTTACTCCTTGTCTTCTGTACTTGGTTGTTTCCTCTCTCCATAATTTATCCACAGTCTGAGGTCAAATTGCATGCAGTTTGTTGTATGAAATATGGCACACTTTGTATCTCCTTTTTGTATGACTAGAGTTCACCAAAACATTTAAATGAACTGATTTTCAGAACCTACAAATCAAGTAAACATACAAGGTATGAGTTTTAACATGTTTTATATATAACAATAGATAATGATTATAATGTTTCTTCATACAAAAAAATATCAATTGAAATAGTATTTAGAGACACTGTGAGCTAAAGCTGCATTAATCCCAAAAACAAAAATATATTAAATTGCAGTTCACCATATGCAGTTCTTATATGTGGTGGCTGCATTAGTTTTCTTTTCAAGACTTTCCTTTATTTTTACCTGGTGATCCAACCAGTAAGTCTGTTATTATTCAACTTTACCAGACCAAGCTGTCCTAAGTAGCAATTGAAGGGCTGGAATAAACCATTTAACACTGCCATGGGAGCTTACAGTGGTTAGATTTTATTCATTTATGATAAATAATGGTTTGCTGTAACCACTTCTAAGTGTTTGCTGAAATTCGGCTTCAATTTGTTAGTCAAGTCCATCTAAATCTTCTAGTTGAACACTACCCTCTGCCCAAATTGACAGTGCTGCTGTCCAACAGTGTCTCCATTGCTCCTTCACCCAGCATACAGACTCCCTAAGACTGGAAGTGTTACTGGCTGGATTACCAGGTGAAAAAAAGAAAACTAATGCAGCCACCACATCAAAGGATTGGTAAACTGCAATATATTTTGTTTTCGGCTTTAATACCACTTTAACCAGAGATATTCACATTAAAGGTAGCCCCTTTCAGCCGTGATTTTGCTCACTGAACCCTCAGATGGAGGAGTCTGCTGCGGGATGAGTCACTCCATTGACTTCCAATTATTTGCATATATTTCTTTCATCTTTTGATCTTTTTGAACAGCAGGCTTTTTACAGCAAATGTTAAAAAAAGAAAAAAAAGGCCACCTAAAAAAACAAACCCAAGAACAACCGCTGCACACTGGCTAAAAGACTACATAATATTCATATGGAATATTTCATATTTTTAGTCACACGGGACACAGGATCTTTTGTCTTTAATTGTGGGTTATATACAGACGATTGGACACTGGTAAAAAAACAAAACAAAAAGAAAGCTACGGGTACATCCCCTATATAACCCTTCCTACTCCCAGATGTCTTCAGTTTTTTGCCAATGGGATATACATCTTTACTGAGAGAAGCATTTTAAGAGGAAGTTTTTTCTCTTAAGATTCTTCTATTAAGATTCCTGGCTGCACTATAGTCCCTGAAGCTTCTGGATCTGTTGAGCCTTGGGGGTTGTACCTGGACACCACCTGGAGAAAAGGTGGTGTTATCCTGTAATGTTAGTTTGAGCATGGGACCTTGCGTGAGTGCTGAGATTAGCACATGGTGAATCACATTGAAATTGGATGATTTTTTAGACAGCAGCCATCTGGATCCTTGGATTTTATGCTACGTTGAATTAGTCACATGGATCTATAGAGGTCCAGGGTTTGCCAGTAATGGGACCCTGTCTCTTGTCCCTGAAGCCATGATGGGTCTGGTTCCATAGATCCTGCCCAGAATGCAAAGACATCTGCCGTAGTAAGTATGGAGCTTGTGAGCTTTTCTATCCCAGGGTGTGGTGTGGCCCAGCCATGGAGTGGAACAGAACCACCATTTTCCCCGACCTTCTGCCACAAATCTGTCACACCGCTCCTACTGCGCCTAAGTGGCATCATTGCATATACAGTTAGGTCCATATATATTTGGACACAGGCACAATTTTAGTTTCTTTCAGGTATTTACAAAACCATATTCAAACTATAGTTATATAATGGATATGGGCTGAATGTGCACATTCTCAGGTTTAACTTGAGTGTATGTACATCCAAATTGGAGGAGGGGTTTAGGAATTACAGCTCTTAAGAGTACCCATCCCCCCTTTTTCAAGGGACCAAAAGTAATTGGACAAATGAATATAATAAATAAAATGATTATTTATGATATTTTGTTGAGAATCCTTTACTGGCAATGACTGTCTGAAGTCTGGAACCCATGGACATTACCAAGAACTGGGTTTCCTCCTTTCTGATGCTTTGCCAGGCTCTAACTGCAGCTGTCTTCAGTTGGTCTTTGTTTGTGGGTCTTTCTGTCTTTAGTTTTGCCTTCAGCAAGTGAAATGCATGCTCAATTGTGTTGAGATCAGGTGATTGACTCGGCCATTGCAGAATATTCCACTTTTTTTCCCTCAAAAGCTCCTGGGTTGCTTTTGCAGTGTGTTTTGGATCATTGTCCATCTGTACTGTGAAGCACCCTCCAATCAACTTTGCTGCATTTGGCTGAATCTGGGATGACCGTATATTTGTAAACACTGCAGCATTCATTTGGTTGCTTCTGTCTTCTGTCACATTATCAATAAACACCAATGACCCAATGCTACTGGAAGCCATGTATGCTCATGTCATTACTTTGCCTTCACCATGCTTTACAGATGACATTGTGTGCTTTGGATCATGAGCTGTTCCAAACCTTCTCCACACTTTTTTTCTTCCTGTCATTCTGGTACAGATAAATCCTAGTTTCTTCCATCCAAAGAATGCTTTTCCATAACTGGTCTGGCTTTCTTAGATGTTTTTTGGCAAAGTCTAATCTGGTGTTTCTATTCTTCAGGTTTATGAATGGTTTACACCTTGTGATTAACCCTCTGTATTTGCTCTTGTGAAGTCTTCTCTTGATTGTAGACTTTGACAATGATACACCCACCTCCTGTAGAGTGTCCTTCACTTGTCTGGATGTTGTGAATGGGTTTTTCTTTACCATAGAGAGGATCCTGTGATCATCCACCACTGTTGTCTTTTGTGAACGTCCATTCCTTTTTATGTTGTTGAGCTCACCAGTGCATTCCTCTTTCCTCAGAATGTACCAAACTGTTGATTTGGCCACTTCTAATGTTGCTGATATCTCTCTGATGGATTTGTGTAATTTTTGAAGCCTTACAATGGCCTGTTTCACTTACATGGACAGCTCCTTTGAACGCATGATGTAGGTTCACAGCAATAGATTCCAAATGCATATACCACACTTAGAATTAACTCCAGACCTTTTACCTGCTTAATTGATGATGAAATAACGAAGGAGTAACCCATGAAACAGCCATGAAACAGCATTTGATTCAATTGTCCAATTACTTTTGGCCCCTTGAAAAAGGGGGGATGGCTACTCTTAAGTGCTGTTTTCCCAAAACCCTTCCTCCAATTTGCTTGTACATACCCTCAAATTAAACCCGAGAGTGTGCAGCCCATATCCATTATATAACTATAGCTCGGATATGGTTTGGTAAATACCTGAAAAAAACTAAAATTGTGCCTGTGTCCAAATATATATGGACCTAACTGTATACACATAATTTTCGTCCTCCTTCCTAGCTTCCACAGTACTGCACAGCTACCCTTGGACCTGTGCAGTACTGTGGAAGCTAGGAAGGAGAAAGAAAATTATCCTTTTGGCATAGATTTTCTCCTGTCTTAATGATACCATTTCTACCCATACTTGATGCTCTTGTTTAGCATTAGAGAAGGGTTGCGTTTCCACAACCTAAGGTCTCTAGCTTGGGTTCCCTAAAATTGCCCAAGCCTGCTAAGACCCTCCCAGTCGACTTTCTCGGAGCCTGTCTTGTACAGTGACTGACCTCACAAAAAAGCAATTTGCCCATCCTAAGTGATGTGCCCAGCAATATCACATATAGGAGAGGTTCCTGTAGAAATGAAGAATAAATTAACTACAGTTGCTTCATTTTTTCATATCAGGACTAATAGAAACCATGGACTTTGGGGAGGTTTCTCCCTGGAATTCCCTACAACCTCTCCAACTACACTACTGTGGAAACATTTTAGACAGGTGTAAAAAAAATATGTAAATTAAGAATGCTTTCAGAAATTGAAGTTGAAATAATTGGATTTTTCTACTTACCTTTAAAATCTATTTCTTGGAGTACATAATGGGACACAGAGCAGGCTATAAATATTACCATTTGGGTTATGCACCACCTATAGGTGAATGGACACTGGCCTACCAAAAACACAGGAAATCACCCTTATATATAATTTCTCCTACACAGGAAGCATACCAGTTTTGTAGCAAGCAATGAAATTCCAGAAAAGAGGGGAGGTGCCTCTGTATCCCATGATGTACTCCAAAGAAATGGATTTTACAGGTAGATATGCAGAAAAGATTTAATTTTCTTTATTGTACATCGGGACAGAGAACATGCTATAAACTTGACCATCTGCGATGTCCCAAAGCCATACACTTGAGGGAAAGGAAACACAACCACTGCCATCAATCCCAAAGAATCTACTCTGCTGCCCATAAAACTCTGCCGCCAAAAGCAGTATCCTCTGCAGCTCATCCAACTGGTAGAATTTTGTGAACGTTTGCAGTGAAGACCAGGTTGGGGCCTTGCAGACCTGAGCCACTGAAGCCTGATGACAAATTGTCCAGGAGGCTCCCACACTTCTGGTGGAGTGTGCTTTTACCCAAATGGGTGGAATGTTACCCTTCAAACCAAAGGCTTGAATGATCAGCTGGTAGATCCAACTAGCAAGAGTTGGCTTGGATGCTGCCTGTCCTTTCCTGCGCCCTCCAGGCAGCACAAGCAAGGATTCAGACTTCCTGATTTGTACCAACAATCTCAAGTAGATCCTGACAGCTTGAACTACATCGAAAGTATACAGCGCTTTTTCCGCTGACGAATGCGGACTAGGAAAACATGTCCTTATTCAAATGAAAACCACTAAAAACCACTTTAGGCAAAAAAGATGGATGGGAATGCAACACCACCTTATCATTATGCAAGACCAAAAACCGCTCCTTTCATGAAAGAGCCACCAGTTCTGACACCCTTTTAAACCGAAGTGATAGCAACCAAAAAAACACTTTTCGAGTTAAAAGGACTAATGGAATCTCCGGAATCGGTTCAAATAGTGGCTTCCGCAGCACCACCAACACTGAGTCCCAAGGGCAAAAGGGTGGCTGGATCTGTGGGACTGTATGAATCACTCCCTTTCACGAAGGTGCAAATCAATGTGTGAGAAGGAATTGTCTTGAAAAAAAATGGAGAGAGCTGAAATGTGACCCTTAATGGTACCTAAAGGCTAACTTAGCCAAAATTCTCCCAATCGTATATCTCCGAGATGCCATTTTCTGGCTTCACACCAGGAAATATAAGACCTCCAGGTCCTGTAGTAGATACTTCTTGAAGCCATATTCATGGTGCTCAACAGTGTGGAGTATACTGCTCAAAAACATTAAAGAAACACTTTGAAAACACATCAGATCTCAATGGGAAAAAATATCATGCTGGATATCTATACTGATATGGACTGGGTAATGTGTTAGGAACGTAAGGATGCCTCATCGTTTGATGGAAATGAAAATTATCAACCTACAGAGGACCGAATTCAAAGATACCCTGAACATCAAAGTGAAAAATGATGTAGCAGGCTAGTCCAATTTGCTGAAATTTTATTGCAGTAATTCAAAATGGTACTCAGTAGTTTGTATGAAAATTAAATAGAATAGTGTCATCAATAAAAAATAAACAGTGCCCAAGTGTAAAAAAAACCTTTCAGTGCTCAATCAGCCCAAAGGCAATACACTTTTCCACTGACAGTGCTCCAAAACAACATAAATTCTTGTGCTTCCACTGATAGTGCTTCACTGCAAAATGAATTTAGTGCCCCTTCACCTGAAATAGGATGGCCGCTCACCTCAAATAATGGACCTATATATCAACATAGGTTTAACAAGCATGGTCATTCTATAAACAGACTCCAGATGGCAGCAAAGGACTTGTATCATACATTAACAGGGATGGTACTAAACGATCACCCACAGGAGCCTCTTCACCACTCAGCAATGTATCAGTAAAATTTGCATATCAGCATAACAGCATGAAAACGTCGAACTTCTGGTCCCCAGGTCTGTAACTGGAAGTGACATCACTAAGCTCCGCCCCACATGTTACACCACCAACCCATGTGGCTTCGTCAGGGATCCCTGTGTACATGTTTGTTAGATCCCCAACTAAGAGAGGGGCTGCAAGGTATACTGCATTAACTTAATGAGATATGCACCACTTCTAAATATTAAAAAGATAAAGAGACTCCTTTTCTTCTTTTTTTTTTTCCCCCAAACTAGGAATTATAATATTGTATAAATATGTACCTTCATTTCCCCTTGCAAGATATTTTACATCTGCACTAGATTTACTTTATATGATGACGATGATGTTTAGACACATGAGATACATAATGCACATGTACTAACTTTTATTGTATATTTTAGATACATATTCACGCTTCAAAGCTATTATTTGCAAATTATCCCATCAGGATACAAGAGTTTTTCAGTAATTGAAATATACAGTATGTTCCTAAAAGGATTCATATATATGTAAAGTAAACTGTATAGAATATGGGTAAAGGTACATGGATATGTATGGATGGTTAAAATGTGAAATGACGCTCGCTTAATTTTTAAAGATATATATTTTTAATACGTATTCAATAAAAATGTATGGCTTCTAAGATACTGTAAGTGCAATATATGTTTGTGAATTCTTTGTTCAGCTTGTGTGAAGACCTATGCACCTCTACAAATCCCTCTTTGTTGTTTGCTTTCTCTAAAGCCCTCCTCCTTTTCTTAATTACTGTTTATGGAATTATCTTTTATAGAAACAGATCTTTTACAATTCTGGAAAGCTCTGTCTTATGTCTAGCCAAAGTTCTAGGAGCGTATGCATGCCCTAGATGGCACTGTTTCCCAACATCTGCAGAAAACTTGCACATCATTTGACAGAAACATGTAATATAATATATTAGCATGATAACCCCTTTCCTGCTGTCTTCTGATTAAGGTCTTTATATAACTATACTAATATTGGCATCCTGTTTGATTTTCCTCCCTTGTCCACACACATCACCAGTGCTAGCAAGCGTTCTATTCAGAATGTTGACTTAGCTGCATACTATTATTATATTATTAATAAAGGGGATTTATATAGTGTCAAAAATATTCCGCACATAAAAGATGGCTTTGGTTCAACATCTCAAACCCGAAACATTTGAAATATCAAGAGAAAGATTAGTGCCAACAGTCTGAGCAGCACTTTCAAAAATAAAGGGAGACAGTACAGTTACAATACATTTCAATAAAAGAGAGTTCAGAAGGCCCTGCTTAAGAGAGCTTACGACCTAAAGGGAGGGTTAAGTGATAGAAAAGGTAATAACTGTGGGGGATGAGCTGATGGAGAAAGTTAAAATAGAATTTACTAGCTGGAGGCGGGATAGGCCTCCATGAAGAGATGAGTTTTCAGGAATTGCCTAAAGACAGAGTAAAAGCTGGACAGATTGAGGTAGGGAGATCCAGAGGATGGACAAGGTTTTGGAAAGTCCTGGAGGTGAGCAAGGGAAGAGGAGGTGACAAGACAACTAGAGAGCAAGGAGATCTTGGGAGGAGTGAGGTGAATCATTTGATTAAAGTAGTTTTAAAGCCTTAAGGTTTGTTTTTTTTTTTTACTTTAAAGTTGTTGTAAAGGCTGAAGGGGCAGGTGGTTAGGTGGGTGCACTTTTTGGTCACAGGGTTAAAAGAGGGAAGTATTGAATGTAGTGGAGTATATGGCATGTTAGTTGGGAGAGATCTCTGAAATGTGAAGATCTTGTCATAAATGACTTCAAACTTCTTTATGAAATGATTGGCAATCTCTTGGGCAGTGAGTGAGTTAGTGGGTGCAGGCAATGGTGGGTGAAGTAGAGTATTCAGGGTAGAAAAGCGTTTCACAGGAACTACCTGAAAGGGTGTTAATGAAATGTTAAGATAAATCTATTTGGCGTTGAAGAGGGAGGAAATGTATTTTTGGAGAGCAAATTTATTCAGGGTGAAGTCTTTCTGGGATTTAGTTTTACTCCACAGGCACTCAAAGTGGCTATGTCTTTTGAGACTTTCGGTGAGGTGTGTTTGGCAAGGTTGTAGTGGTCCATGCGTGATTGTGTGTAGAGTGAAGGGAGCAAGTGTGTCAAGGGAGGATGAGAGCAAGCTGCTGTAGACAGAAGTTGTCAGGTGTCAGGGAATTCCAGTGCGGTGACTGGTACATAGATATGCGTATACCATCACTCATAGAAATGAGCATAGGCACATCGTTCATAGAAATAAGCATAGGCTTGTGCATGCACCAGATGGGCTCTTTAAGGGATGCTGTTGTTCGCTGTCAGTGCTGACTGGTCTTTAAGCTGTTGCCTGTGTCCTGCTACTACTTTACTGTTTCCCTTGTTCCTGACCCGGCTTGTCTTTGACCTGATCCTGTTTCTGCCTTGTCGCTAGTTCCTGACCATGTCTCTACTTGATGATTCTGTACCTTGCTGCCCACCTGCTGCTGACCTTGGCTGTCCCTGTGACAACACTTCTGTTCCTGGTTTTGTTCTCACGAGTGCATACCCTGCTGTCATCCTTACCAGATCTGCTCACCACAGTGCGTTCCTTTCTCAAGTCTGCTGGGAGTCCTGACAATCCTCACATCTGGAACCTGCCAACCAGGTGGGGTGCCCCTTTAACTTTGACTGGATCTCTGTGCACATTTACAGTTATTGACCTGATGTTCTACCAGCTTGCCTCGGACTGCATCGTCTGCTGCAAGCCAGCACTCATGTTCCTCCTGTCCCTCGGTACCCTCTGTTCCACCTTCAGTGGGACCTGGGCTGGGAGATACAAGGGAGGCCAACCTTGTTATTTCAGTCTCCAATCAGTGATGGAGTCTGAAAGGGAGGCCGCTCTGCTCACGACCCTCTGCCAAACGGTTACTGTACTATCCAAAGTCATGCAAGGGCTACACAAGGACTTCACTCAAATAGACAATCAGTTACAATCTATGACGGGTGCTTTTTCTTCCTCAGTCTCCCTGGCTCTGAGAGATTCTTCTGCTCAGACCATGGCCATTATCACCAGTAATGGACCTCTGCCACCCGAAACCAGGGTACCTCTGCCTGAATGTTTTTCTGGAGACTGTGGGAAATTCAGGACTTTCTAGAACTCCTGTGAGTTATATTTCTCCCTCCCATCTCAGACTTTCACATCAGAAGACATTAAGGTGGGTTTCCTCATATCCTTGCTCCAAGAGGAACCTCAGACCTGGGCTCATCTTCAAGAATGGTGTGACCCTGCCTTGTCTTCTGTGAGCTCCTCCTTCTCGGCCATGACCCAGTTTTACAATGATCATCTTTTTTGTCACCAGAATGCTGAAGCCATGCTCAGCAATTTGCTCAAAGACCTGTGGAAGACAACGTCTCTGATATTTGACTATGGCATGTGGACACTAAGTGGAATGCTTCTGCTCTTCAATTCCAGTTCCACTTGGGTCTGTCCGAATCTGTAAAGGACGAACTTGCCAGGGTAGGAGTACCCATTGTCCTCGAGCACTTTCTCGATGACTCTCAGTATTCAAATTGATTGTCTACGTGAAAGACTAGTGGAATGATCTGCTAACATCTATCATAATCAAGCTGAGTCTAGGGTCTCAGTTGTTCAGCCTGTTGACAGCAAGTCAAGGGACTCTTCTGCCACTAGTAAGTCCCCCCAACTCCGCTATTTGAGATTTCCATTGTCACAGCAAGAATGATCACAGCACCGCTGTGTCTTTACTGAGGAGATGGTGATCACTTCCTGCGGACCTGCCCTGTATGAGGCCTCAGGAGACTTGCTAGTCCTCCACACACAGTTGCTGCTATGGACTCTGGGAGAATGCATACTCTCCTTTCTGTTACTCTACGGTTTCCAGGAAAGACTCGTGCTGTAACTGCCATTATAGTCTGTAGAGCTTGTAGCTGTTTTGTGGACTCCTCCTTCACTACTCAACATGGATTACCTCCCAGTGCCAAGGAGAACAGTTTTTCAGTTCATCTGGCAGATGGTTGAGGTATTAAATCTGGGCCGGTTATCTTGGAGACTGTGCCAATCCCATGTTCCATGTAATCGAGAGTTCCTTCGTCTGGATGTTATCGCCTCTCTGTTGTTCCCTGTCATCCTGGGTCAGCCTTGGTTAACAGCCCATAACCCTCATATCAAGTGGGCTACTGGGGAAGTATCTTTCTTATCTGATTCTTGCCAGATGTCCTGCTTTCCACCAGCACCTGAGCCTGAGAAACATCTTCTCAGTATCAACATGGACTCTGAAGTTGTTAAATTGGTACCTACAGCTTATCATGAGTCTTAAATAAGAAGAACGCTGACACTCTTCCACTGCATCGGACCTACGATTGTCCCATCGAACTGTTACCTGGTGCAGAGATTCCCTTTGGGAGAATTTACCCGCTCTCTGAACTAGAGTTTGGAAAGCTTTGAAAATACATTAATGAGAACCTTGAGAAGGGGTTTATCCAACCCTCCATCTCACCAGCCAGCTGGTATCTTCTTCATAGAAAAAAGTTCATACACTTTGGTGGTTTGCAGGAACCTCAATAAGGTTTTCATAAAGAACCAGTACCCCTTGCTACTCATTCCTGAACTATTCCAGAGATTAAAGGATGCTCGAGTGTTTTCCAAACTGGACTTGAGGGGGGCTTACAATTTAATAAGAATCAGAGAGGGTGATGAATGGAAAACTGCCTTCCGGACTCGTTTTGGGCACTTCAAATACTTGGAGATGCTCTTTGGTCTCTGTAATGCGCCAACGTTTTGGTAATGATTTTTGTTTCAGGACTATCTGGTTCTTTTATCATTGTCTATCTAGACGATATCCTTATCTTCTCTGCTTCCCTGGATTTCCATCAGGGTCACGTAGGGAAAGTTCTGAGCATACTAAGGGAACATCGTTTTTATGCAAAACTTAAAAAATGTGAATTTGAAAAACATAATGTGACAGACCGAACTGGGATGGGCTTTTGGAGGGGACTACAGGCTAGCCTCTTACCTACTGACCATGGCCCTGGCATCTCAGGGGGCTCACTTTTTTGGTGTGTGCCTGGGGGGACCTTTGGAATAGTTTCCTTCTGATTCAAGTCCATGTCTCCCCAAAACACACAGACTCTGAGAACTGGAGGACCAGGATACATATTTGGGGTCTCCGTACCCAAACCAGCACTGACTGCTTCAACCCCCCCCTTCCTAGTCTCAGAGACTCTAAGAAAATGTCAATATAATCAGCTCAAAACAAACCTGATGCTCGAACCTGTTCATTAAGGTGTTATATGTCTTTCTACCATTGTGTACCTCCTAGGTGTGCATTCAATTGTTAATTGAGGTAATTGAGCCACCTATTGTTTGTCTGTTGGCAAGTCCTCTTGGAAGGATGGGATGTTTATCCTAATGTATGTATCCTGTGTCTTAGCGGTGAGGAAGTGGTTCTCTGATGGAGTCATCTGATCAAGGTGACAGGCTTTGCATCACATTTGGTGGCAAGCGGGACCCAGTGGCGGGTGATATTAAAGAAGTGTTCCAGGAGCCGGTCACCATGGAAGCGAACTTCCAGTGGCAAATGCTAGAGAATATTGCACAGTATGGAGAGCCTGGTTCTGCCCAGGACATGCTGGAATTGAGAGACGCAATTCACCGGAAGCTATGGATGGAGGCTCTCCAAGAAGAGCAAGACTATGATGAAAATATTCTCCCTACATTCCTGGATATGTACTGGCTGCAGTTGGATTGCGTATACCATTCCTAGGAGAGAATCCTCGGAAGGAATAGCTGATAGAGCTGTATAGGCAGGATGGTGCTGGATGACGGTTATTGGGCGCTGCAGTGGTATGTTACCCAAGTGTGTCCAGGGCTGAAGAACAGCGATCCCATAGAAGGCTATCACTACAGTGGCCTGGGATTGATATCTGAGATGCTTCAAGGGGATCCACATTTTGGTAGTGCAGCAGAGTGGAGGTAGGAGGACATCTGAGATTTTCGGGAGTTGGAACTTCCCAGTAAGCTCAGATTGAGAAGTGACTTGGACTTTATAGTGACACAAGAATGGGAGCTGGAACAAGCATATAAAAGACTGTTCGACGAAGCTCAACAGTATGCCCCAGCACCCATGGATTTTATGGATTACGAGTTACCCACCGAAGTGCTGGCACTGGGCCCAGGTGCCGCCAGCCCTTGCCCTGGATTTTCAGCAAATCCAGTGACTGGGAATTAGACTTTTCTGCTGACGAAGAACAACCCAGTGAGCCTCCAGCAGAACAGCTGGCATGAAGGCAGAGCACTACTGACTTCTGCCTAAAACAATTGGTGGCCCTGGGGGATTTGTTTGAGGTCCATAATTTTTCATTTTGCTTCCCAGCAGAAGAGCTGGCATCGAGGCAGAGTGCTACTGACCTCTGCCTACAAAAATCAGTGGCCCTGGAGGATTTGTGCAAGGCCACAGAATTGTAATTTTGTTTTCCAGTGGAGGAGCTGGCATCAGGTCACCACTGAACTCTGCCCAGCACAATAGCACTTATGGAGATCCAGGGTGGGCAGCCCTTCTCCCTAGCAGTACGCCGATACAGTGGAACTCCTAACCCCAGCCGAAGTTCTGGCAGCGGGGCAGAGTACCTCCAGTGTCTGCCCATACACAGTTCCAGCAGAAGTGCTGGCAACAGGACAGAGGGTCTGAGACCTCTGCCCCACACACTCAGCAGTTTCAGGGGCCCAGGGACAGGAGATGGTCATCCTTCCTCTGCAGCAGTCAGCCAGAGCAGAGGAAACTGTCTTCCCTCCCCAGCAAGGATTCATGCAACTGGGAGACAGTACCAGGGGAATTTTGTCCCAGCAGCTGGATAAGGGTACAGGAGATGGAGCAACTAGCTCATCCCCCCAGCAGCAGTTCCACAGTCAGGGAAAGGAGGTGGTCGTCTTTCCTCCCCAGCGACAGATCCACAGTGCAGGAGGGGAGGTTGTCGTCCTCCCTTCCCAGTGGCAGTGTAGTGACTCAGGAGTGCAGGATGTTGATCTCACAGTAGGAGTCCAAGAGTCCAGGGAGAGTCATCCTCCCTCCCCAGCAGACAGCCAGAGCAGAGATTTGGGATCCCCAGTTGAAGCGCTGGCCTCTGCCCAGCACCTACCGTGTCTTCACGGCTCCAGGGAGTTGGGGCAGTCAGCTCCTCTCCCCAGCGGCAGACCGAACTACAGAACAGTAAAAACCTCCCAGCTGCAGCACTGGCAGCCGGACAGAGGGTCCACAACCTCTGCTCCTCACCTACCAATGACAAATTTTCCCTACGGCCAAGAATTGAGATTATGTCGACCGGCTATGTGGGTTCACTCTGCCCAACTAACGCATGTCCAGGTAGAGATCTGGGACCTGGCTAGTCAACTTTTGAGGGGGGAGAAATGTGACAGACCCAACCAGGACAGGGGTTTTGGAGGGGACTACGGGCTAGCCTCTTGCCTACTGGCCATGGCCTTGGCATCTAAGGGGGCTCTATTCTTTGATGTGTACCTGGGGGGACCTTTGGCGTAGTTTCCTTCTGATTCAAGTCCATGGTTCCCCAAAACACACAGACTCTGAGAACTGGAGGACCAGGATACAGATTTGGGGTCTCTGTGCCCAAAACAGCATTGCCTTCTTCAACTTCACCTCCCCCCCAACCTTCCTAGTCTTAGAGACTCTAACAAAATGTTAATATAATCAGCTCAAAACAAACCGGATGTGATTGCTCTAATCTGTTCATTAAGGTGTTCTGTCTTTCTACCATTGTGTGGCTCCTAGGTGTGCATTCCATTGTTAATTGAGGTAATTAAGTCACCTATTGTTTGTGTGTTGGCAAATCCTACATAATGAGAATATACTGATGTCAGCTTCACCTCATTAACTAATCAGTGTGGGATGTTTATCATAATGTATAATATTTGTGGTTATTGTTCATGTGGGGACAGCCCCTATTTGTGAAGTGTATAAAAACCTGTGATTTCTGTAAAAAAAAAAAAATAGTTCATGTTTGGCATCTAATCTAGTTTTGGGTGCAATGCCCAGCTATAATACCTTGATCCTGTGTTCCAGCGGTGAGGAATCGCTTCTCTGATGGAGTCACCCAATCAGGGTTAAAGGCATTCTGTCACACATACTATCCAATTTTTGGAACTTATCTGTTCTGATGGGACTGCCATGGATCCCCAGGAAAGTGTCTGCAATACTCGACTGGCCTATGCTAGTGGATAGGAAGGCTTTGCAGCAATTTGTGGGATTCGATAATTTTTACAGAAAGTTTATCAAGACCTTTTCCAGTATTATTTCTCCTGTTACGCAGTAAACCAGGTTGCACACAACTTTTGCATAGTCCTCGGAAGCCCAAGCAGCTTTTGAAAAACTGAAGAATCTCTTTCAAGTCTGCTTCCATCTTGAAACATCCTGACTCTGCATTGCCTTATGTTCTGGAGGTAGATGCTTCCGAAAATGCAGTGGGAGCTATACTTTCACAGTCTGGTGTTTTCAAATGTAGTTTGTAAACCAGCACCAGTGACCTGATTGGCAGCTGCTCTAGTACCAGTGTTCTATTACCAGTGTAAGCCAGTACCAGTGATCTGATCGCCAGCCACACTAGTACCAGTGTTCTATTAGTAGTGTAAGCCAGCACCATAACCTGGACACCTGGCACACCAGTACCAATTTAAGCCAGCATTGAGGGGCATACTGAACCAAAAAGGAGGTCTGGTTGGTTAAAATATGACCAGGTTTGTTTAATCACTAGGGCCCCTTGTTTGTATGGTCACTTTATTGGAAAAGTGTGCTAAAAGTGAACTTAAAAGCCACCATTTCCATTCCCCAGTTTATAAATGTAGCACTACACCTTTAGGAGTCACTGAGTTTTGGGTCCCCCTTAAGCTCTGCACAGCCAGGCAACATGCATTTTTCATACTTTGCAGACTGGGGTCAAAGAACAGTCTTTGAGCTTGGTTTTGTGACTTTATTGTGCGGTTAAGAACTTGGGTTGGGTCTAGGGGTATATGGGATGCCTGAAGTACTGTAGAATTTGAGGACACTCTACTTAGCAACTATGTACAAAAATGTGAATAACAACAGTCTCTCTTTAAGGGGTGCTTAAGCCCCTTCAGTGTACTTAGTCAGACCCTGGATGAGTCCTTCTCTTCACTCAGCTGCCTTGAGGGTATCCCTGGGCAAGGGGGCCCAGAAACTGCCAATTTAAAACAGCAGTCCTGGATCAGAAACTAGTTGGGTTTTTCATCTGAATGCGCTCTCCCCTTATCCGGCCCAGGGGGTGCAAGAGTACTCACAGTGTCCTCTCCTGTCAGCTTGGTGGGTTGGTGGCTGCCTACAGGCCTTTTGCTGGGCTGGCTCCTTCCCTGCTGCTCAGGATGTCCTCCCTAGGAGACGGTGGTGCAATGCAGGTCCTCTTTTTCCAGCAACCACCCATAAGTAGACCCCCTCCCAGGCTCCAAACTCCAGCTCCTCACTCCATCTTCAACCCGACATTCTGACCCTGCTCTCCAGGCTCTGTCACATTTGAGGTTTGTCCTGGCCACCATATCTAGCCTCTTGCCAGGGTATTGGCCAGGGTCCCTCAAACACGCAGAACTGGGCCTCCTCCATCCCTCTTCTAGAAGCTCTCAGGTTACTGGAGAGGTGGGAGGGCCCCAGAAACCCTGACCTGAGGTGACCTCCTGCCTCACTCACAGGCTGACTCATCCCAGGCTGCTACTCAGCCTCTGTCTACAAAAAAAATAAAACGACAAACAGCCTATCTAGCTAACTTGGAAGGCATTACATACAATATGCTGTCATTTATTAAATACATAAACCTGTCAGTGTCCAATCTGCACAGATACATTTACTGTCTCTCTTCCTAAGCGCTACGGTCTTCTTCCATTCCACCATGATCCCTCTAATATGGAAGGGTCCAGGCTGTCATATAAAGCATCCAAGGCAAAGACCAAATCAATTTATAAACAGAGTTTTTCTGACAATAATGAACGTCGCCCTTCTTTGAAGTACATTAAGCAGGGTTAGTAAATTCATGAAGAGTAGTCATAGAGGTTAAGGAGACTCATGTTGCTCATGTCTGTACTCTGTCTGACTGTTTTGAAGTAAAAAAAAAAAAAAAAAGTATGCAGAAAATATATCAGTGAACAAGTAATAGCTTCGCTGTATAAATAAAAAATCCCCTAAACTCCAGGCAGACTCTTGGGCAGACACCTAGAGGTGCCTTCATATATTTTTCCTTAAACCATGAAGCATCCTAAACGTAAAAGCGACTTTAGTTTCATATGTCTTGCCTGGATCTTCCCTTTTTTTCGCTGCTTGCCACAATGATGAATGGTGAGGGACAGAAGGAGATGGACCCAAAAACGAAGGGAGATTAAGTTGTGCTTGCTTTGCCTTGGAGTTCGATGCAAACTTTTCATGTCTGCCGGTAAAATATTAGAAAGCAGTTTTTGTTACTAGTCTAACCTGGCTCAGGAATTGAACACCTGGCTGATGACTAGTTGCTATATGAAATAGCTTAATAACAGCTTTATGCTGGGTATTACAAATGAGACCCTTTGTGTATTTCAATGTGTCATTACAGTTCAGTATTTTTTTTTTGTGCTTTGTGATCTCTCTTGTTGGTCCGGAGTCTGTCTCTGCATTTCTTCTACAGCCAGATATTTCTGCTCCATCTGTGCCATCATCTGTACTTTATACAATGAAAAAAAATCTGTAAAATATTAACTGCTATAGTTACCCAGATTTATACTATTCAGCCATGTAAACAATAAGCAGCACATTCCCAAAAGAACAGGCGAACAATATGAACTCTTGGACCTTGGGTACTACACTTGAAAGTTCTACAGCCAGGAGAAATATATCAGAATTAGAGTTGATGCTTGGGAGAAACTTCCAGAAGAGGTAGTGAGCCAGTCAGCAGTAAATAGGTTCAAACACGCTTAGGACAAGCATAGATCTATACTTAGACAAAAAAGCTAACGGAAAAAAAAAAATATAAAAAATAAAACAAAAAAATGGGCAGACTCGATGGACCACTTGGTTTTTTTCTCCCATCACTTTCTATGTTTCTATGTAGAATTAGTGGTATAATGTATTTTTATGTGAGTACTTATTAAATGATGATAGTGTTTGCCTTAAACTATATGTAAAACCAGTTACTAAAATCTCATGTTTGTAACATAAAATACAATATAACCCCATGCAAACAATCATGTCTAGTGCCCTAAACCCTCTACAATATCCGTAAAAAACATTTCTGTGTGCAATAGCCCATTCACCCCCACCCCCATTCCTTAAACCTTTTTTTTTTTTTTTTAGAGATTTGTAGTGTGGCCACTAGAGGAAGATGTCATTGGCTCAGTGCAATTTCTCAGCCACGCTACAAGCACATTGTTTTCTGTTTCTGTAATATGTTGAATAGAAAGGAATGAGGCACTGTGTGTTTATACAGAAATTAAACATTGTGCATACTAAAGAAATGTGAGGCACCTTGTGTAGCAGAAGGTGTAAGGCCTTGGTCTCCAAGACGTAGCCCGCCTGCCCTCTGTGTCGGCTTGGGAGCTATTTGGCGAGTTGGGCTGCAGTTATGCAGCAGAGTGGTAGTGGGGTGTCAGGCGGTGGAACGCTCTATGTTCCTCCAACCGGCACTGAAAGAGACTGTGCTGTGAGTACAGTAAAGTCCAATGTTGAGATTTATTATTATGTCCACCGACACCAATGTTGCAGGTTATTATTGTGTTCACTGATACCAAGGCTGGAGGTTATTATTGTGTCCACCGCCACCAATGTTGCAGGTTATTATTGCACTCACTGACATCAATGCTGTGGGTTATTATTATGTCCACCGCCACCAATGTTGCAGGCTATTATTACACTCATTGACATCAATGCTGTGGGTTATTATTGTGTCCACCGCCCCAATGATGAGGGTTATTATTGTGTTCACTGATGCCAAGGCTGGAGGTTATTATTGTGTCCACCGACACCAATGTGGCAGGTTATTATTACACTCACTGACATCAATGCTGTGGGTTATTATTATGTCCACTGACACCAATGTGGCAGGTTATTATTGCACTCACTGACACCAATGATGCGGGTTATTATTTTGTTCACTGATACCAAGGCTGGAGGTTATTATTCTGTAACAATGGGTATAAGTGAGCGCTAAAAAACGAAGCCGCTGAACACAAAAGGCACCAAAAAAACCTCCAAAGATTCACATATAAAGAAAGTGCAGCGCTTGTACATTAAAACATGCAAAAATATCAAAGTGCAAGAATATGTCACTGCAAAACGCAGGTCGGGTATAGTTATACTACCCCTTATGAGTCTCAATATGTCACACAAATATAGTTCACAATCTCCCAGTGAGTTAGGTGAGGTGAAGGATCAGATGGATCCCTGTTGACACGTAGTGAAAATCAAAAGGTGATATGTGGTGATATCCAAAACTGATAAAAGATTGTGCACTCACCAGATGCACAACCAATATGCGCATGTAAGAGATAACCCCTCTTAAGGTATGGTTCCAGGATTCATCAAGGACAAGATCTGGTCAAACTCTGCGTAGTAGACCCTCCGCTGTCATGCATGGCTCTGTCCCCTATTCCACTTTATTCTGCCGATAATTGGAAGCTCACCAGAGAGCCCCAAAAAGAAACAAGGAGGCCAGAATAGCGTGATACCGCTTAAACATGCGTGCGTTTATTTCAGCAAAGAAGGGTATGATAAAAACAATACTGACCAGATAAGAGAGTTGACCGCCGGGACCCCAGTGGTGCCGGCGGTGGTAAACGTCACTGTGCCGCAGTTCCTTTCTGACGCGTTTCGTGCAACCGCACTTACTCATAGGGGGTATGCTCTGGGCACAGGACGTTTGATAATGCGTATATATAAAGAAAAAACCGCGCTCGTTCAATAAACGTGCGCCATTTTGCAATAGACTTGTGTCTCCAAACATGCGCCATTTTGTTGAAGTCCGCATATGCGCAATCACAAAATATACGGGAACGCGTGAGCGTTGAATCCACCGCTTCGATCGCGTATGTGCGGGCGCCATTTTCCTAAAGTCCAGATATAATAGTGTCACCGCCAAACAAGGGAACCTGACAACAAAGAAAAACAAAAACAAAAGATATTGAGTGAGATATCCTCACTACTAATAACCAGGGTAACCTATATAGACACCCAGATATGTTATCCCAGACTGGTCATATAAATGTTATAACAATTTACATGTAGGTGATAACAATGCCATGTGTCAAATCATGGCAATCGTATAATAATATATTCTATTAAAATAGAACAACCTCAGTACGTCTATAATATTGGGATTATCAGTAAGGATGCTAAATTCAAAGCCATCCCTACATATATGATATTTATAAACAATTCTTGCCGCAACCCACCTTCAACATATAAACATACAAAAAGAGGTAGTCCTTGGTTGGAAAGGTGACACATAAATCAGAAAACATATACATTATATAATCATCATTATTAAAATTACACTAAAACAAAATGCAATGATAATAAAAATACCCATAAAATAGATTATAAAATATAAAAGTCTGAGGATCCATAAATAATGAAGAATATTATAAAAAATTCGTGAGATAATATGCAATTAAAATTAGAATTCGCAATGGCCTAAAGGCAACCTCAAAAACCAATAAACAACAAGTTAGGGCGTTTATAAATCTATTTAGCCAAAAAATGGCGATATGGAAAAAATAATAAAAATAGATTATTAGCTGAAAAGGATAAAATATTTAACTATTATCTATTAAACAGTTTATATCCATTTCTACATTGAGTCCTTTGGGATGTATAGAACCAATTTCAAAGATCCATCTTGATTCCATCTGTGATACGGCCCGTTTTTTATTTGTCCCTCTCCAATTGGATTGTACAACTTCAACTCCCGTAAATGTTAAAGATGATGGATCTCTGTGGTGACACCTACGGTAATGATTGGAGAGGGAATGTTCCTTATATCCGCGTTTGATGTTATAGACATGTTCACGTAAACGATCCCTTAGGCGTCGTGTTGTACGGCCTATATACTGCTTCTTGCATGGGCATTGGAGCAAATAAACCACGTACCTGCTGTTGCAGGTTATAAAGTTATCGATTTTATAATTTTTACCCGTGGTTGAGGACATGAAACTGTCCACTCTCCTTTTTCTATGCCCATTGCACGTGCAGATCACACACTTGTTACAAGGATAAAAACCAATTAAATTATTAAAAATTGAAATACTTCGGGGAGGATTAATCACATTAGGGGCAATTTTATTACGTAAGGAGGGTGCCCTTCTAAACGTGATTTCAGGTTTATCGGGCAGGATCTGTGCTAATACAGGATCAGCCTTAAGAATCTTCCAATTATTCCTTATGATCCTGTTTACTGTTTTATGTTGGTTCGAATAGGTGGTTACAAACGGGCATATTTTGGATGGGCGTGATTTGGCCACTCCATTCAATAATAATCTCCTGTCAAGTTTAGCGACTTCTTCTAAAGTGCAATTTAGTGCGGACTCATCGTAACCTTTCTCCTTGAATCTGTATTTCAGAATACTGGCTTGTTGGTAATACGTATCCAGATTGGTACAATTCCTCCTTATTCTCTGGAATTGACCTTTCGGGATATTCGAAAGCCAGTTTGGATGGTGACAACTAAATGTGGGAATGTAACTATTCCTGTCCGTTTCTTTAAAGAAAGATTGTGTTGCCACCCCGCCGTTCTGGTTCATGAGCGTTAAATCCAGAAAATTAATACTGTTCTTACTATATTCATATGTTAATTTGATATTCAAATTATTATTATTCAAGGTTTTAAAAAAATTTATTAGTGCCTGCTCCTCACCCTTCCATATAAGCAAGATGTCATCAATATATCTCCTGTAAAAATATAGCTCTGGCCAATCTCTTGCATAAATGATGTCTTCCTCCCATCGTGCCATAAAGAGATTGGCCAGGCTAGGAGCGAACTTCGCTCCCATGGCCACGCCCTTGGTTTGTAGGTAAAACTTGCCGTCAAACCAAAAATAATTGTTGGTCATTGCGAATTCTAACAAACTTAAAATAAATTCTTTCTGTAATGTCTGCATTCCAATAAAATCGTTCAAATAAAATTCCACTGCATACATTCCATCCTGGTGTGCTATATTAGTGTAAAGGGACGAGACGTCAGCCGTGACCAGATATGTATCAGGTTCTATACTTAGATCTTTAACGTCTAAAAGGACCTGTTTTGTATCCCTAAGATATGATGGGGTCACCAAGGGCTGCAAAAAGTTATCTATATATTCTCCTGCTCGTGAGCTTAAGGACCCTATCCCACTAATTATAGGTCTGCCTGGGGGATTTGTAGGGTCCTTATGTATTTTTGGAAGTATATACATGATAGGTAGCCTAGGAGCTATCAATACCATCAATGCTTAGTTATTATTGCCTACACTGATACTATTGCTGAGGGTTATTATTACTGCCACTGACACTAATGCTGGGGGTTATTATTGCTGCCACTGACACTAATGCTGGGGGTTATTGTACTCCACCCTCTTTACTTTACATTGCAACATGCTGCAAAAAATGCAGCAGGAACAACATTTTTATGTGTTGAGGTGTGTTATAGTTTATTTATTCTGAATGGGCTGTATAACGTGAAGCAATGCCCCTCAGCGCATGAAATTGTGCTGCTATTGGGCAGTCCCCTGGAAGTGTCAGGGGCTGCACTTGATGCCCCCTAAATGTTTGACTTGACCTTCACTGGTGTAAGGTATATAGTATAGCACAGATGCTGCATGTGCTTGCTTACCAACATCTTATTACCTGTCCCTGGGCATTGTCACTCCTGCCCATGGCCCATACTTGATATGCCCACCTTTTGGTGGTTCTGCCTAAATCGCACTCCTAATTTTGCAGGAACCAGCCACTCACTGGTGTTTTCCCCTCAGCTAATACCCTCTTTTAGATTACTGCACGTGCTCAGTAACTCAAACAAGGCTGTGATCTTGGGCCACAATCCAGAACACAGCAACAGGGTGATGGAGGACAGCTATGCAGGACTGTACCAGCAAATCTGTTGGCATCTATGCATGTGATAGAGAGACATGAAACACTGCGTAAAGCAGAGAAGTGCGAGGCACTGTGTGTAATAAAAAGACAGAAGGGAGTAATGCATGAAGTACCTTTTAAAAATATTGAAAATTATATTCACATGGGTGAAACACAGGATGCACAGAAGGGCTCAATACATGTCATTCATGTCAGAACAAAGATTTGCTCTCTTAAGTCAAATAATTTTTTATTAAAAAAATGTTTTTGCATACAGTGTATACAGCTTTTGGGCCCGTCAAACAATCGGCTGTAATACAAACACCCCCCCAAAAACAAGAACAAGAATATATAAGAAGGAGCAAAAAAGAACAAAATAAGTTTTACCTCCGGATAAAATTAATTAATTTGACACATTAGCAAGGCCTTTTTCAACCTTTTCAATGCATAGGAACCCTTGAAAAAACTTTTCAGTCTCCGGAAACCCCTGCTAAAAATGAGTATATCTACAACTCGCAATATGTAAGGGTGATGGTCAATGGGATAAACAATAAAGTGGTCATTCTGGCACACAGAGATGAAGTTATATATGAAAACAATAAATGTATATAAACTAATGCAGGAGATGGCAATGGCAATGACATAAAACACTGTGAAATAAAGGTATAATGTTCATAAGTACACAAGGAGTCTATTAAAAGTCTCTCGGGCAATCAGCTGAAAGGTCAGTACTAATTACCGGCAGCCATCCTCGGAGCAAAGCCAGCTCTATATGCAAAGACAAAAGAAAGGAAGCAGGAGGTGCCCATCTAAGTGCAGCAGATAAAACTGTATTTAATGGCAAAGGATTAAAAACACTCACAAGAGTAATAAGAAAACAAGCTCATCTGTGTATATAGGGTGACCGTTCATCAACAACCTCCAGGCACTGTATTGCCATTAAATACAGTTGTATCTGCTACACTTAGATGGGCGCCTTCTGATTCCTTTCTGATGGTCAATGGGATAAATGCTCCTTACACCTTTGGTCATTGGGAAGAATTACTTTGTTACAGATAGCTAAAAGATCAGTGGTTGCAGTAGGAACCTATCTGAGAAGCAGAAACTGATCATTGCTCAAGGAACTCCAAGCAACCTCTGGTGGAAACCTGGCTGAGAAACACTGCATTAGCATATGTAGAGGGAGCATTGAGTAGGTACCACTAGAAATATAGGTATCCAGCATAATGGCTAACTGAGACTCATAACAGAGTACATAATAGTGCAAATAAAGTGTCCTTAGTATCAGATCGTCTGTCATGAAATACACAAAATAATAGTCGAGCATCTAGAAATAGGAGGTATTAAGGGGGATTTATTAAACCTGGTGCACTCAGAATCTGGTGCAGGTGTGCATGGTAGTCAATTGGCTTCTAACTTCAGCTTGTTCAACTAAACTTTGACAATACAACTTGGAAGCTGATTGGTTTCTATGCAGAGCTGCACCAGATTTTGTATGCTCTACCCATATGGAAAAAAATGTATTTGAAATATATGTTAAAAATATTCTTCCCAAATATATTGACATATATTTGAAATGCTACAATTTTGGCCAAATTCAATATACTGTATTTCAAAATACATTTCAATATATATATATATATATATATACTGTATGTTGAAATGTGTTTTTATTACAAAATATATAAAAAATATTTTTAAAAATACATTTCAAATATACTGTATGTCTTTAAAAATACAAATCTACATTTTTGAAATGCATTTACAAATATATGTTAAAATGACTTTTTTATATGTAAAAAAAAATCTGAAGACTATATTTAAAAAATATATATTTTTAAAAATATATTTTTTAAATACATTCTTCAGATTTTTATTTAACATATAAAAAAGTCATTTTAACATATATTTTTACATATATTTGTAAATGCATTCCAAAAATGTAGATTTGTATTTTTAAAGACAAACAGTATATTTGAAATGTATTTTTAAAAATATTTTTCATATATTTTGTAATAACGCATTGCAACATACAGTGTGTATGTATGTATGTGTGTGTGTGTGTGTGTGTGTGTATATATATATATATATATATATATATATATATATATATATATATATATATATATATATATATATAAAAATTGTAGTATTTCAAATATATGTAAATATATTTGGGAAGAAATATATTTCAAATATATTTTTCTTCTATGTGGGTAGTTTTAGTAAATTACCCACATTGTGCCCTTGTCTTTAAATGAATGTTGAATCACATCTTCAAAGCTCTGTCAGAGTCAACCATCTACACCTACATTGAACTGTAACTAAATGATACGTGTCAACATGATTATACAATAAAGTAAAAGTTCAGACCCCTGAAACCGTGTGTATGTGTTATCAATTGTTCTATGAAATGCATGGATGACGAGAGATCAATGTCCTAATACATGGGTCCTTACAAATGAGCCCAATAGCCGGTCTCTAATTAATTGTGGGGGAGCCAGACTCAGTATCTCTAACCAGTCATCTCATAATTATATTAATTTTGCCAGGGCATTTTCTATATTGTTATGTTAAATGTGTCCAGATCAGGACATCATTAACCGTTTTCACCCACATGGCATGTGTTGGAGGGGCTGGAGATATCCACGTCTGAGCTATAAGCTTTTGAGTTAAAAATAGCAAGCGATCGATCGCTGTATATACGGGTGGAGTAAAGAGTTCTCCATCCAGCCAACCCAGTATGCAAATATTAGGGTTCATTGGCAAAATAACCGTAAAACCCACATTTATGGTATCAAGGACATGGGTCCTGTATCTGGTTATTTTGGGACATCTCCTTATCATATGTATCAGTGTGCCATCATCAACTTCACAGTGTGGGCATAAGAAGGTATCTCCCTTGTGCCAGCCAAAATGTATTTGAGGAGTTTGGTATTTCCGGTTTATAATATAAAGTTGAATGACTTTCTAAGTGGCTTTCAGAGACACCTATAACACATTATTAAGTATATAAACTATCTCCTCATCATTAATATGACCTATATCCGATTGCCAGTATGTTACACATTTTGGTGATTGCTGGATCAATGATCCGCATAGTGCTGAGATTTGTCCCCACTTTGATGCAGAGGACAAAGTATGATTGAGGATAGTGGGCATGGCGTAAACCTAAGAGGTCAGTTTGGCCTGTGCCTGGACAACATGGTGCAGCTGTAAATACTGAAAGCATTTATAAGGTATACCAAATTCTTCCTTTAATATTTGAAATCTTTCAGCAACTGACCATGGTATAATTGTGCGGTGTAGAGAAACCTCTGCTGCAGAGACACATGTATATGAACAGCTGCCCGGTCGATGAGCTGAAGATCATTCACACCTTTGACCAGAAGACTGACACTGGCTCAGTGGGAGCAGGAAAAGCAGAAGTAAGACCTGAGCACCTTCTTACTGCCATAACCATCCTCAGCGATGTGCCTTTCCCCATTTTACTGTGGACTGTTGTTTTCAGTAGAAGGATGCTGGCTGTGTCCTGAATTACTAAAACTGAAGAGATGGTCTTCGCAAGGCGAAGACCATCTCTTCAGTTTTAGTAATTCAGGACACAGCCAGCATCCTTCTACTGAAAACAACAGTCCACAGTAAAATGGGGAAAGGCACATCGCTGAGGATGGTTATGGCAGTAAGAAGGTGCTCAGGTCTTACTTCTGCTTTTCCTGCTCCCACTGAGCCAGTGTCAGTCTTCTGGTCAAAGGTGTGAATGATCTTCAGCTCATCGACCGGGCAGCTGTTCATATACATGTGTCTCTGCAGCAGAGGTTTCCCTTGAAACATAGGTGACACCACCGTGACCTTGAAGCTGGTGGAGCAGTGATTGGGGAACGTGTCTTTCACCTCCACATGGTCAGCCTGCAGTTCCCACTGTAGCTTCTCCTTTAGAGCCTCACTCAGTTCCCAGCCATGACACCAGCAGCCTGCTACGCTACTGCGCCTGCATGCACCCAAAGGATCTGCACCCTTGTACCGATGGTCTCTAGTATCCATGTAACCTGTGAGATCTGCAGTCCAGCACACACAGCTCCCGCCCTGACCCAGAGGTTGTTCATACCTCTCTGTTACACACAGTGGGGTTTTTTGGGGGGTTTTTTGGTCTGTGAATGAGACACTGCTTGTAACAGACAGTACTTCCCTTACCACCATTTTTTACAAGCAGTGTCTTATGCCTAATAAATATACAAAGAATCCCCCTGCGCTCCACAGAACCTTGTAACCAAAAGTTAGCTGCTATCACCTATTCTTTATACCTTAAGATATGTGCAAACAAATTATATATATTATGATGAAGCGCTCAACTTATATAAAAGTGAAAAATACCTCCTTCCAAAATTATTATAAAATAATCAAAATATACAGAAACTAAATTATCATCAATCTATACAAGATAACTAGTGCAAAATCCCCACACACAAATGATAGGCCCCCTAGTGGTAAATAGTGATAATCAACTAATAACACTAACTGTGCAAAGTGATAAATATATCCAATTATATAAGAAAACAATTCAAAATCAATTCAGAAACATTTGTGATGCCACACTGTGCAAAATATTAAAAGTGTTCAATACACGGTGGTTATAACTTCACTCCATGCTGCAATTGTGCTCTTCGTGATACTCTGATGTGACTCCCCTGAATTTAGCCAAAATGCCCCCTCACCTTCCACATTCGACCCTTGCGGGTCACAAAGCTTTATATATGTAATATATCTCTGCCAGGTTTTTCATACTCCACTGACTCCACCGACTTAATTAAGATCCTCCTCCAAGCAATGAGTTCCTCTCAAATCACTTCCCTCACAATATGGACTCAAACACAGGGCGTATATGCAAGAAAAAGACAGACCTCCATAGTGCAACACTGTTTTAATGCACTTAAAGATAGAAAGCAAAATCGCTCTCACATATCCTCCAACAGAGAGAAGCAGTTTCCCATGTGCTATGGGTATACTCAGGTGTACAAAGATGGCGTCCGAACCCTGAACCGGAAGTACGTCACCCCTATGACCGGAAATGCGTTGACGCGTTTGTGCAAATTTTGCTTTCTTCAGAGCTTGTGCATCTCCATGAGCTGGCATCCATCTTCTAGGAGATGGATGCCAGCTCATGGAGATGCACAAGCTCTGAAGAAAGCAAAATTTGCACAAACGCGTCAACGCATTTCCGGTCATAGGGGTGACGTACCTCCGGTTCCGGGTTCGGACGCCATCTTTGTACACCTGAGTATACCCATAGCACATGGGAAACTGCTTCTCTCTGTTGGAGGATATGTGAGTGCGATTTTGCTTTCTATCTTTAAGTGCATTAAAACAGTGTTGCACTATGGAGGTCTGTCTTTTTCTTGCATATACGCCCTGTGTTTGAGTCCATATTGTGAGGGAAGTGATTTGAGAGGAACTCATTGCTTGGAGGAGGATCTTAATTAAGTCGGTGGAGTCAGTGGAGTATGAAAAACCTGGCAGAGATATATTACATATATAAAGCTTTGTGACCCGCAAGGGTCGAATGTGGAAGGTGAGGGGGCATTTTGGCTAAATTCAGGGGAGTCACATCAGAGTATCACGAAGAGCACAATTGCAGCATGGAGTGAAGTTATAACCACCGTGTATTGAACACTTTTAATATTTTGCACAGTGTGGCATCACAAATGTTTCTGAATTGATTTTGAATTGTTTTCTTATATAATTGGATATATTTATCACTTTGCACAGTTAAAGTGTTATTAGTTGATTATCACTATTTACCACTAGGGGGCCTATCATTTGTGTGTGGGGATTTTGCACTAGTTATCTTGCATAGATTGATGATAATTTAGTTTCTGTATATTTTGATTATTTTATAATAATTTTGGAAGGAGGTATTTTTCACTTTTATATAAGTTGAGCGCTTCATCATAATATATATAAGTGTCTTATGCCTCTCCATCACATTGTGTAAATCAGGGGTAAGCAACTTTAAAGAGGTGGAGATCTACCAGAACAGCATGGGAGAAGTCAAAGATCTCTGGGCAGTGTCGGCCAGTGTCACCTCCTCACACCTGATTTAAACCTCTAATTGACGTACTACTGTGTCACAATGGTGTGCATTGCATGGAGATCATGGGTTTAAATCAGGTGGTGAGTAGGCAACATATCTCCTACTCACCACCTGTCAAACACACTTGGATCACTTCACAGAGGAGCAGAAGTGTCTGCTGCACTTGTGAATGAGCCCTTAGTTGCATCTGGCAGCAGCACTCTTAGGGCTTGTTCACATGTAATGTTGGGGGGTGGTAAAACCCTGCGGCTGAGTCATTATTTTACCACTCCCAATCCCTATGTAAGCCGTGTACCGGGGTGGGCTCCCCAGGATACAATGAAGTCATGATAATTTAAGCAACCCCAACACCAGCTTTTGCTACAACAGAATTTTACTTAGATGTGGCAAATAAACACAACCACAAATGCTGGGAACATACAATAAATTTACATACACCCAGCCCAAAGGCTGAGACCCTTGTGCTGCACAGCACGGCGCCTTCTGATGGATGAAGGTAGAAAGTGAAGTAATTTACCTACTGGCGGGCACAACTAAGCTGCCACACCTTACCCGCTATTACCCTAAAAGAGCAGGAATCAGTGTATGGGTGTATGGTATGGGCTAGCCTGCGGTGCAGCACAACAGCTTACAGTCTTACACAAATCTACAGTATTCCCCCTCCCATAACTGGTCCTGTAGCACGTGCCTGAGTATTCCTTCTGAGCAAAACGCCAGTCTGGCTTGAGTTTGTGGGATTTTATCAGCTCTCCAATGTGAAATGTCACTTTAAGTTATGGAGTCCTTCCAATGATCAGTAACAACACTTGTGGCCTGACACAAACAGAGACCCTAACTAACTATAGGCCTGGTCTCAGTCTCAAGTTGCCAACACTGAAATGAGGTGCGTGCATGATCTTACCGACCCGGGTCTGCTTTGCATCCACTGGTGACTCTGAACAGAACAAATGTCTCTCCAACAAGCATGTGATATCGCAGTATATGTTGCGTTGTTCTTCTGCTCTCATCAGCATTCCTGGCAGCAATCTTCCTTTCTCTGAACGGGATCAGGGTCTTGGACACGATCAGCTTCACTTAGCCGCAGCTCTGGTTACTGAGGGATGCACTCACACCTGGATGTCATCGGATTCTCAGCTCACACGGCCCCTTCATTCAGCATCGTCCAAAACATGGCTGCAGTCTCCTCTTACTGTTCACTAAACTCCATGTGAAAACCCCACCTCTTATTAAATATAGAAATATCTATGCAGTCCGAGGCCCTGTTAGAAAAACAGTGACATCTTGTGGCTAAACCGCAGAATGTCACTCCAAAACGTTTAATTTACTCCACACAGTGTTCAAACAATGAGAGCTGTTTCCCCACCTCACACCTACCTCCTTTAGAGGTTGAGACAGCAGCCAAAGGTGTACACATGGCACCGCCAGTGGTTTTTGGTGGGTGCTGCTGCCTGTCAGTCAAGACTCATTCAAGAAAATGAGGCCACCCTGCAAGTGCCTCACAACTGCATGCTTCTGCGTGGTCCAAGGGGTTAAAGCAGGTGGTGAGAAAGCAACACACCTGTTATGATCCGCCAGGTGGTGCCTCAGGCTGCCAACTGACAGACCTACCCAGAGCGTGGGTTCTAAGCCCAGGCTGTGCTTTCACCAGGGCCCCTGATGGTGGGGATGGACTTGTAACAGACCCGGGCCAGGTCACGACCTCCGAGCAGGCCCACCAGTGGCTGAGGAAGCCTCCGGGGACGTATGCAGGTACCGGGAGAGCCAGATGTGAAGAGGATGGTGGCCCTAGCAGGGTGGTAATGGACCGTGGTCCCATGGGGGTAAGCGGGGTACCGAATCGGCGGGCAAAGAGTAGTCAGGTCACACGCAGGATCAGCAGGGTAAGTCAGTCCGTAGAATGGTCAGATAAGCCGGGGGTCAGAATAGGAGAAGGCAGAGTAGTCAGGGCAATCCGGGTCAATCACAGGAGAAGGCAGCGTAGTCAGGGCAATCCAGGTCAAATCACAGGAGAAGGCAGCGTAGTCAGGGCAATCAGGGTCACTAGAACGGATACAGGAACTCAGGATCACAGATAGACCTTGCGGCAATCTGTGACAGTGCAGGGCATCTTTAAATAGTGCGCCCTGCACTGTCATTGGCCGGCCAGGACGCGCCCCTGGCTGTCATTGGACGCCTGAGGTACGCCCGTGGCTCCTACTGCGCATGCGCGGCGTCCTGTCAGCCGCGGCTCGCCGGGACCTAGTGCCTGTGTCCCGGCGTGATCTGACACCAGTGCGCATGCGCGGGGGGAGAAGCCGCGATCCATGACAACACCGCTGTCTGTTTAATCCCTTGTTTGCTGCACAAAGTAGCAGGTAACTTACAGAGTGGCCTCATTCATTTGAACAGGTCATGCTTGGCAAGTGCTACACCCACCAACCATGACAGGCCATAGGAGCCAGTACTACAGGGGAGACATCAACTTATGCGGCTCTTGCTCCCTAACAAAGCTCCAACTTTATAAGTAGTCCCTCTGCATTGCACTCTGTTTGATGCTCTGGGATGGCGGGTCAGCAAGCCCTGAACATGATCTATCAGTCACCTGGCCGAGATCTACTGGTAGATCACGATCTACTGGTTGCCGACCCCCCAATGTAAATTGTCTGTGCTATATAAAAAGCTGTAATAATAATATGCAGTCTCCTTTCTCTACTAAAAACATACCTTGCAACTTTTTGCTTTATGCAAAGCAGCCTTTTATCTGTGGGTTCTTTCATTGGTTTTCATTAACAGTAGTTAGAATGCCTTTATTTTATTTCCTTTGGCTAAAATAAATGATTTTAGTATTTTAGGGCGGGAATTTGGGTTTCTTTTTGTTAGAGTTTTTATTGATATTTTAAATGTTAGCAGTGGAAAAAATGCATTGAATTTGTTGGTGACATAACTCTGTTATGGTGCAGTTTAGTCCATAAAGCTACCACCCAAGCACATACCACATTCCCCACATACAGGAATAAGCCCCACATCATCATCATCATCTCTAGGAGGACTAAAGGGAGTGGCAGAAGTTCCCGTTCAGCTATGAGGGGACAAGCAGCCTGTGTCTATAGGTCAAAGTGCTGGTCATCGACATAGTGATCTTGGTGCCAGAGAGAGAAGAGGAGGAAATGTAGCAAGTCATCATGGAACAGCTTTCAGAATAGTGGAGGGGGCAGTCACTCTATTCCACCAGATGGCAAAGCTCCATTGGTGCAGATCCTTTCCTCAGAGCTCAGCTTCACTGTAAATAAATCTCACTTTAAATATACATATGGTCTGGTCCCAGTTTTCTTGTGTAGCTACGGAGATCTGGCGATCCCTGTGTGGACCCCTAACAGTACCAGGGTCCATAATATAGGGTGATCGGTGCTTCGTGACCATCAATACTGGTGCCAATAATTTGGAGAGGTGATTCACTTACCAGAAGCACATATAAAATGCGCATTATATGTAAATCCTTATGATGGAATCATCGGGATCTGGTCCGAGGCTGCGGTGTCATCGGGATCAGCAGTGGACACACAAGATGATAACTCACACTCGGGGGTCTCACTCTGCTCGCAGACTCATCAGGCAGCTCTAGGCATTAACTCCACACTCCCAAATGGCTCTACCTTATTAGGCTCGCCATGAACAAGCCAGGGGCAGAAAATGGTACTAATAGTGTATTAGGTTTTATTCAGATGTAAAATAAATCCAGAGTAAAGCAAACAACTCACATGTGGTTAAAAATGGCCTTCCTGGTGGCCATGTACAGCTAGGCGTCAATCCAGTGGGCTCCCCTTAGGGTGACCAAGAAAGATTGCAGCCATAACTGACAGAAGAATTTTCCGGTATTCAAAAAAAAGCCCACATACAACCTCAAAAGAAATACAGGCTGCTCTGGAAAAAGATGGTGTGGTTGTTTTTAAGGAGTACAATATTGTCAGGGATCTCCTCGATCCCTGCCGCGATGGTCCCGGCGCAGGCGCACTGCTCCACCTAGTACACGGGCACTAGGTCCGGGCCGGCCGCGGCGTTCGAGCTCGCGCATGCGCAGTAGAAGCCGCGGCCGCCCGCTGGGCACCAATGGCAGCGCAGGGCGGGATATTTAAAGGTCCCTGAGCTGTCATTTCGTTGCCTTCTGGTCTTACCTGCTTCCTGTGTTCCTGTACCTGTGCCTAGTAAGTTATTGACCCGGATTGCTCTTGACCTTGCTGATTTCTCCTGCCCAGACCCCTGCTTGCCTGACCTCTCTCCCTGGATGCCCCTTATTAGATCTGATCTCCTGTTGCTGACCTGGCGTGTGACCCGACGATTCTCTGCCTGCTCCCTTGTACCTTACCATCCTCTACCTTACCGACTCGGCCTGTCTGACTACGCACTTGCTCAGCCATCCATCCATCCATCCCATCGGGCTCACCCGACCTCCTCACATCTGGCTCTCCCTGGTTGGAACCCCTGGCGAACACCCCTACCACTGACAGGTGTGCTCAGTAGAGGCGACCTGGTCTCGGGGTACTACAAGTCCATCCCCACCATCAGGGGCCCTGGTGAACAAGTACCCTGGGGCTTAGACTCCGCGCTCTGGGCGCGCCTGACCAGTGGAGTGCTAGTGGTGCCGCTCGGCGGTCCCTCACAAATATGGTGATACTTGAACAAAAATTAGCTGTTTGGTCGAGTTGCCAGAAAGAAGCTTTTACTGCACCAATGCCACAAAAAAGCCCAGTTACAATATGCCTGACAACACCTTGACATGCCTAACCAGGCCTTTTTGTGTCATTGATGCAGTAAAGGCTTATTTTTGGCACCTCGACCATGCAGTTCATTTTTGTTCAAGTATCATCATATTGTGCTCCTTCAAAACAATTCTTCTGGCAGTTGTGGCTGCAATCTTTCTTGGTCTACCTGTACTTGGCTTGGTATCAAGAGATCCCCGAACTTTCCACTTCTTAATAGGTGATTTAACAGTATTGATTGGCATATTCAAGGCTTTGGACATCTTTTTATGTCCTTTCCATCATTATAAAGTTCCATTACCTTGTTACGCAGGACTTTTAACAGTTCTTTTCTGATCCTCATGGCTCAGTATCTAGCCTAGTCAGTGCTTCCACGTAAGAGCTAACAAACCCATTGGCTATTTATACCCTGACACTAATTGCAATTTAAAAAGCCACAGGTGTGGGACATTAACCTCTAATTCGCATTTTAACCCGTGTGTGTCCCCTTGTGTGTCTGTACCAAGGCCAAACATTCCAGGGAAGGGAAACTTTTGATCATGGCCATTTGGGTGATTTCTGTTATCATTATGATTTAAAATGGAGCCAAACAACTACTTGATAATAAATGGCTTCATATGATCATCATACTTCAATAAAAGATACATTTTTGGCATGATCAGTTATATTTTCAATATCAATGCCAAAATTTCACAATTTCTGCCAGAGTATGTAAACTTTTGAGCACAACTGTAAGTCTGTGATAACCTGCTGTGCAAATATAAATCTTGCAACAATCCACCATTTCATGCTGCAGGTTCTCTGCTTATATCCATCTATAATATATTGGGGGGAGGGGGTTTAAGTAATTAACGTGGAGCTCCACCCAAAAGGGGAAGTTCCGCTTTAAGTCTTTGTCCCCCGCTCCCCCTTAAGGATTGGCACCTTTGGGAGCAGGTACCCGGATTTGACAGGTACACGCTCCCACCTCCACTGCAATTGCCTAGGAAGCGGAAGTTGTCCTCCCATCCTCCCCCCCCCCCCTCCGTAGTCTTCTGGGACATGTGACAGGCCCCAGAAGACTACAGGACCATTGACAAAGCGCAGCGCTACTCGCACATGTGCAGTGAGCACCCGGATGTGAAGCCGCAAGGGTGCCCACACTGAAAATTCCGGCACCAGGGAGAGAAGATGGCCGGTGAAACCAGCGGTGGTGAGGACACTGCTGGACCGAGGAACAGGTAAGTGGCTGTATTTTAAAAGTCAGCAGCTACAGTTTTTGTAGCTGCGGCTTTTTATTTTTCAGCTGGAGCTCCACTTTAATTTTCCAGCACAAAATGCAGATGTCTATGTATGAGAGGAAGGACAGATTCGGGCTGGTTTTGAAGTAGTCTACACCCGGTGTGACCCGCACCTTGCCAAGCCTCCCCCTTCACTGATCATTTCTTGCGCTCACACACTTTTTTCCTTATTTTGTATTAATTTACTTTTTAAAGTCTTTTCCTAAAAAGGTTAGACACCGGCACATGCGCAGTGATCACTAAAGAATAGCCATGGGAACCGGGGAACACAGACACACTGTAGGCGGATTGTTTCTTCCGGGCACTGACGCATTTCCGGCGTGTCGCTGTCGGGCGGGTATTGGAAGTTTGAATTGCGGTGCGGGCGGGAAGTGAGTGCGGAGTGGATCGCTGTATAGGACGGTATGTGCTGGAGAATGAACTGTTGTTCTGGTGATATGTACAGGCGGGGAGCGCCTCGTGGCTGCAGGGTGAGCCGCTTGTGGTGTGATGGGGTGTAGTACTGCCAGCATGTCCTTCTAGTCACACTGCTACTCTGCACTGCCCGGTGTGTCTCATCAGCCAGAAGGACTGCAAGTCCCAGGGAGGCGCCACAGATTGACCTGCATCATGAACGACCATAGATGCCAACATGTGACAACTTCTAAGGACATTGCAGCTCAGCCTTTGTGTGTAGAGCCGGTCAGGACATCATTTGTAGTGTGTGTCAGGATGAAACAGAACAGTCTGAGGAGGCACAAACAAAAACCTGGCAGGGCCTCCACCTTATCTTTCCCTCAGCCTACTGAAGAAAAGCATTTCTGTTTTTGGCTGTGTTGTGAATGGAGAGTTCCCCTCACTTCCAGCCAGGTAAGGGTTGTCAGCAGGACAGGAAGTCAGAGGAAATCCACCTGACCTGCTCTTTCAAACATTCCATGAGGATTGGGTTTACTAGCATGACCTCTCACCTCCCGGACCTTCTGTGATGATGGGGGTTACTATTCTGACCTCTCACCTGAACATTCCACAAGGATGGAGGATACTAGTCTGACCTCTCATCTTCCAAACTGTCCACAAGGATGGGGGTTACTAGACTAACCTCTCTTCTGAACATTCCACAAGGATGGGGTTACTAGTCTGACCTCATCTCCTGAACATTCCACAAAGAGGGGGGATACTAGTCTGACCTCATCTCCTGAACATTCCACAAAGAGGGGGGATACTAGTCTGACCTCATCTCCTGAACATTCTGCAAAGATGGGGGATACTAGTCTGACCTCTCTTCTCCTGAACATTCCAGAAGGATGGGGGTTACTAGTCTGACCTCTTCTCCTGAACATTCCACAAAGATGGGGGTTACTAGTCTGACCTCTCTTCTGAACGTTCCACAAAGATGGGGGTTACTAGTCTGACCTCTCTTCTCCTGAACATTCCACAAGGATGGGGTTACTAGTCTGACCTCTTCTCCTGAACATTCCACAAAGATGGGGGTTACTAGTCTGACCTCTCTTCTCCTGAACATTCCACAAAGATGGGGGTTACTAGTCTGACCTCTCTTCTCCTGAACATTCCACAAAGATGGGGGTTACTAGTCTGACCTCTTCTCCTGAACATTCCACAAAGATGGGGGTTACTAGTCTGACCTCTCTTCTGAACATTCCACAAAGATGGGGGTTACTAGTCTGACCTCTCTTCTCCTGAACATTCCACAAGGATGGGGTTACTAGTCTGACCTCTCTTCTCCTGAACATTCCACAAAGATGGGGGTTACTAGTCTGACCTCTTCTCCTGAACATTCCACAAAGATGGGGGTTACTAGTCTGACCTCTCTTCTCCTGAACATTCCACAAAGATGGGGGTTACTAGTCTGACCTCTCTTCTCCTGAACATTCCACAAAGATGGGGGTTACTAGTCTGACCTCTTCTCCTGAACATTCCACAAAGATGGGGGATACTAGTCTGACCTCTCTTCTCCTGAACATTCCACAAAGATGGGGGATACTAGTCTGACCTCATCTCCTGAACATTCCACAAGGATGGGGTTACTAGTCTGACCTCTCATCTTCCAAACATTCCACAAGGATGGGGGTTACTAGTCTGACCTCTCATCTTCCAAACTGTCCACAAGGATGGGGGTTACTAGTCTGACCTCTCATCTCCTGAACATTCCACAAAGATGGGGGATACTAGTCTGACCTCTCATCTCCTGAACATTCCACAAAGATGGGGGATACTAGTCTGACCTCTCATCTCCTGAACATTCCACAAAGATGGGGGTTACTAGTCTGACCTCTTCTCCTGAACATTCCACAAAGATGGGGGTTACTAGTCTGACCTCTCTTCTCCTGAACATTCCACAAAGATGGGGGTTACTAGTCTGACCTCTCATCTGAACATTCCACAAGGATGGAGGATAGTAGTCTGACCGCTCTTCTCTTGAACATTCCACATGGATGGGGTTACTAGCCTGACCTCTCATCTCCTGCACATTCCACATGGATAGGGGTCGCTAGCCTGACCTCTCAACTCCTGGACATTCCAATAGGATGGGGGATACTATGCTGCTCAAAAAAATTAAAGGAACACTTTTTAATTGGAGTATAGCATCAAGTCAATTAAACTCCTGGGATATTGATCTGGTCAGTTACGTAGCAGAGTGGGTTGGTAATCCGTTTCAGCTGCTTTGGGGTTAATGATATTAACAGGTGCCACTAGATGGGCAACAATGAGACGACCCCCAAAACAGGAATGGGGTTACTAGCCTGACCTCTCATCTCCTGAAAATTCCACATGGATGGGGTTACTAGCCTGACCTCTCATCTCCCGAACATTCCACATAGATGGGGTTACTAGCCTGACCTCTCATCTCCTGAACATTCCACAAGGATGGGGGATACTTGTCTTGACCTTTCATCTCCTGAACATTCCACGAGAAGGAGGGATACTAGTCTAACCTCTCATCTCCTTTAATATTCCACATGGATGGGGGTTACTAGCCCGACCTCATCTGAACATTCCACATGGATGGGGTTACTAGTCTGACCTCTTATCTCCTGAACATTCCACATGGATGGAGTTACTAGCCTGACCTCTCATCTCCTGAACATTCCACATGGATGGGGTTACTAGCCTGACCTCTCATCTCCTCGTAACCCTCGACCAGAGGCGTCTGTTTTTCCGCAACACAATGCTAGCGCTCCAGTTTGAACAGCGCTATGTGCTGCAATGTGTAGAATTTTCCCAGGCGTTTGGGAAACGGTAAAAACGCTTCCCAAACGCCTGTCTGCCAATTGCTAACAAGGTTAGTGTGAACGTAGCCTTAGGTAGATCGGAGAGTGGTCAGACCACACCCTATTGACTGTCGCATTCTGGTGACCAATCCAGACAGCTGTGTTCCACCAAGAAATAGTCAATACAACTATAAGATAGGTGGACCGGAGAGAGGTGTAGTGTCGAGTTTTAGGATGCAAATCCCTCCACACGTCGACCAAACCCATGTCGTAGAACACTCGTTTTAGAGCACACAGTCTAGAATAGGAGATAAACTATCTCGATGTGGAGGAGTCTAGGCGTTGGTCTAGGAAGAGATTGAAATTCCTCCCCAAAAGAAGTTTCCCTTTCGCGAATCCAGATAGCGCCTTCAGAAAGCTGAGCATAGTAGGAACTTGATCAACATTAGGGAGATAAAAATTGGCAATCGCGTATTTAGTACCCCAAAGAAAAAATTTTATAAAAAGATGTCACCCCTGTAGGTCAGATAGCTGATCCAAGATCTTGATGGGGAGCGTTTTGTGGATTGCAATTGACACACCCTTGGCCTTTTGGCCAGGGTGAGTACTTTGGAACCATCTATTAAAGTACCTGTTGGAGCAGGAAGGGGTGGATCCATTCCAGAAATGTCTCCTGTAACAGGAGCACATGGACCCATTGTTTATGCATTCGGTATAATATTTGACCCCTTTTCCAGGCAATGCTAAGGCCATTGACATTGTAGGAGCAAAATTTCAACTTCGGTTGAGAAACCAGAGTGTGTGCCATGGCGAGGCGAGAGAAAAAACTGCTTTAAAAAAAGAAAAAAAAAAGGGACGAAATAGAGGGAGAAAACAGCAGAGGACATAAAAGGAAGAGAAGAGGGGAGAGAAAAAAAGAGGGGGGAAAAAGGGAAACAAAGGGGTTGGAGGGGGAAACAAACTACGAAAGAAGAGAGGGATGTGTGTGAAAGCAGGGGAAAAGGGCTAGAGAGAAATGGACACTTGTCAGAGATGTCACAGGGGTAACTAAAGCACCTGCAATACAGGACGCTGCGTGAAATATCACAAAGTAGGCACAACCATGCCTATCCTATGGAGGAGGAGAGATTTAAGCCTGGACAGTCTGAGATGTGTTCCCAACGCCACAAAGGGCATAAATATCGTAGATTGTATGATACCCATAGTAAGTTACATTGCCATAGAATGAGGATAGAGAACCCATGTATGGCACTAGGCGTTAAACCACAGAAGAGCAAAACATGAGCGAACATAATTAGAACAGTACAGAGAAACATAACATGATGACCAAGGAGCCCTGCAAGGGAAAAGTGGGAGACCTTCCAGCTATGAGAGATGGGGCCTCAGGGCAGGAGGGCAAAAAGAAAGGAAGAAATGGCATCTATGGATGTTCCCGGTCAGGTCCCCCCCAGCGACCTGGCGTCATCTTGTTCTTGACGGCCTGGGTTTCAGAAGGGGCTGTGCGGAGCAAATAACGCTTAATGGAGCTCTGTTGTGGCTCAATAGGATCGGCTGGGTGAGAGCTATGTGCCGACATGAGGATGACGGGTGTAGAGTCAGTGTAGGAAGCCCGTGTGGGTCGGGAGGGCACAGAGCTCAGCAGGACATGTCTTCAGCGATCCATCGTCGGCCATGCCCCCTTATTTTAACTTTTAATGGTAAATGGGACAAATAGAGAGGGTGAATCTCCTTAATGGGGTTGCAGACTGCAATAAAAACTGACGGGGGTTCTAATCTATTCTCTCTCCAAAAAAAACAACAATTTTTGGCTTTTATTTATACTTTAAAGTAGTACTAAAGGATGATCCTTTTTTTTTTGCATGGATATAATCATTTTAAATATAATGCACAATACTGGTAAACTTTTACTTTACATTTAATTGTAGTGCCCTATATTGCCTCCAGCCTATCAGCTTCCAGCTTCTCTGAGTTCAGACCTTCTCCTTCCCAGGACTACATGTCCCATGTTTATTGTTCCTCACACATTCACAAGTTTTCAGGCACCTACTGTCATGTATGAATGGTGTACTGAGCTGTATGTGTGCTGCACTGTATTTTCTGATATATAAAATAATAATGCATTATGTATGTTGGCCAACCAATCGTCTGGCTGATTAATCAATAATGAAAATAGTTGACAATTATTTTTATAATCAGTTACGTTGTTTAGTTGTTTCAGCCCTAATGTATGTGTAGATTTTTTTTTTCTTTTATTCAGACATGTATAACTGTATTGGTTATTTTGTTTTTCTTTTTATTAAGGAGTCGCAATGTCTAAACGTGAGGCATTTTTACTGGTTGTAGGCAAGGATACGTTACAAGATTTCTTACATTTCATTCAGCTTCATGTAAGTCCATTAATATTTGTATTCTCCGTGTTTGAGCTCTGCACGTATTCTTGTAGTTTTTATGCTGCAGTGTAATGCTTGATTTGCTTCATAGCCTGAAGTGAGGATTGTCCTTAAGATTCATCTGCTTCTCAGTGTCTCCTTTTTGTAACTGCTCCATTGCTTTCTGTGAAAATCTACAGAAATGTAATGTGGCTTATTACTTTGCGAGTCCCAGTGTTTGGTTTTCTATGGTACACTTCCATCTGTTTCTATCCAGATGGGTCATTTACTTCATGACAGATTAACCTATAAAGAGAACCTGTCTAGAGAGACGTATGTGGGTTGTCATTGCGAACCTTTGGAAAAATAGTTTTAAACTGGCTGTCGTTCTAAACCTCTGACTTCAGTAGGCAAGTTTTTGTCTTTGGGAGTTCTGACAGCACTGGGTTGTTCTTCTTCTTTTTTTTTTTTTTTTTTTTTATATCTGGGTAGTTGACTCAGTCTTAAAACCATTCAACCAACATGATAGCCAAGCAGCTAGAATATTCATTTCTCTCATGACGGTTTTCCTCTTATTACCTTTAACAATTATGGATCCACTGACATGATTTTCTTTTTTAGTAAGTAGGAAATTTGTGTTAGATTCAATAGTAAAATACCAAATGCAGCATACAAATTCAAGGGAGTGCCATTACAGTGAGGCTCTGTTCACACATAGGCAGTTTGAATTGTGTGCGGAATCGCTGCGATTCTGCCCGCGTTTTCAAAACGTGCTGCTAAATGTGAAATTGCTCATCAGCATGTTCAAGTGCTGTTTATTTCACCTAAAAACGGGGAACTTCTTATGGACAACACGCGTCACACGGTCATGACAAATCATGTGGCAATCGCGGCAGAATTGCCCCACGTTTTCAGGTGCCATTGAAATTAATGGCGCCTGAACACGCTAAGTGATTTCACATTTTAAAAGCACGTTTTGAAAACTCCTATGTGTGAACGGAGCTTAAGGCATAGGTGCCATCCAGGATAAACCGAGCAAAACACAATAAATCATAAGACAGTTAGGAAGAATAATTAGTATGTCAGTTTTTTTTAAACCTGTTATGCACATGGAATTAGATCCCGACAGGGTTGACAAGAATAAATCGGGCAGATATACAGTTGGGTCCATATATATTTGGACACAGGCGCCATTTTTGTACTTTTGGCTCTGTATGCCACCAGAATAAATTTAAAATGAAACAATCCAAATGAATTTGAATTGCAGACTTTCAGCTTTAATTCAAGGGGTTGAACATAAATTATCAAGTACACATTTTTGGGACCATTTTTTTTTTAACCATTTTTATACACAGTCCCTCCATTTTCAAGGGCTCAAATGTAATTGGACAAATTAATATAATCATAAATAAAATGTTCATTTTTTAAAAATTTTGTTGAGAATCCTTTACTCGTGGACATTACCAAAGATTGGGTTTCCTCCTTTCTTATGCTTTGCCAGGCTCTAACTGCAGCTGTCTTCAGTTGTTCCTTGTTTTGTGGGTCTTTCTGCCTTTAGTTTTGCCTTCAGCAAGTGAAATGCATGCTCAATTGGGTTGAGATCAGGTGAGTGACTCGGCCATTGCAGAATATTCCACTTCTTTTCCTTCAAAAGCTCCTGGGTTGCTTTTGCAATGTGTTTTGGATCATTGTCTATCTGTACTGTGAAGCGCCGTCCAATCAGCTTTTCTGAATCTGAGCTGACAGTATATCTCTAAACACTGCAAAATTCATCTGGCTGCTTCTCTCACATCATCCATAAACACCAGTGACCCAGTGCCACTGGAAGCCATGCATGCCCGTTCCATCACACTACCTCCACCATGTTTTACAGATGACTCTTTGGATCATGAGCTGTTCCAAGCCTTCTGCACACTTTTTTCTTCCCGTCATTCTGGTACAGATTAATGTTCGTTTCATCCGTCCAAAGAATGCTTTTCCAGAACTGGTCTGGCTTTTTTAGATGTTTTTTGGCAAAGTCTAATCTGGGTTTTCTATTCTTCAGGCTTATGAATGGTTTGCACCTTGTGGTAAACCCTCTGTATTTGCTCTCCTGAAGTCTTCACTTGATTGTAGACTGACAATGATACACCCACCTCCTGGAGAGTGTCCTCTACTTGGATGTTGTGAATGTGTTTTTCTTTACCATAGAGAGGATCCTGCAATCACCCACCACTGTTGTCTTCCATGGATGTCCATGCCTTTTTATGTTGTTGAGCTCACCAGTGCGTTCTTTCCTCAGAATATACCAAACTGTTGATTTGGCCACTCCTAATGTTGCTGCTATCTCTCTGATGGATTTGTTTCATTTTTGAAGCCTTACAATGGCCAGTTTCACTTGCATGGATAGCTCCTTTGAATAGATGTAGGTTCACAGCAATAGATTCCAAATGCAAATACCACACTTAGAATCAACTCCAGACGTTTTACCTGCTTAACTGATGAACAAGTAATTGAGTAGCCCACACCTGGCCATGAAACCGCTTTTGATTCAATTGTCAGTTACTTTTGGTCCCTTTAAAAAGGGGGATGGCTACTCCTTAAACCCTTCCTCCAATATGGATGTATATACCCTCAAATTAAACCTGAGAGTGTGCACTGTCAGCCCATATCCATTGTATAACTATAGCTTGAATATGTTCTGGTAAATACCTGGAAAAAAAAACTAAAATTTTGCCTGTGTCCAAATATATGGACCTTACTGTACATTGTGTTGACAGCCTCCATTATCCTAATCTAACATCACTCTCCTGTTGAACACACAGGGCTGTATTTCCCATATTGGTATATGTGGGCCATATGCTAGGGCAGCAAGGTTCCAAAACAAGTAAGTAATTTGGGAGTTGCCACCAAGAAAGGCAGCTTTTGGAGAAAGGTTATGGAGATGTTGAGGGCATTCAAAAGGCTCCTTACTGCTTTGGTAACCTGGAAAGCAAACCTCCTTGCTGCTGCCCATAGCACAATCTAAATGTAATTTTTACTTAAAGCAGTATTAAACACAAAAGCAAACGTTTATTGTATTTTAGCTTGCCAACTCTTAGATGTAATTGCTGAATTAATTTTCTTACACTTTTCTTCTATTTTCTTTTACAATGGATTTTATTAAAGAATAGACGACAGAGTAACAATCAGAAACAAGAGCACTGACCAACAACAAATAAAACTTACAAGTTTTCTGATGAATAGTACAAAAAAAATGCACAGAAGTATAGACAAAGAAATAAACTTAGTACACAAGTGCAGCATATGAAGAGATAAAATAAAGCATCACAATTTGCAAAAATGGTGGGCAATTAGAGTCTATGGAACTAGTTTACAATGATCAAAGGCAGGAAAGGTGGAACACGGAGCCTCACCGGATGCACACTGGCATTCCACATCCAGGACTCTCAAGGAAGGCCAACAGATAAATACAATATTGCTGGTGCAGTTTTTTTATATAAAAAAGAAAAGAGGTTACAATCAGCACAAATATCATGAAGACAAACAGAACAGAGAAGAAGAAGGGAAAGAAAGGAATGAAGAAAAGAGAGAGAGAGAGAGGAAAAAAAAAAAAGGGGGGGGTTCCAGGAATGCGGCAAAAAAAGTCTCATATTGACAAAAGGGTCTGATCAAATCTAGATGGTTGGGCTGTATCAAGCCTGGGATGCCAAATCTGTAGAAACTTCGGGTGAGTGTCCAACAACATGGCCGTCAGTTTCTCATTAACCATTATAAAATTCATCTGATTTTTGACTGCTTAGAAGCTGAGGAGAGGGGTCTTCCAAGCCCTCGTGATCGTTAGTTTGGTAGCCATAAATAGATGCGATGCCAGCTGCCGCTCAGGACGGAGTAGGCCCACTAATGGTTTAAATAGCAATGCTTCTTATGGGTTACGCTTACGCTTTTCTTCTATTTTAATCTGGTGATCCAGCCAGTAAATCTGTTTTTCAGAAGCTCAAGCTCTCCAGCAGAATGTATCAGTTTACGTGGATGAGGCGATCCATTTAACACTAAACGGGGTGATTAAATTTATCAGCTTTTATTAATGTAAAACCTTTATCCCAAAATGGGAAAAAAAGCTGTTGCTATACTCAGTTATAAGGTGTTAGCTGGAGTTTAGCTTTAATTTGTTGTTGTATAAATCTACTGGTACATTTCACACTCCACTTCCCCCAGACTGTCTGTTGTGTCTCCTGTGCTCATTCTGCCACAGATGTCTCACTAATACAGGAGGTGTGTTACTGGCCAGATCACCAGGTGAAAAAAGAGGGGGAAAAGTCAAAGAAAATAGAGCCTATGCAGCCACCACATCTAATTATCGGTAAGCTGCAATATAATATTTTTTGGGTTTAATATCGCTTTAAAATGGTCTCATTACACAAGGGGTGGACAGGACATTATATTTAGACAACATCCTGGGCAAAAATGTTATAGTTTTTGTTTACATATTCTAACATACCCTTTTTCCATTTATGAGCTGATTGTAACAATAAAAGTAAGACACATGTTTATTATTTTTTTTTTTTTTTTTTAGTCTTTATAGATGGTGCCTATGGAAACAAAGGGACTTGCTTAGAACTGGGGGAATTGGTGGTCTTAAAACTGTTTTTGATTTTCAAGCATGTGCTTGTTTTCTAAAGCTTGCATTAATCATGTGATGATCACGTTTACTATACCTTTTGCAGTCTTAACCCTTCCCTTTATTTGATGGTTTGAAAAGTGCCACTAATAAGTGTTTTAAAAGCGTCTGACAAACTTTAAAATCAAGAAGGAAGGTGTACAAATTTCAGAAAATCTCAGCAGAAAGGCTAGCACATAATGTGACTAACTGCTCATTTATTTTTGCCTGTAGTTCATTTTTACCAATATTATTAAAGTAGATTTTTTTGGAAGATATTTTGTGCTAAAATGGTATCTGAATAGTTAAAAAATGAAGAAAGAACACCATCAACAGCTCTGATTTTATAGGATAACTGCACATTCAGTGCAGATTCTTTAGCTGTCTGCTTGTTGCAAAAATTGCAAAGAGCTTTTAATTCCAGTAATGGCTAGGCATGTCTTCTTCAGATACAGAAAATGGTTGAAGGAATACATATTTCAACTAAGGAATAACGTCTCATTTAGTTTTTGTGAAGCCTACAGGGATAAAGACCGCTAAATGATATGCACTGTACTTGCTGTTAAAACAGTCCCAGACCCTTTCCAAAAACACAGCAGCTGAAAGAATCATAGATGTGAATGTGTCCAATAGGAAACCATGGTAAATGGACTGTAATGCATTTTTGCAAAAAGCACCAAAAATGCATAGTTCTGAATTAGGCCTAACTTTCAGTTATTTTCCTGTGGTCCCTTCTATTGCTGGAGCTGCACACTGCCCTCATCCTGAAAACTTCAACTGTTTGCAGGCTCAGAACTGCCCTGTGATTTCTCTTCTTTCATTCATACCCAGTTTGAAATTGTTTGTTGCAAGTTTGTATCTGTTCTAATTGATGCATGCATTCATGTTACACGTTGCTGTAGAAAAATGTCTGCTCCAAGGACTAACATTACAGTAAACATGAGAACTGAAAGTATGCAAAGAACTGGCATTATAACCATTAGGAACTAATCAGCTTTCACAGTTTATTTTGGGAGAAACATTAACTAAGAATTTGTTGAGTTGCTGTGGGATGGAACTGCATTTGTGTGCTTGTGAAGGAAAAGACTACCGCACGCTGGAAAGATTGCAAGTGCCCATATTTCTCATAGAAAGTGTTCACAGGTATAGCAATGGCAGTCCCCACCCTTGGACTGCCCCACTAACGCATTTCACCCAGTCAGGGCTCAATCACAATTGTGTGCTATGTTTTTTTTTCTTTTGTCTTAATAGATCACCCTATAGTTTCTTATAAGTTAGATATAAATTGTTTATAGCCCAAACCAAGTAGGGAGGGTTTAGAATGGGGGTTGGCAACAGGCTAATCACAATATACTTGTTAATAACAGCCTTGTTGAGGCATTGAAGGTTTTGGGAGATTTTACAGGACCCTGGTCTCCCTACTGGTCTAGAAAACTATCTTCAGTCCATAATGGACATAACATTGCCTCTATGGCAAAGAGATAAATAGAGGTTACCTAAAAAGGACTTGCTGATGGTGTTCCCCTCCAAGTTGATGGTTAAGGCTTGTCTCATCTGTGGCTTGCATCTTTGTAGAACTGATATATTAAGATGTCATGTGGGGACTTATTACATTGTAGAAAGATGCAACAGATCCTTTTGATCTGGAAGAGATATTGCAAGAACTGCCGAGGAAGCAAAAGGAAGAATTATGGCAGAAACTGAAGATTTTACTGATGGATACTTTGGTGGCAAATCCAGTAGAATCGTGGTACAAAATAGTTGATGACAGTGACGATGACATGGAAGTAGAAGGATCTTCTGAAGTGGTAAGTGACATTTTTTTTTATTCAAATACACAAAAGGGTTATGTATTTAAGTTTTGGGGGTTTTTCGTGTTTGATCAATAGATATAAAATACATTTTGTTGTAGTTTCACAATAAACAGCTACTATCATAATTCATATATATTTTTCTTAACACATTTGAAGTTGGAGACCTATCGTGAGTGAAATCAGTGGGCTGCTGTTTTATTGGGGGCTCCAGAAAATATGTGGGCATCCATTGGTTGCTGCATTAACCTTCTGCTGACAATTTACATTGTTAAAGTGAGTGTAGACACATTCCAAACAGCACTCTGTTCTTTTCGCTTAGAAAAACACTATGGAAGTTATACATGGCGTGACCATTGTGGCAACAGTCTCTGTGTCTGTGGTGGAAGAGGACATGGGTTATCAAGCTCTTCTGGAATGTGCTGGCCTTCTTAATGGTAAAGTACTTTATTTTACTTCAACTTTTTTTGTTGAAATAGAAAGCATTCTAAATTGATATAGCTGAGCAGGTTTTTTTTTTCTCATTAGAAGTAGTGGAAACTGCTAAATGAGCATTGCAATTGAGTTTTGCCCATGCTTTGTCCCAAAAAGATGTGACCCATTGGGCTAGGTGAACATTTAAAGCCCAAGTTTTTCTTAGAAAACTATACATCCTGTGCTCGCACTGCAGCAGTTAACGGCACGTTTTTGTCTAGAGGACAGGACTTTTACTTACCTGATCTTCCACTCCCCTACTGTGTACTTCCCTTTGGCATCCTCAACTATGGTGCAGGGCTATCAGCCCTAAATTGGGCTTAATGACATCAGAGGACCTTAATCTCAGGAGCACAGAGGGAAGAGACTACAGGATTGGGCTTGCAGTTGGCTGGAGCCTGTTGCAGCGGGGAATTTGGTAAGTAAAACATCTGTACCCGATCTACCTAGACATAAAGCAGCAGTTAAAAGATAAGTTCACCTGTTGCCCAAAAATAATAAATGCACATTTTTTTTTTGCAGGAGCCTGTAAAGCATTGCACCAGCCATCAGCAGATCGCCATGCAGGTCTCCTGCAGACCTGTCAGTATAAGTGCCATGGTAGTTCATTGAGAACTACAAGCCAACAGCTGTAAAGGCAAACTGTGAATGAATGATGCGGACGGAGGCTGCAGCAGCATTGGGAACATGTTACATGTTTCACCCTGAAAATGTCGTGGAACATGTTCCCAAAGGTGAACTTATCCTTCTTTAACCGATGTAGTACAGACTTAGCCCCACTTTAACCTCCCTGGCGGTATTCCCGAGTGTAGCTCGGGGTAAACTTTCAGTACCAAAAGCGGTAACCCTGAGCTACACTCGGGAATACCCTGCAGTGTTGCTCTGGGATCCCTCCAGCACTTACCTTGTCCTTCGCTCCCGTGATGCCCCCCCCCCGCATTGTCCCCGGCCATCTACTCCGGCCGATGCCGGCATCCGTCTTCCAGGTTCCATTCCCTGTGAGCGTCGGGACGTATGGGGGATGGAACCGGCGGGAAATTTAAAAATGTTAAAAAGTGTCATTCACTAAATACACTAAAATCACATAGTATAACATTACTGTATCAAAGCATTTCACATACATTATGTCCCTAGTGCTTTGTCCTGTGCCCTGCCTGCATTTTTACTGTTCTTTCTGCCTTGAAACTGAGAAAAGTCCATGGCGTCCAAAAAGCATCCCTTTTAGGTCAAAAGCAGTTTTAGACCAGCTAGAGAACAGAGATAGTAAATTAGAACCACTTGCAGAATTGAGTGATAATGATTTGTGGGGAAATTCGTCATCAGACACTGAAAACAATTTTGCGACTTTGCTCAGTGATGTGTGAACTATTTAAAATTTCAGTGTTTTTGGTTTGATTATATTATTGAATTAAATTTATTATTAAATTATTATTTATTAGATTATTTATGATTTCGTGTTTCAAATTTTAACATACCCGGGATGTTTACTAGACAGATTTCAGTGAGTTATTCCTAAAAATTACAGGCCTACACCAAAACGACTTTTCCATGCAAAAAAATGTACCACTTTGAGCACAGAAATATTGACATAATCAGACTGCTAGGGAGGTTAAGGGAGGACTTTTATTTTTCCCAGAGTTCAATTTTAAATGGTAAGACAAAAATAACTCAGATGTAGATTGGGTGTGACTGGGCAGTAATCAGGTTTACAATCCAACAAGGGTGCAGTTTTGGGGGTCACTGTGATCAGGCAGCTGCACAACTGCCTGGTCGATTATCAGCTTACAGCCGGCTTTTGGCGTGTGTGTAATACCCCCTGCTGCCACCGCTGTATCACATATGGCAGTATCAGTAAAATGGTTAAAATTACCCTATCAGTGGGAAAAGCAAAAATGAGGGTAGTGTTTTGATATTTGTATAGCAGGCAGTGATCCCAGTCTTTGCGTTTTTGCAGAACCACTTGCTGACTACTACAACACTACAGGACAGCGTGGTGATGTCGCAGCTATTAAATGAAACCACAGCTGAAAAGGTGCTGTTCAGCAGGCTGCTTTAAATTATATGATCTAGCACAGGTCAGGGGAAACGTAAAGGGAAAAGGAGCTGTAATTTTTAGCGACTTTTTCTTCTCTAACCTACCCCTAGTGAGATATCCTAGATTGTAAACTCCAAGGATCAGGCCCTCCTATCCCTCTTGTATTGAACTGTATTGTTGCTGTATTGTCTCCCATTATATTGTAAAGCGCTGAGCAAACTGTTGGCGCTATATAAATCCTGTATTATTATAATAATAATAATATTGCAGTCATGTTCCAGAACAGGGACATGAACCAGGCTAAGCATCATAGCCTTTGTTTTCTTCATCTTGCTCCTTTTCTTTCACCCCGTATACCCTGTGGTCCCGTGTGAATTTATTCACATTAAAGAAATGGCATTCTGTTTTTGTGTTTGGCAACTGGACTGCAGGTTGTCTGTCGTGATAGAAAAATGTGCATTGAAATGATTTGCCTTGCCTACCTGATCCTCTGGTTTCACTACTTGACAAAACAAGCATGACTGGTCAGCCACCAGATAGTAAAACCAGAAAATCATCATGACTGCTAGGCAACTAGTAGTTGTCAGTTGGCAATCTAACTTTTTCATTTTAAACTAAAGTTTAGTTCAACTGCAGGTATTCTGGAAGCTTTACCCAAGTCAGAATCCCATGTCCGTCTTGCCATCCAGCGACTGTGTGAGGCCTGGTGGGAGAAGGGCTTAGAAAAGAGAGAGGAATTTGGAAAAACGGCTTTTTCAATGCTCTTGGCAAAGTCAATTGGACCGAAACGTCTGGTATGCACAGTAAAACTTTGTCGTCTTCTACTGTTTTAGTAGTTATTTATGAGTATGCACATGCCAATAACCTGGAATTATTTTTTCTAAGCTTTGACCCCTGAAGAACAGTATGGCGTGGTGATTTGAAGGCTACCTGAGCCCTCTCTACAGTTGGATGTTCTAGTCTTTCAGAATAGATGTGGCCACAGCCAGTGACATTCCTAGAGGACACTGAAGCTGCTGACCAGCCATTGCTGTGAACTATTAAACTTTTATTATCCAAATATCAGAAGCTCACTATTGACATTTGTAATCCACATCATATTCTGTTGTGTTTTTCTTCATGTATTGTCTTCATAAATTAGTGTAACTAAAAAAAATGGAACACTTTTTTATTTAAATTCGGGTTGTACATGAACTATGGTTCTGTTATTTTTATTTTATTTGTAAATGTGGAAGCCGTTATAATATCTTAATGCTCCTCTTGTAATAGGCTGTGGACATCAATCGCTTGTGGCAATTTCATGCAGCTCTCCTCAATTTTGATTACAATTCAGAAGACAGTAATGAAGTGAGGAATTTGTTGCTCCAGTGCTCTATGTGTATTAACCACATTAAGAAAGAAGAGGTAACTTTTTTTAAAGTAATAAAGTACATTGATTAAGCATGATAGGCTAAAAATACTCCAGTCAGGAATGAAAATGAAACCTTGATGTTGATTTGACGCCTCAATTTTGTTATACAGGAAATGTATTCCTAAATAAACTACAGCAGGAATCTTAAAGTGATACTAAAGGTTCAGAATTTTAGTTTTAAAAATAACAAACATCATACTTGCCTGCTCTGTGCAATGGTTTTGCAAAGAGCAGCCTCAATCCTCCTCTTCTTGGGTCCTCGGATGGTACTCCTGGCTCCTCCTCCCCTGCTAAGTACCCACCATAGAAAACTTCTTGCTGTGGGGGCACTCGTGTACTTGCTCCTAAGCTGCCTCAGTGTGTCTATAAGAGAGAAAAATGTCACCAGCACACCAAGGAATCCTCCAAAGGGTTCAAAGCTTTATTTAGTGGTCACATAATATCAACTGCGGCAACGTTTCGGAGCCATACAGGGCCCCTTTTCAGGCAAGTGACCACAAACTACATTTTGATCTATAAGACACACAGAGCATGGCTTGGCCCTGCCCCCACTCCCCCTCATCACTGGCTGTGATTGACAGCTGCGGGAGCCAATGGTCTGAGCCAATACTCTCGTGCACATCTCCGGATTGAGATAGGTCCCAGGTAGGTAATAGGTGGGAGCTGCACATTGAAGGTTTTTTACCTTTATGCATAAAGTTTAAAAAAAACCTTCAGCCTTTACAACCACTTTAATATCTCTCACATGCAAAGGACTCGATGTTAAAAGTCAGTGCTAAAAAGCCACTCATAGCAACAATCAGACTCAAACTTGGCTTGGAAACTTGAATGTGATTGGTAAGGCTAATACGCTTCATTAGCCTAAATGGAGGACAGGTGAGACATTGGGTCTATTAGACCCCTGATGTCTCGTTAAAGAGAACCTGTCACCCCAAAAACAAAAACGTTTAGTTGGGGGGCTTAAAAAAAAAAAAAAAAAAAATCCTTTTTGTCACTCAATGCTGGAATGAGGGCAATAATCCTAGGGTCATTATTCACTCTAATCTGATGATCTTTAAGGGCTTTTAAAGCATCACCTTTTGAAAATTGTGGGATACAAAGTGTAATCGCCATTTCATGGGTGCACTTTATTTTAAAACTTTGACATGTTGGTTATCTGTTTACTTGGTGCAACCTCATTGTTCTCTATTTTACCAAACAAAATGGGTATTGTATAGTAGTTGTGTGCCCTAAAATTAACTGTAGTGTATTTTTAAATAGAAATGTTGCACCTTTACATAATGATTCGATGATAAACCATTGCAATAATATCATGTGACATAGAAAATTGGAACTTTTATTTTCTAGCTTGCCTGCTTTCAGAAAATGTATAATGTTTAAGGGGTAATTGTTAGGCCTACATTTTTTTTTTTTAAATTTTATTTTAACCTGTGAAAAACTCAAACCGGCTCTGGCAGTGAAAGGGTATATAACTTCTCTGTAGTCCACTGCTTGTCTGGAAGATATCGCAAATACTGCTCCATATTATGATAGTACTCAGGTCTGGGGATAGGCACTCAGGAACTAAGAGCTGCATTGTGGGAAGTTCACCCAGTATGACATACCAGATATTTCCCAAGCAGCAGGTGGCAGAATGGATTGGTGGGTAAGCAAGGAGAAGGTAAGTGGCTTTACCTTAGGGCAGCCATTCTCAACCAGGGTTCCATAGAACCCTGGGATTCCTCCACCGGGTGCTATGGTTTCCTTGAGCTGTAGCTGATTGACCTCCCACAGGATTGTGCCTGCATAAATTTGGGGCCAACACCACTTGGCAGAGCCAGCAGCATTACACCAATGGTCCTTTTGGGTCCTGATGGGGTGGCAGTCTGACCACCACTGTAACAAGGGCATTTTCCCCCCATTGTCCACTAATGTAAGGGGGCATTCCACCCACTGCATAGATTTTACCAGGGGTTCCCCAAAACCTGAAAATTATGTACCGTTCCTTCAGAGCATTGTGTTGTGTCCTGAGACTCCTGTGTGCATGCGCGAGAGTGACATCATTGTGGCTCAGCCAGTCAGATGGCCGGAGCTCGCGAACCAGGAAGGAAGACCCGTGAAGATGGAAGCCGTGTCAGCAGTGACAGTGCGCCGCTGGAGGACTTCGTTTTAAGGTAAGTCTTTCATAATGTGCTAGTATGTGATGCATACAAGCACATTATGCTATTACCTTGTAGGGGATTTTATTTATTTAACTGTGGTTTGCTACCGCTTTAAGGCCTTTACATTAATATGATCCTGTTACTTTGTCCAGAATGAGCAAAGTATAAGTTTACCTGAAACGATAAAGTGGGAATAAACTTTTATATAAGGTTTTAAATGTGAGAATTATAACACTTTAGCTACTGCGTGTACCACACACTTATTTCTGTGTTTTGCAAATGAGACAACGGGCTAGTCTCGTGCCACTAGACCTCATATGTAGCTGAGCATCAGCACAAACTTGCTTTTCAACTAATGAACAGTCATGATTGACTATATTCTTCTAAACTTGTTTTTAATTAACTTACTTTCCCTCTTCTGTAATTAGGGACGGCGGTTTCTGAGCTTTATCTTCAGCTGGGACATCAACTTCATTAAAATAATCCATGGAACAATTAAAAACGTGCTTCCCAATTTACCAAAGTATGTAAATTTAAAGCTATGCTGTCATTGTTATTGCTAAATATTGGTTTACATTGTCAAAATTCTGTTAAAAGTTTCTGTATGAGGATGAGCACATTTCTCATTGGCTTCTAAATTGCCATTCATTGTTCTTGGTGTTTGTTAAAGCGGAACTTGGTGAAAAATAATGTTCTTTAGCAAGATGCACTCATTCCACATTAATAATTGTGGTACCAAAATTGGTGTTTACTATAAAATGCCTCCAGTATTGCTTTTGTTTTTTTCTTTGTGGATGCTGCCATTTTACTGAAGACCAGAGCCCCTGAGCAGCAGTAAATCTTTGGCTATCAGCAGATCTGCACAGTATTGAGAAGTAGAGAACAACTGAGCATATGAACACAGTGGAGCGTTATATTACTGGCTTGTAAACATTTTAATGTTTTACATGGCTATACCTGCAAAAGGGGACAGCCTGAAGTGATCTAGCAAAAGTTCCACTTTAAATAAAGGATATAACATTGAGGATGGAGCATGCATCGAAATCCAGCAGTAGTTTCAAATCACTGGTTTGTTTTGAAAGTATTTAAATGTGCCTGTACATGCTTCAAATGCTCTGACATTTGTGAAATGTGTATTTTCGATCAAAAGAAATTTATTGGATTTGTTGCGAAAACTTTTTATTTTTGAATGATTATAATAAGGTTGTAGCATCTCTAGTATGTAAAATAATTTTAAAACATTAAAAATACATTAGCCGCTTTCCCACCACCCTATAGCAGATATACTGCTACAGGGCAGCAGGGGGGCGCAAAATCACGTGTGTATGTGTGTATGTGTGTGTATATATGTGTGTGTGTGTGTGTATATATATGTATATGTGTATATATATATATATATATATATATATATATATATATAATGTGTGTGTGTGTGTGTGTGTGTGTGTGTGTGTGGAATCTCAACATGCTGACACATTTCGAGGACTTATCCTCTTCTTCAGAGCCCACCCAGAGCTCTGAAGTGAAGTCCTCGAAACACGTCAGCCTGTTGAGATTCCATCGTTCTATTACATCTTATTATTTTGAGGATTGCTTTGTGCTGCTTTCATGAGATGAACATATACTTATATCAACTTGTGAGTATAATACTAAATCTTTGATTGCCCCACATGTTAACCCCTTCCTGCCCAGTGCCATTAGTACAGTATCAGTGTTTTGTTTTTTATTAGCACTGATCACTGTGTTTGGTGTCAATGACACCAAGTCAGTTCCCCCCAGTGTCAGAATGCCGCTATTACTAGTAGAAAAAAAAAATATCCCAGTATATATACCGCATTTGTAAATGCTATAACTTTCATGTAAACCAATTAATTTCCACATATTGTGATTTTTTTCAGCAAAGACATGCAGCAGAATACCTTTTCTCCTAAATTTATGATGAAATTAGATTTTTTAAAATATTTTTTACTGGACATGTTTGATAGCAAAAAGTAAAAAAAATTGTTTCTTTGTCTTCTCAATATTGTCGGTCCTTTTTATTTTATTTTTTTTTTTTTTTATAGTAGTGCAAAAAATAATCGCACAGGCGATCAAATACCACCAAAAAAAACTATTTGTGTGAAAAAAAGGATGTAAATTTCATTTGGGTGCAACGTTGCATGACAGCTCAATTGTCAGTTCACCATTAGCCGCCCGGCCAATGGCCGTTTGGCGGCTTCAAATGTGTCCCTGCATTCCAGGTGCACGCCATTTGGCGTGCTCCCGCACATGCGCCGTTTGCGCTAATGCAGAGCGGCGCAGCAGTGCGATCTGTCACCGGCCGTGCACCTCGGACACGGCCGATGACAGATCCGAGTACCGGCTCCCGTTGCTGGTACCATGTGACCTGCTGTGACCAATCACAGCAGGTCACATGACAGTTGTATACAATGGATGGCTTCATTCATGATGCCATCCATTGTATACTAGTGCCTAGCTGTGAATGGTCACAGCTAATCACATGCACATGTCATGTGATTAGCTGTGACCAAATCACAGCTAAGCACAAAAAAAAAAAAAAAAAAAAGCTGAATGAATCGACTTCATTCAGGTAAATGCTTGCTTATAGCAAAGTAATTCTTTGCTATAAGCAAATTGTGTGTAAAAAAAAAAAAAAAAAAAAAATACTGATCACTTCCCCAAAGTAGTACAATGTTACTATGGTAACATTGTACTACTTTGGTCATAGTAAAATATGAAAAAGAAATCTTAAAAAATGTAATAAAAAATTAAATATAATAAAAAAAATAAAAAAAATATATTTTTTTTTCATATTGTCACCAGTCAGTGTCCCTGTTCACCGCCATGCCAGTTATATAATGACGCTGTACTGCACTGGTGACAGTATGTAAAAAAAAAAATAGTGAAAATTATTTTTTTAATTTTTTCATTTTCCGAAAAATTATGACAAACTCGCCATGCCTCTTATGAAGTACGTCGGACTGTCTACTCTGCAAAAAGGGGTCATTTGGGGATATCTGTACTATTCTGACATTCTTGGACCTCAAGAAATTAGATTGGCTGTCAATACTTCAGGATTGATCAATAATCAGATCTATACCATAGTTTGTGAACTCTATAACTTTCCTACAAACTAAAAAATACATCCTAATTTGGGTTATTATTATTATTATTATTATTACTACGAGTTTATATAGCGCCAAAGGGTTTGCTCAGCGCTGTACAATAGGGGGGGACAATACATGGCACAGTACAACAAAGACAGACAGCGTACGAGGGGTAAGAGGGCCCTACTCTTACGAGCTTACAATCTAGGAGGGAGGGGGTAAAGGTACAGTAGGAAGTGGCTGGGGGGGATGAAGTGGTAGGAGGAATGAGGGAGGATGGCCGTTAGGTGAGGGTGGGGTAGGCTTCCCTGAAGAGATGGGTTTTGAGGGAGCGCCTGAATGTGAATAGAGAAGGCGACAGTCTGATGGATTGGGGCAGTGAGTTCCAGAGGATGGGGGAGGACCTGGAGAAGTCCTGCAGTCGTGCATGGGAGGAGGAGACCAGGGAGCAGGATAGAAGGAGGTCCTGTGAGGAGCGAAGGGTACGGGTAGGGTGGTACCTGGTGATCAGATTGGTGAGGTAGTCAGGGGCAGTGTTGTGAACGGCTTTGTAGGTCAGGGTAAGGAGTTTAAATTTGATGCGTTGGGCAATCGGGAGCCAGTGGAGGGAGAGGCAGAGGGGGGTGGCAGAGGTGGAGCGGGTGGTAAGGTGGATGAGTCTGGCAGCTGAGTTCAGGATGGTCTGGAGCGGGGAGAGCCTGCACTTGGGTAGGCCAGTGAGGAGGGAGTTGCAGTAGTCAAGGCGTGAGATGATGAGGGAGTGTACTAGAAGTTTAGTGGTGTCTGGGGTGAGGAAGGAGCGGATCTTGGCAATGTTGCGAAGATGGAGCCTGCATGTGTTTGTGAGTGATTTGACATGCGGTTGGAGGGAGAGGTTCGCGTCAAGAATGACGCCAAGGACTTTGGCTTGCGGGGCGGAAGTGATAGTGGAGTTGTTGGTGATGATGGATAGGATGGGGGGGGGGGTGTGGGCAGGGGGAAAGACGAGAAGCTCGGTTTTGGAGAGGTTAATCTTGAGGAAATGTAGCGACATCCAGTCTGAGATGTCATTTAGGAGGTGAGTGATGCGGGCGGAGATAGTGGGGGTGAGGTGAGGGGTGGAGAGGTAGATTTGGGTGTCGTCAGCATAGAGGTGATAGTTGAAGCCGTGAGATTGTAGGGTTTATTTTCACCAAAGACATGTAGCAGAATACATCTCGGCCTAAATTTATGAAGAATAATTATTTATTTGTAAACTTTTATAACAGAAACAAAGAAAAATGTGGGGGTTTTTTTTCAAAATTTTTAGTCTTTTTTTGTTTAGCAAAAAATAAAAACCCCAGCAGTGATTAAATACCACCAAAAGAAAAGCTCTAGTTGTGTGAAGAAAATGATAAAATTTTAGTTTGGGTACAATGTTGTATGACCGCACAATTGTCATTCAAAGTGTGAGAGCGCTGAAACCTGAAAAATGGCCTGGGCAGGAAGGTGTAAAATTGCACGGTATTGAAACGGTTAATGTAACGCACCGCTGTAACGCAAAAAATGGCCTGGTTAGGAAGGAGGGTGAATCCTCTGGAGGGCAAGTGGTTAGGAATGTATGTGTACAGTTGGGTCCATATATATTTAGACACAGGCACAATTTTTTCGTTTTTTTTTTTTCAAGTATTTTCCAAAACATATTCAAGTTCTAGTTCTATAATAGATATGGGCTGAAAGTACACACTCTCGGGTTTAATTTCAGGGTATGTACATCCATATTGGAGGAAGGGTTTAGGAATTACAGCTCTTAAGAGTAGCCAGTCCCCCTTTTCAAGGGACCATAAATAATTGAACCAAAAGCTGTTTCATGGCCAGGTGTGGGCTACTCCATTATTTCTTCATCAGTTAAGCAAGTTAGAGGTCTGGAGTTGGTTCTAAGTGTGGTATATGCATTTGAAATCTATTGCTGTGAACCTAAGTCATCAGTTAAAAGGAACTGTCCATGCAAGTGAAACAGGCCATTGTAAGGCTTCAAAAACTAAACAAATCCATCAGAGAGATAGCGGCAATATTAGGAGTGGCCAAATCAACAGTTTGGTACATTCTGAGGAAAGAAGAACGCACTGGTGAGCTCAGCAACATAAAAAGTCATGGATGTCCACGGAAGACAACAGTGGTGGGTGATTGCAGGATCCTCTCTATGGTAAAGAAAAACCCATTCACAACATCCAGACAAGTGAAGGACACTCTCCAGGAGGTGGGCGTATCATTGTCAAAGTCTACAATCAAGAGAAGACTTCATGAGAGCAAATACAGTGGGCTCACCACAAGGTGCAAACCATTCATAAACCTGAAGAATAGAAAAGCAAGATTAGTCTTTGCCAAAAAACATCTAAAAAAGTCAGACCAGTTCTGGAAAAGCATTCTTTGGATGGATTAAACTAAGATTAATCTGTACCAGAATGACGGGAAGAAAAAAGTGTGGAGAAGGCTTGGAATAGGTCATGATCCAAAGCACACAACGTCATCTGTAAAACATGGAGGCAGTGTGATGGCATGGGCATGCATGGCTTCCAGTGGCACTGGGTCATTGGTGTTTATTGATGATGTGACAGAAAACAGAAGCAGCCGGATGAATTCTACAGTTTTTAGAGAGATTCTGTCCGCCCAGATTCAGCCAAATGCAGCAAAGTTGATTGGACTGCTCTTCACAGTACAGATGGACAATGATCCAAAACACACTGCAAAAGCAACCCAGGAGCTTTTGAAGGAAAATAAGTGGAATATTCTGCAATGGCCGAGTCAATCACCTGATCTCAACCCCATTCAGCATTTCACATGCTGAAGGCAAAACTAAAGAAAGAAAGACCCACAAACAAAACAACTGAAGACAGCTGCAGTTAGTCTGGCAAAGCATCAGAAAGGAGGAAACCAATTCAGTCTTTGGTAATGTCCATAGGTTCCAGACTTCAGGCAGTCATTGCCAGGATTCTCAACAAAATATTAAAAATTAACATTTTATTTATGATTATATTCATATGTCCAATTACTTTTGATCCGTTAAAAAAAAAAAAGGGGGGGGGGTGGCTTCTCTTAAGAGCTGTAATTCCTAAACCCTTCCTCCAATTTGGATGTACATACCCTCAAATTAAACCTAAGTGTGCGCACTTTCAGCCCATATCCATTATATAACTATAGCTTGAATATGTTTTGGTAAATACCTGGAAAAAAAAACAAAATTGTGCCTGTGTCCAAATATATATGGACCTAACTGTATATGTGTGTAATTTTTAAAACGCTATATATTAAAGTGTTACTAAACCCACAACAGTAAAAATCAGTCTGTATATGCAGTAAAGCATGCTTGTTATGCTCGCTGTGGAACCGAAGGGGTTAATCCTATGCATTATGTAAAAAAAATGTTTGATCCTGTCTTCTCTGATCCTCCCCTTCTATGTTCCCCATTTCATCTCCTGATAGAACACAGCCTCGGGGACACTCTACACATGCTCAGTTTGGTGTGTATTGCTAGTGTTTTTTTTTTTTTTTTCCCTATTTCTTGGGAGGGTGCATGTGATGAGCACAGGGCTAGCCAGCACTGAACAGAGGGTCAGGGTTTATGTAATCTGGTAGGGCATTGAGAGGAGAATAAAAACTACAAGTTTTAACCAGCTGGACACTGATAGAAGTCACAAGACTGCTCTAACTGTTGATGAGAAAAGGTATTTAGCAGTTTTACTAAAATAATTGCACTTCCATGTACTGTGGGAGATACCAGATATAGTGAATGCAGGGTCCTGGGATTAGCAGCACCTTTAAAGGCTTACTTTTTTTTTTTTTTTTTAATGACAAACACATACTTACCTGTTCTCTGCAGTGGTTTTTGTAAAGACCAGTCCAGATCCTCCTCTTCTCGGGTCCCCTGCCGATGCTCCTGGCCCCTCCCTCCTGTTGGGTGCTCCTACTGCAAGCAGCTTCCTATTGGGGAGCCTGCTGCTCCGTGTGTCCATTCACACAAGGAGCTGTGGCTTGGCCCTGCCCCCTCCCTCTTCTCTTTGGCTCACTGGCTTAAATTGGCAGCAGCGGGAGCCAATGGCTCCGGCTTTTGTCTCAGTCAATGAGGAGAGGCGTCCCGGGATTGCCGAGACTTCAGTGCACATTGTTGGATCGAGAGATGGCTTAGGTGAGTATTAGGGGGGCTGGGGGAGTTGCTGTACAGAGGTTTTTTACCTTCATACATTGAATGCATGAAGGTAAAAAAAACCTTGAGCCTTTACATCCACTTTAAACTATAACTAAAGGCAACACTTTTATTTTAGTTTTGGATAGAGTGAAGAGGGATTAGAACACTTAATGTTTATTGCAGTCTGTGCCCCGTTAAGGTGATTCACCCTCTTTGTCCTGTTTACCATTTTCATTGAAAGTGAAAGTAAAAGAAAATCACAAATTTTAGGTTGTCCCCATAAAAGTGAAAGGGGAAACCTTCCAATGGAGACACTAGTTCTTGTGACCTGGAGGTCCCCAAAGAATTCACTGATTTGCAGAGATTTCCTTTCACTTCCTGTTTGGCTATGAAACAGGAAGTGAAGGGAAATCTCTTCATAAGGACTGAGATGGTGAAAAAAAAAGGTCATCGTGATCCTTGCCTTGCTGCCTAGTAAACTAGGAGGACTCTTAGAGATAACGGGAAGTGTGCAAAGGACACGATACAGCTTTGAATTTCTGGCACGATCAACAGGTGTTGTTTTTTTTTTTTTTTTCTTTGCACTGAGGCTTCATTCACACTTGTTTGACTTGTCATGCAACTTTGAACATCAGTCACATGACAAGTCGCAGCCCATTCTTTCCCACAAAATACTTGCAGTGGACCAAAAGGAGCAAACGAGAAATTTTATTTTTAGTGCATGCTGTGCATTTTTACATTTTCTTCTTTTTTTATTTTTAACCCATTATCAGATGTTATTACTACCTGCTGTTACTCAAAGTGGAACTAAACCCTCCTATTTTTTTCAGCCAAGGAAGCTGCTATGAGTTTTATATACATTGCAGATTCCTGCACAGAAAAAATCTGCACATGATACCAGTGTTGTAAACAGGGTACAAAGAGAACAGTTGTTTTCTTTGTGCCCTTGCAGAATGTAAACAAGGCCTAAGTGTATCTCTAGCCACAACTATTTTTCTTTTTTTTGTTTTCTAATTTTAAAAAGTGTTTGGAACTGTTGGGACACCTCCTCAGATTTTTGTTTGCTTTGCTTTCAAACTGGATTAATTCACCTTCCGTATATGCCATGGCAGTGAAACAGAAAATGATGGGAAGTTCACTGTTTTGCAGTTGTCACCAGAATAAGGGTGAAATCTTCCAGCAGGGATGCTAATCTGGCCTGATCAGGTCACAACATTGAAAAGATTTCCTTTTGCTTATTGTGTATCTGGAACAGGAAGCTAAAGGAAATCTTTTTAACATGTTACAGACAGCAAATAAACACCTGAAGGTTTAAAACTTTCTTTGTTAAAATGGAAAAAGAGAAAAAATAAAGGGTTGGCTATAGATATAGTTTATAATTGAGGTTTTTCTGTGTGTATTTTTTTTTTGACAGTGCTGAAATTTTTAAAATTTTTTCATTTTCTTACTAGGTCATTGATGTGCCATGTTGCAGACATTTATTTTAGAGCATGGAAAAAAGCATCTGGAGACCTTTTAACGGTATTGTCTTTTCTCCCTAATTACTTGTACTGCACTGATTTTAACCTACAAACCTCTAAGTGATTATCAATGTCAGAGCTCCTGTTTTGTAAGAACTGCAATAATGAAAGTTCACTTGTTGCATTTCAGTCGTTTTGGATGCAGAGAATTTGGTGCATTGTGCCCCCGCAATTTAAAGTGTTCACCTTTTTTATTGCACTTTTCCCCCAAAAAAAACAGTGTTTCATGATCCCAAGCACATTTATATATTTTTGTTCAGTCAGTGAAAAAGGTGCTCCTTTTCCCCTTCAATATGTGTAGTCTGTGCATGGCCTGTCAACAAAATATCCTTGACACTCGATCCCCCTTTGCCCTGCCTAAAATGGTAGGACAATCGGGATGTTGGAAATGCACCCCCATCAGCTGCTTTTGCTTGTTGCGCATGTGAACACTTCACTCTCTCACTTCCCACTGGCATGTCCAGCCCAAGCACTAAGGAGTTTTTGCTGGCTCATATAGAGGGAAGGAAACACCATTTTTGCTAGCTGAACAGTGGTATTTAATGTGCTGAGGATCCTGGAATGCATAGGGGGTTTTGTGGGAAAAGTGCAGAAAATGTGAACTAACAGTTTTTTAGGATAATTTTGATTGTATGGCATATTGGCTTGATAATACAGTTTTCAACACAATTTTTGTTCTGATAATCCTTTTGATTGTGATTTAAAGGGTTAAAGTGTATTTAAAAGGCCAGAAGTTTATTTAGCTTTGTATAAATTTGAAGATAGGGTTGGAAAATCTGTAAGTTTAGCTTGTGTGCCTCCTCTTTTGTCCTGATGACCATTTTCACTTCAAAAGTGAGGGAAAATCTTATATTTTTAGTTGTCACCTGAACAAGAATAAAAGGGAAAACCTAGGGACACTTGTTGCACTTGTGAAAACGGAGAATTACCCCTAACTTTGGAGATAGTTTACTCTTGCTTCCTATTACTTCCCACAAGTGGGGCACAGATGGCAAAAAAACCCGGCATGGGTTTAAACTATTCCCGTCCTTTAAAAAAAATAAAAATTGACTTGGGTATACTTTTTTATTATTATTATTATACTGTATTTATATAGCGCCAACACTTCGCTCAGTGCTGTACATTACAATGGGAGACAATACATGAAACAGTACAATAACAATGCAATACACGAGGGGTTCGAGGGCCCTGCTCCTTGGAGCTTGCAATCTAGGAGGGAGGGGATAGTGGTACGGGAGGAATAGCTGTGGGGGATGGAGTGGTAGGAAGAGTGGAGGAGATTGGCGGTTAGCAGAGGGCGGGGTAGGCTTCCCTGAAGAGGTGGGTTTTCAGGGTGCGCCTAAAGGAGAGGAGAGTAGGTGATAGTCTGATGGATTGGGGTAGGGAGTTCCAGAGGATGGGGAAGCCCTGGAGAAGTCCTGGAGGCGGGCATGGGAGGAGGTGACCAGGGAACTAGATGGGAGGTCTTGTGAGGAGCGGAGAGTACGTTTTGGGTGGTATTTGGATATCGGGTCAGTGATGTATTTTGGGGCAGTGTTATGGACAGCTTTTTACGTCAATGTTAGCATTTTGAATTTGATCCGTTGGGCAATTGGAAGCCAGAGGGGGGTGGCAGAAACAGAGCGGTTGGTAAGGTGGATGAGTTTGGCTGCAGTTATCAGGATCGACTGAAGCAGGGATAACCTGTGGTGAGGTAGGCCGGTGAGGAGGGAGTTGCAGTAGTCAAGTCGTGATATAAGGGAGTGAATAAGTTGCTTAGTAGTTTCTGGGGTTAGCAACGGATGTATTTTGGAGATAATGCGGACGTGGAGTCTACATGAGTTTGTCAGCAATTGGACCTGGGGCTGGAAGGACATATTGGAGTCTAAGATGACACCAAGTACTCTGGCTTGCGGGGTGGGACTGATGGTGGCATTGTTGGTCGTGATGGAAAAGTCGGGGGGGGGGGGGGGGCATGGGCTAGGGCGAGTGTCGGCAACCCGCGGCTCCAGAGCCGCATGCAGCTCTTTTTCACCTTGGCTGCGGCTCCGGAGCACACTGCCCACCAGGTGACAGGCAATAGGGCAGCAATGGGCAAACTACGGCTCGGCGGACCTTTTTAATCCGGCCCGCGGAGCTAGGCTCCCGCTAGGCTCCTCTCACAGTCCGCCCTGAAGACCGGTGTAGCATGAAAATCTGTCTCCTATGAGGATCTGTCCCCCTCGACGTATCTGCGCATGTGCCGGAGATCGCCGATCGGCTGCTAATGCCTGAAACTGGCACATGCGCAGATACGTCGAGGGGGACAGATCCTCATAGGAGACAGATTTTCATGCTACACCGGAACGGCGTGGGAACACGACGAGAGGAACGCGTGGAGCAAAGGTAAGTGAATTGACACAGGGGGGACTTAATATGGGGGATGAATTAATATGGGGAATGAATTACTATATGGGGGATGAATTACTATATGGGGGATGAATTACTATGGGGGATGAATTACTATATGGGGGATGTGTTTTCAGTTTTAAAAATGTGGTTCTCAAAATAAATTTCAGTCGTGGTTTTGGCGAGATTTGGCTTAGTTGAAAAAAAAGGTTGCCCACCACTGGGCTAAGGGGAAAGCTAGGAGCTCGGTTTTGGAAAGGTTCAGTTTGATGAAGTAGAGTGACATCCAATCCGATATGTCGTTCAGTAGGCTAGTGATTCGGGCGGAGACTGAAGGGGTGAGGCGAGGGGGTAGAGGGATAGATTTCCGTGTCGTCGGCATAGAGATGGTAGTTGATGCCGTGAGAGTGTATCAGTTGGCCAAGGGAGGAGGTGTAGATGGAGAAGAGAAGGGGCCCGAGGACAGAGCCTTGAGGGACCCCAACAGAGAGGGGGAGTGAGGGGGAGGTGGTAGCGTTATAGGTAACACCGAAGGAGCGTTGTGATAGATAGGAAGAGAGCCAGGAGAGAGTGGAGTCTCTGAGGCCAAGAGAGTGGAGTTTTTTGAGGAGGCGGGGGTGGTCGACTGTGTCGAAAGCCGCGGAGAGGTCGAGGAGTAGGAGCACTGAATAGTGGCCATTAGCTTTGGTGGTTAGCAGGTCGTTGGTGAGTTTTAGTAAGACAGTTTCGGTGGAGTGTAGGGGACGGAAGCCAGACTGTAGGGGATCGAGGAGGTTGTTGTCGTTGAGGTGGGAGCTTAGGCGATTATAGACTAAGCGCTCAAGGAATTTGGATGTAAATGGCAGCAGGGAGATGGGTCGAAGGTTGTTCAGGTTGGTGGGGTCCAGGGAGGGCTTTTTAAGTATGGGAGTGATGTGGGTGTGCTTCAGAGGGGAGGGGAATGCGCCAGTAGAGAGGGAGAGATTAAAGATGTGAGTGAGGGAGCGTAGGATGGAGGAGGAGGGAGATCGTAGGAGTTGTGAGGGGATAGGGTCTAGGGGGCAGGTGGTGAGGCGGGCTTCAGAGAAGACCTTAGTGACCTCCTCAGTGGTAGCATGGTCAAAGGAGTGGAGTGTTGAGGGGGCCTCAGTGTGAGGGATGTTAGGTGGGGCGGAGGTCTGGACAGTGGTGAGGTCAAGGGAGAGGGGTGTTGAGGGGGTTTCCGTGTGAGGGGTGATAGGTGGGGTGGAAGTCTGAGTAGCGGTGATGTCCCTACAAATTGCGTCAATCTTGTTTTTGGAGTGATTGGCAATCTCGGGGGCGGTGAGTGAGGTACTGGGTGAAGGTGGGGGTGGAGAGAGTAGAGAATTGAAAGTAGAGAAGAGCCGGTGAGGACTGGAGGAGAGGGTATTGATGAGGGTCAGAAAATAGGCTTGCTTGGCAGCGTGGAGGGAGGAAGTGTAGGTGTGAAAGGCAGAATTCTATTGGGTGAACGCTAGTTGGGATCTGGTTTTGCGCCATAGTCGCTCCAGCGCACGACTGCGTCGTTTGAGAGTGTTGGTGTGATCAGTCTGCCAGGGCTGAAGCGGTCGGGGTTTAATGCTTTGTGTGGTAAGAGGCGCTAGCGAGTCTAGAGCGGTTGACAGCGAGTTGTTATAAGCAGTAGTGGCCAGGTCAGGGCAGGACAGGGGAAGGATACTGTTGTAAAGTTGATCAGCTGCAGAGTGGAAGGGGGCAGGATTCAGGTTTGCGGAGGTTTCGGCTGGTGATAGTTTGACATTTGGAGGGGTAGGTGTTTGAGGACGAGGAGATGGAGAAGGTAATAAATTTGTGGTCAGAGAGAGGGAAGGGGATGTTAGTGAGGTTGTGGGGAGTGCAGAGATGGGAGAAGACAAGGTCCAGGATGTTCCCGTCGGAGTGGGTGGTGGATTGTATACAATGTGCGAGTGCAAAAGAAGAGGTTAAGTGGAGGAGTTGGGATGTAGCCGGGTTATTGATGTTGACAGGGATGTTGAAGTCTCCAAGGATGATGGTGGGTAGCTCGGAAGAGAGAAAGAAGGGTAGCCAGGCAGAGAAGTCATTGAGGAAGCGGGACACTGGTCCAGGAGGCCGATAGATTACAGCAATCCTCAGGGGGGTTAGAGAGAATAGTCGGATGCAGTGGGCCTCAAAGGAGGAGAAGGATAAAGAGGGGGGTGTTTGGGAGGACTTGGAAGGTGCTCAGCGGTGACAGGAGCAGACCAACCCCACCACCTTTTCAACCGCTGGGTCTGGGTGAGTGGGTCCAGATGAGACCTCCATAGGAGAGTGCCACAGGGGAGGTAGAGTTAGTGGCTTGGATCCAGGTTTCAGTGATCGCTAAGAGGTTGAGGGAGCGGGAAACAAAGAGGCCGTGGATGGCGGTGAGCTTGTTGCAAACCGATCGGGCGTTCAGGAGTACACACGAAAACGGGGGGTGGTTTTGGGGAGCAGAGGGACAGGTATTAGATTGAGGGGGTTGCGGCAGGTCGTGGAAGTGGGAGGGTGCCTTGTGGGTGAGCGAGATGGTGGAGGACCAGAGTTCAGGGAGATGTCCCCTGCGGTTAGGAGAAGAAGGGTGAGAAAGGTGGCATGGGAGCGGGATGTACAAGAGCGCGTAAATCTACCAGTGGAGGTGTTTGGGTCAGTGGGAGAGTGGAGTATCAGGAGGAGGTGGTGAGAGCCGTAGAGGGGAGAAGGAAGCAGTGAGGGCGCAATGTACAGTTGTTTGGAGGAGCAGAGGGATATAGAGAAGAGATTTTGGGAACGGAGGAGAATAGTATGAGGAGGAGGAATAAAGTAGGCATTTTAGGGAGGTAAACGGAGTGGCGGACAGGTGTGGTGGGAAGCTTGGTTGCAGATAGTCTAGCATGCAGTGGCGTATCTCGTAGCTGTGTCTTCCGGTAGCTAGAGTTCTCGTGCCTAGGATCAGGATGGGTAGAGTTCAGGTCAATAGGTTGTGGCCAAGGGTAGTCAAGCTGCAAGTTCCAGTTTGTAAAAGTCTCAGTTTGAGGGGTGAGGTTTGGTTTGAGGAGATGAAGGGTGAACGTCAGCAGTGGAGGTGTTTTCCAGGTGGTGGAGATGAGATGTAGAGAAGGTTGTGAGGGGTGGGCATCAGCTGTGGGAGATGGGCGTAGTAGGGCTGGGGGATCGCAGAATCAACAGTCGGGCCTTCTCCCGCGCTGTACTCCCGAGGGTCATCAGATGGGCTTCAGGTCCGTGCAGGGTTGCGTTGTGGTGGGCGATGGTAGGCCTCACCAGGTCGAGGTCATCCGTTGGGCTCAGCAGGTCAGAGCAGGGTTGCGTCGTGGGAGGTGATGGTGGGTCTCACCAGGCCAAGATCATCTGCTGGGCTCAGTAGTGTGGAAAACACTTGCTTCAGGTCACTCTTACGAGTGTGGGTGGGGATGTGCGGGTGGAGCTCCTTTAGGCCAGAAGCTGGCTCCCTTTGGGAGGGGTGTGTCGTGGTAGGCCGCTACAGGCCCTGCCGGGCCAGGTGCTTTGGTATTGAGGTAGGCCTAGGTGGTGCGGGTCCCTTGCTCCTTCACGGTAGGGTTGGGGGTCCGCCGGTGCCCTCTCCCTGCCCTCAAACTACCCAGGTGGTAGGGTTGTGAGGTGGGGGCTGAACGGTGCGGTTGGCCTGGTGGTTTGTGTGGCTTTGGGCTCAGCTGTGGTGGCGTGCGGCCTGGATGCAGGGCCGTAGCGGGTGGTGGGAGGCAGCAAGGTTGAGGGCTGGGGAGGCTTATGCAGTTGCCCCTGTTTTCTTGTGTCCCTGGTGGCTAGTGGTTGGTAGGTGCCCCTGTTGTCTTGTGTCCCTGGTGGCTAGTGGTTTTGTAGCAAGTGACAGCGACTGGGCCCTGCGGGATGGGCGCCACTGCAGTGGAGGCAGGGGTGGAACGGTGGGGAGGCTTGGCCAGCCGCTCCCCTTCGTGCACAACATACCTTGGGCGGTGGCGGGCCGCAGCTCGCAGTGTGTTGTCGGCTTGAGGAGGGGCGGCAGGGTGATGACGGACCAGCGCCGCGTTGCAGGACCACGTGGGGGACCAGGCAGGAGGGCGGGATCGTCTGCCGCTGCGATCGTACGCCGCCGCCGAGGAGGACAGGTCTCCCTTCCAGGTAAGGGGGTAGGGGAGATCCTTGCCGGTCGTGCTCACGGGGATGGCGGGCGGGAGCGCGGAGGCAACCGGAGCTGAGAGTTATGCTGCTGCTCCGGTTGCCATCTTGGAAGACTACACTTTATAATACATGCTAGCACATTATGACATATTTACCTTGAAGCCCTCTGGTGGCATGCTGTTGGCGCTTCCAATTTCACCTGCTCTTCCAGACCGTTTAAATAGCTGGGCCGCAATGACGTCACTCCCACACATGTGCACGGCAGTCACAGCTGCAGCACAGCACTCTGAATTGATGGCACACTCGGCAGTGCACATGTGCCAACAACGGCTGCTTCAAATATGAATATCTCCTAAACACTGCTGGTTTAGGAGACCTTTACTGTACCTAGAGGTAACCCTTTTTATAGATTTACCTGTAGTTGCAAGTTAGTGGCGTTTTACTTCTGCTTTAATTAAAATAAAAAAATAAAAGCTAATACAGCCACCACATCTAAGAATTGGTATGCATTTTTGTTCTAGGGTTTAATAATATTTTAAAGTGTTGTTAAACTCTTCAAAATGACTCGCCTAAACGTGCACCGTTTAGGAGATATTCTAGTGAGCTGCAGCGGAGATGTCGCTGGCGCATGTACTCTGGAGAGACTGCATACCTGTCACATTCCTTTAGAGTTGTGTGCCGCAGCTGAGACTCCCGCGCATGTGCTGGAATGACGTCATCACGGCTTGGCCGGGAAGGACTACCGGGTGAAGATGGAAGCCTCCTCATCAGTGACTTTGCACCGCTGGAGTGCTTTGTTTAAAGGGAAGTCTTTCGTAATGTGCTAGTATGTGATGCCTACCCTTGCAGGGGAGAGTGTGTGTGCATTAGTCGTCTTTTTCAGGATTTTGCCCTAGGGTGGCTACGCCCACTTAATGTGCCGTTTCAATGGAGGAACAGCATTGTTATTTTAGGCTGCTCTCCCTATTTCAAACTACAAATGCACCCCCTCTCCTTTTCTACATAACCTGAAGGGATGGGGGGAGGTGTAGATCAAAGAAGATAGCTAGGAAGTATGATAACGCTGAAATCTCATTTCAATACACAGGAAGGGTATTGCATTTTTGCCAATAGCAGCAGGTATTTTTCTGTACTTGCAGAAAATGTTTATAGCTTGAAAAAAAAAACCACATCGAAGAACTGGTAAGCTGCAATATATAAAAGTTTTGTTCTTGGATAATGAACAGTTTAACATAGCGTTTAATAATAAGTTTGTATTTATGCTTAAAGATGACTGAATAGCATTTTATGTAATCTCCTTTGTTTTGTACAACAGACAATTGAACACACTTGTATCCAGGACTTCATGCATCATGGAGTTCACTTGCCAAGAAAATCTCCAGTGCACACCAAAGTGAGAGAGGTGTGTAGTCAAAACCTGATAACGTTTAAAGCTACAGAATTGTTTTGACTAAGTACTGAAAGTTTGAGCTTGATGATCTTTTTTGGTCAACAATTTGAGGAAGGATTTGAAACTTTGTTTGGCTCTTACTGCTGTCTTTTTCCTCCACTGCGGACAGTTTCCTTCCCTTTCTGCTCTGTGACGTGAAAGGAAATCTCCCCAAACTAAGAGAAATTTGCACCTTTTAACCCTGTCGCTGCAGAACTACATAACTGCTTCCAGCTGGCCAGGTCAGTAGGCCATACTGACATAGCATTCCTCCATTTGTTAAAAGCTCATGATCGCTTCAGTGACCATGAACTTATAGCCAAACTGTGCAGCAGAGTCTACTGATCAAATCAATCGACAAATTTAGCTAAAATTATTATTATACAGGATTTATATAGCGCCAACAGTTTGCTCAGCGCTTTACAATATAACAGGAGAGAATACAGCAACAATACAGTTCAGTACAAGAGGGACAGGAGGGTCCTGCTCCTTGGAGCTTACAATCTAGGAGGGAGGGGCTATTGGTACAAAAGGTAGTAACTGTGGGGGATGGACTGGTTGGAAGAGTAGAAGATTCCATTATTAGCTGAGGGCAGGATAGGCTTCCCTGAAGAGAGCGGTTTTCAGAGATCGCCTAACAGTGAGCAGAGTAGGCAATAGTCTGATAAATTGGGGTAGAGAGTTCCAGAGCATGGAGGAAGCTCTGGAGAAGTTCTGGAGATGAGCACGGGAGGAGGGGACAAGGGAGCTAGAGAGTAGGAGGTCTTGCGAGGAGCGGAGAGTATGGTTTGGGTGATATTTAGAGACAAGATTGGTGATGTAATTTGGGGCTGAGTTATAAATGGCTTTATATCTTCTTGTTAATGTTTTGAATTTTATCCGTTGGGCAATGGGAAGCCAGTGGAGGGATTGGCAGAGAGGGGTGGCAGATACAGAACGGTTAGTAAGGTGGATGAGTCTGGCAGCAGCATTCATGATAGACTGAAGAGGGGATAGCCTGCGATTAGGTAGGCCAATGAGGAGGGAGTTACAATAGTCAAGGCGAGATATAACCAGGGAGTGAATAAGTTGCTTAGTAGTTTCTGAGGTTAGGAACGGGCGTATCTTGAAATGTCGCAGAGGTGAAGTCTACAAGATTTGGAGAGTGATTGGATGCCTAGTACCCTGGCATGAGGGGAGGGACTGATGATTGTGTTATTGATCTTGATGGAGAAGTCAGGGGAGGGGCATGGGCTGGAGGGAATGCTAAGAGCTCAGTTTTGGAAAGATTGAGTTTTTAGGAAGTGGAGTGACATCTATGCCGATATGTCAGTAGGTTAGTAATGCGAGAGGAGACTGGTGAGGTGAGGGGTAGAAAGATAGATGTGTGTGTCATCAGCATAGAGATGGTACCTAAAGCCATGGGAGTTTATCAAGTGACCAAGGGAAGAGGTGTAGATGGAGAAGAGAAGGGGTCCAAGGACAGAACCTTGAGGGACCCGTACAGAAAGAGGGAGTGAAGAGGAGGAGGCAGCGTTATAGGTAACGCTGAAGGAGCGGTGCGATGGGTAGGAGGAGAACCAGGAGAGATCATAGTCTCTGAGGCCAAGAGAGTGGAGTTTTTTGAGGAGGAGGGGATGGTCAACCGTATCAAAAGCCGCAGAGAGGTCAAGTAGTAAGAGTATGGAGTAGTGGCCATTGGTTTTAGCAGCTAGTAAATCATTAGTGAGTTTTAGTAGGGCAGTTTCAGTGGAGTGTAGTGAGCGAAAGCCAGACTGTAAAGGGTCAAGAAGGTTGTTGTCAGTGAGGTAGGAGCTCAGGCGATTATAAACTAAGCGTTCTAGGAGTTTAGAGTTAAATGGCAGCAGTGAGATGGGTCTTAAATTGTGGGTCTTAAATGTGACGACACCCCCCCCCCCCCTAACACTGCCACTGCTGCTCTGCCCTGTGTTTCCAATGCAGCTGCCAGCTTCTTCTCTTCCCTCACTCTAGATTTGGGTGCTGCAGGGGGTCCACAGGGGAATTTAAATCTGAGAATAGTTCTTCCCGGCTGCTTTGTCCGCCCCCCCCCCCCCCCCCCATACTGGCCCCACCCTCACAACCCTCTGGCGCCCCTGCCCTGCAGCGCTGCTGGTTGGCTTCAGCTACTGTAGGGGGGAGCTTCAGGGGACATCGAACTCTCCAAAATATATTATCCGGCCATGACTCTCCAACATGGAATGCCCCCTCACCCCACAGCAGTGCTGCTTGGCTTTACCTTCTCCCTCTTCTGCCTGCTGCAGAAGCTGCTGCTGGGTTGGGAGATCGGTATCAGGACATAGAGCCAGGGTGGTAAACATGTCATGTTTACCAACCCCTTCCTGAATGAACACAGTGAGCGATCAGTATAGATCACTCCTGTATTCATTTATCACTCTGTTTTAGTGTAAAATGATTTTAGTCTATATTTACTGAAATTAGTGATTATGATAGATATTGCTTATTTACAGTTTTGCAGAACTTCGATTTTCAGCCTTTCTCAAAAAGGCTCAATTTTAGATTTACAAGTATTTGTTATTGACTCAATACAGTTTTAAATTTAGTATGGATTAAGGCAGAATTGTGCACTTTTTGCTGTGTTTGTGTCCTCTAATAATGATTTTATTTCAAAATATTGATTTGATAAACATTTGTGCAAATATAACAGGCCTAAAAAAATCAGTAGCAATTTCTTTTTGTTCTACTGGCCCTGTGCTTTCAGAAAATGTATGATTTGGGGGGGGTACTTTAACAAATTCCTAAAGCTGTTAGAAAAAATTTTAAAAACTATGGAAAAATTGCAAAAATTGTCTAGCCACCTACATTTAAAAAGTGGAGCGCAGGGCCTGGCAGCAAAACAGTTAAAAACATGACTGAAACAGCTATCCACAAAACCTTTTCCCAATTTCATCCAGTAAGTAGAAAAAAACGTAAGGTCTGGAGTTTCACTTTATCATTTGGAAATATTGAAAAGCTATCATCCTCAGTATTGTGGCTGTTTCATTTGAAAGAAGTCAATTTCCTTACTGGCACTTGAAGTATTAAAACTTATAAACGATTGTAATTGAATTCATCACTCGGCCTTGATGTTTATAGAAAATTAACCCCTGTCTTAAGAAATATTAGAAATGGTACTTTCCATTTTTCCAGTTAATTAAATGTTTTGGATATATAAACAATCAAAAGTGACAGTGATTAGTTAAGGGAGGTCCTGTATAAAATCGGCCCTCCCCATCATATTCCTTAATGTGTGGTCCAGGCAGTCGCTGGGAGTCAGAGTTGGAATACCACTGAGAAAACTCTTCTAGCAGGAACAATGAAATACCATTGGCTAATGTATTCATTTAAAGAGGGCAGAAAGGTCATGGGATAAGCAGAGTTCTGTAGTCCAGCAGACAGGGCTGACAACAGTTTCTAGAATATCAGTGCAGCTGAGGCACTCTGTTGCCAGCTCCCAACAGCAAATTAAAAGCACACTGGATTTCTGGCTGGTTGTCCTTTTGATGTACAAAGAAATACCTGTCAAAGAGGAGTTCATATTGATGGCTATTTGGACTATGCTGCCACTTTCAGATGAATGGACAAAACAAATGGAGAGTCAGCCCTTTTAAATATGAACACTTTCTTGGACCAACCATGGATTCCTTTATCCAAAAAGTGACTGTGGGTAAAGCATGCTTTTATCCCTAATGAAGAAGGCGAAAGTGAGAACTGAGGAACCAGGTAAAGCCTTCCGATTCCAAGAAGCAACCAGCTTTGAATTCTAAGCAGAAGCCAACTTCCCTATTCCCTAACAAGAACTGGACCCCAAATCCTTTGGTTCTGGAGGCAAATCCTCCTCGCAGTGAAGGGGGAACCCTCTTGCTTGGGGATGTCACAAAGGAATCGTGAAGTCTCAAATGACTGGGTCTGCAGCATGGTAACCAGAATCTATAAGCTGAAACCAGTAGCAAGGCTCCCACTGGCTATCTAAGATAATCACACAAGCAGGTCACTCTTGATGATGCAGACTCGCCTGAGTTGCAGGGTCTAAGCACTAACCGGTGTTCACCAGAGATCCTGAGGGTGGAGGTGAGTTTTGCTGCGTGTAAGTACCAGGTTGTTGTCATCAGGATCGCACCACCAGGAGATGAGTAAGCCGGGGTCCAGAAGTAGACATAGGTTGGATCAAGCAAAAGCAAACAAACTGTAAACAAGCCAAAAGTTGGTAACAAGTGGCTTCATTTTGGATTTAAGCGGAAATGGAGTTGATGAACAATATTATAAATAAATTGGCACGCTCAGATGTCGCAACTAATGCTACCATATAAGTGATTAAATAAGTTCAAATGTGAAAATAGTCCCAGTATATTGAACCATGCAGTAGATCACCACATTTCTTCAATATGATTAGTGCTCCACCACCAGAAAATGGTAGGACTCTTATCAGAACATATGGACCCTTATACAAGAGTCACAAATGCATTAGAGAATATATCCTCTGAATCCCTCGGAATTGGAGTTAATTAGATCATGGTACTGGATGGAAATATCGCCTTCAGTTCTTCTCCATTCTTAATCTCACAATTATACCTTTCAGTATGACCATGCAGAGAAGGACAAAGGGGCAACCATCGCATAAAACTATAAAACACATTTATTGACATAAAGTATTGCGCTCACATTTAGATAAGCAGATCAGCACTGTGTACAGAGTATTCTCATATCCCGGGAACAGGTACACTTCCTGGTGTTAGAAAGCAGCATGTAGATGTCCAATGCACAAGCTCCACCCGACACGTTTCGTCACATATGATGTCCTTTGGGGCGTGGAAACTATGTACTCGTCACCTCTGCTTTTTATAGCCGTCCTGGACATGCTAGACAATGGCTCCCTGACTGCCATTGGGTATCTGAGGTTGTGGAGAACCTAAGGTGCCTGTGTCATGAAGCCCAGGTAAGGTCCCTGAGGTTGATGGAAGCTCCCTTGATTTGGGCATGCATGAAAGTGCTGGGAAGATGGTAGCCACTTTCAATGCAGTTCCTCTATGCCTAGTTGCACTACCTAGTTCTGCAGCTCAATATCCTGTTTGCATGGGACAAACATCAGGAGTCCTTGGATCTGCCAATGCATCTGACTCGGCTATGGAATGGTGAATATCCATGCAGATACTGGATGCAGGAAAATCCTTTCAGTGAAACGGAAAGTCTCAACGACTGATGCCAGCCTCTCATTTCAGGGAACATGGTTGTCAAAGGAGCATAAATTGATATTTAACATCCTGGAACTTTGAGCAAGTTTTCTGGCTCTCCTACAGTGGTCTCTCTGCCTTCAGGGCCTCCACGCCAGGGTGCAGTTAGACAATGCAACAGCTGTGGCTTGCATAAAGCACAGGCAAAAATTTGTGCTGCTCAGAAGGAAACAAACTTGACCTTGTTATGGGCAGAGCTCCGTGTTCGAATCCTCACTGTTGTGCATAGTCTTGGCTTATCCAGATTGGCCAGATTTGCTGTCACAGGGTGCTGTCTTCTGTCCATCTTCATGCTTACTGCAAAATGTTTGCAAACTCCAAGCGGGCTTTCATGTGTTTTTCACAGTAGAGAGGCTTCTGTCTGCCATAAAACACAAATCCGTGGAGGGCTGCAATGATGGTTGTCCTTTTAGAACTTCGTCCCATCACTACACGGGATCTCTGGAGTTCAGTTAGTGTGACCATCGAGTTCTTGGTCACCTCTCTTACTAAAGCCCTTCTCCCCCAAATGCTCAGTTTGGCTGGGAGACCAGCTCTTGGAAAAGTCCTGGTTGTGTTCAACATCCATTTGAGAATTATGCACGGCACCATAGAGCTTGTTTGGCATTTGCCATTGAACACCAGAATTGGCATGCCCGCCACATGTGACAGACGTGAAAGGGTCTGGAGAAGCCGTGGAGAATATTATGCTGCCTGTAACATCGTTCAGGATGACTGTTTTGTTGGTGGGGCAGTGATGGTCTGGGGAGGCATATCCATGGGGGGGACGCACAGACCTCTACAGGCTAGACAATGGCACCCTGACTGCCATAAGGTATTGGCATGAAATCCTTGGACCCAAGTCAGACCCTACACTGGTGCAGTGGATCCTGGGTTCCTGCTGGTAAACGACCATGCCCGATCTCATGTGGCGAGAGTATGCAGGTAGTTCCTGGAAGATGAAGGTATTGATACCATTGAATGGTCCCCACGCTCGCCTGACCTAAATCCAATAGAGCACCACAGGGATATCATGTTTTGGTCCATCCGACACTGCCAGGTTGCACCTCAGACTGTCCAGGAGTTCAGTGATGCCCTGGTACAGATATGGAAGGGAAATACCGCAGGACACCATCTGTTGTCTCATTAGGAGCATGCCCCGGCGTTGTCAGGCATGCATATAAGCACATGGTGGCCATACAAACTAGTACCATTTTGAGTTGCTGCAATGAAATTTCAGCAAAATGAACTAGCCTGCTGCATTATTTTTCACTTTGATTTTTGGGGTGTCCTTTGAATTCAGTCCTCTGTAGGTTGATAATTTATCATTTTTATCAAACGATGGGGCATGCTTATGTTCCTAACACATTACCCAGTTCATATCAGTATAGATATCCAGTATATTTTTCCCCATTGAGATCTGATGTTTTTTCAAAGTGTTCCTTTAATGTTTTTGAGCAGTGTACTATACTAATATTGAGGACCAGGTCTTGACATATTGTCTCCACACTGTTGAGCACCATGAAGCTGGTTTCAAGACGCATCTACTACAGGACCTGAAGGTCTTGTGTTTCCTGGTGTGAAGCCAGATAATGGCATCTTGGAGATATGATTGGGGGAATTTTGGCTTTTCTGTAAATCGGGAGTGAAAATGAAGTTAGCCTTAGGTACCATTAAGGGTCAGATGTTGTCTCTACCCATTTTTTTTCCAGACAACAATTGCTTCTTACTTTTTGGTTTGCACCTTCGTGCAGGGAGTGACTCGTACAGTCCCACCGGTCTAGCCACCCTTGTGCCCTTTATTTTTATTGATTTATTAATATTGTATTGTACTTCTCGTAGCTACTCTCGCAACACTACTTAATTTTTATTCAAACTATTGAGTATAATTTTTTTTGAGTTGCTGCAATGAAATTTCAGCAAAATGGACTAGCCTGCTGCATCATTTTTTCACTTTGATTTTCGGGGTGTCTTTGAATTCGGTCCTCTGTAGGTTGATAATTTTAATTTCCATCAGACGACGGGGCATCCTTACGCTCCTAACACATTACCCAGTCCATATCCGTATAGATATCCAGCATGATATATTTCCCCATTGAGATCTGATGTGTTTTCAAAGTGTTCCTTTTAATTTTTTTGAGCAGTGTATTTATTCACATTAAGTCATTTTTTGTGACTGTTACGTTATTTTGTGTTGTCCTAGGTACTAAGCTATTTTCACCAGCAGAAGCTGCGTCAAGGTGTGGATGAGATGCTGTACAGACTGTACCAACCTATTATTTGGCGAGGTTTGAAGGTGACAACTTTAATTCTGACCTTGTAGCATATTAATTGAATGTTTATTGTTCCCTGTGTAGTTTCTGTGAAATATTATGTTCATTCGCTTCCACATAATAGGCTCCAAATTCAGAGGTCCGATCCAATGCTGCTTTGCTGTTTATTGAAGTCTTTCCTCTCCGGAGTCCAAATATGAACCAAGCAGATGTGGACAATGAAATCCAAAAACAGTTTGAGGAACTTTTTGTAAGTTGGGAAAACATCTTTGTGTTTTGTTTTTTGTTGCTTATTTCCCACAACCGTTAATTTTCTTTTCACCAAATCATCTAGAATCTCTTGGAAGATCCTCAGCCTCTTGTTCGATCTACTGGAGTTCTTGGAGTCTGTAAGATCGCTGCTAAGTATTGGGAGATGATCCCACCAGCTATGCTGGCAGACCTTATGAAGAAGATCCTTGGTGATCTTGCTGGTGATATCAGTTCTGCTGATGTTCGCTGTTCTGTTTTTAAGGTATGGTTTATTTAGTGCTTTGGATATGTTAAAATGGACCTAGATTTAAACAGTCTTATACTTCAGGGTCAGACAGGTCCTTTTTATGAGTTTTTTATAACTTTTAATAGGTATTCTGCAAGCTGCACTTTTGCCCAAGCCTTTTCATTATACATTTTGGAACACAGAAGTATTCTGGAACCTTGAGTCATGTTTCTGCTTGCAGAAGATTGGACACTGGCAAGCCTCAGATTTTTGCTAGTGTTCACAGAAGAACCTATTTAGTCTTTCTGCTCTGAGAAAAACAAACCATTTCCTTTTTCTCATTTCCTGCTGGTAGGATTCTTCTGCAATTGCAGAGCAACTAACTCCTCAGCTTTGCCTTGGGGGACTGTACCCAAAACCTGCAAGGAAGAAGGTGTGAAGTCGGCCTGTAATGTGCCTTCTGGGCACTGGTGACACATGCTGAGTTAGCTACAGGCTGCCTTACAGGTCCAGGACCCTGATGCACCTGCCTGGTGGAACACAAAAGAAATGAACACTGGCAACAAAAAATTTCTCAGCCAGCACATGATAGCCTTGCCTTAGTTAGGATAACCTTTACGCCTTAGTTTTGCTAGTGTCCTCAGGATAGTGGGCATGTTTTTTTCATCTCTCTTGTTCGCTGATCATTTTGGAAGAAGTTTCTGGATAGTTTCTTTCAACAGCTGCTGGAAGATTCATTCCAGATGTATAAAATCCTGGACATCTCTACAGTCAGCCAACAGGGTTAGCACTTAGATGCATATCCAATATACTGAAATCCTGGATGATTTTCTCCAGCTAGCTAAAAAAAAAAAAAAAAGTGGTCTCTTCAGTCAGCCTACATACATTGTTAGATTTTTATACCCGATATATGAAGTCCAGGACTTTTCTTTCGTGCACTGAGCACAGATTTCCCAGTTTTTCCATACTGAAGATCTCTCTTCAATAGCCTGTCCTCCTAGTGATGAAAAGCACCTGTGCTCTAGCTATCACAGGACTTCACATTTAAAATCAGTCTAATATTGTCTGGGGATTCCTTGTATGCCAGGTCCAGGGCTGTGGCACATCGTGAGTATGTGTAACCCGATCTGTGTTCAGTTTCACAGGACTGTGCTAGCAACCAGGCCAGTATTCTGGAGATTCTTTAGAATATTAACTCCAGGTCAGAGCTGCAGCTTTTCTCCCATGCCTCTCCTTTCCCTGTCTTGTTAGCTTCCCTGTTCAGTGAGCTGCACTACCCCATTCCTGCTTTGTCATGAAAAGGGGGTTCGTTAGCTGGTTTTCCCAGTTTTTTCCCATACTGGTGTTCTCGTGCTGTATTTTTTATGGTGCGACACCATCTGCTTCCACATACTCAGCCTTTACATTTTAGGCCAGTCTGGTATTGCCTGGAGAACCCTATGTTGCATGTTGGGACCAGGTCTAGGACATCACCTGAGTATGTGCATTTCCTCTGGCTGTACTGGTGTTTCAAATGTACTGCAGTTGTGATATGCAGCGGAATGGAGAACATAGCATTTCTGTTTGCACTTCAAGTACTTCATGTGAACCCATCAAAGACATGCCTCTTCTACTCTCAACCAGTAGGTGGTGTTTCTTGTTGCCATTGCCTGTTCAAGGTGAGTATCTGAACTAGGGATATTATCCTGTATGGAACCCTTTCTTGTTTTTCCTATGGGCAGGTTGGTGTTGAGGCCCAGGGCTTCCAGTTTGCCTAGAATAGTTTCTGCCTTTCACCTCAATCTGGGCATTGCCCTCCCTTACCTCTGTTCAGCTGTAATTTACCCTAAGGAAATTTCCCTCTATTGTCTGGATGCGGTTCAGAATGTGAGAGTCTCAGCCACTGCTTCTTCCAAATATGGCTTCCCTTTGTATTCCAGATGGGGGACCTTGTATGGGTACCCTGGCTTTTCTATCCCCCACCTTTAGGTGACTCAGGCAGACCATCATCCAAACTTATGGTCTTACAGATCAGGTTCCTCCTTATCCACACTCTTTTAGAACTGAGTGCTTCTTGGTGGTGCTTGTTCTTCTTAAGCATCATGCAATTTTTTCTGTTTGCAGGGCTATCATCTGGTTTTCTGCTTGTTTTGCCAGGTGGATATTTAGGCTTCATCTGATGTTTGCCTCAGATTTTAGGACCATTTGGTGGCTCTTTGAGCTACAAGCAGTCCCAAGTTTTTTTTTTTTTTTTTCTTTTTTGGGCCTGATAGCTTGCTTTGTTATATTGTCCACCCCTCTGTTGAGCTGCTTTTGGACATCCCAACAATCCAGTAATACCTCAACAGATGATGAAGAAAATAGGATTTTGTCCTTGGTAGTCTATTTATGGTAAAAATAAACAAACAGCTTTGTGCTGGGTCTAATGATATGCAACTAATAATGAGAACGCAACTTAATGTTGCACTCACCAAAATGTGTGAATGAACAACATATGTAAATTATCTAAAAAATAGTGTTGTGCTTTTCCCATTTTAAATAAGTGCTCACAGAAAAAAATAAATATTGCAGTGTCTGAAATCAACTAATAACATCAAAATTTAGATGTGTGATATTGCAAAGTGCAAAAAAATCTGACACAAATTCAGCGTAAAATGTTGATTGAAAAAGTGGATATGTGACACACATAACACAACAAATCCATTATAAAGTGTACCTGAAAGACCACAAGGCTCTTACCAGAGATGTAAGACCTCATGAATGGAGGTCAAAAAGCAAGTAAAGGGGTATCCTGAGGATCCAAAAAAACAGCCACAGAAAGAAGGTAAACATTTGCACTTAGTCTGGAACACTCAAAATGCTGCCCGCTGGTGAGGTCAGCCCACCAAGCTCTGCCTTATGCATTTCATCAAGAAAGGATGTCATCAGGAGAGCTCTCCTGACCTTGTTGGTCTTCAGTGGTGCTTGCTTGCACATTCCTATATTCCTAACATATCAATGCTACCTGATCTTTGATGTGGGCACACACTGTTACCAGTTTTCTGCCCTCCTCTTTTGGCCTGTCTCCTACACCTTGGGTTTTCACCAAGGTGTTGTCCCCTGTTCTTGCTGTTTCGCTCTCAGGGCATTCCCTTCACGGGATGTTTAGACAAACTCCTGAGAAAACAATCAGCTCAGCCTTTCACCCAACGTTTGACTGAAAACATGGACCCTACAGAGATTTCAGTGGATCCTAAATCTCCAGAAATCAGCTCGGGATCCAACTCCTCGTTTGGAGTAGCAGAGAATAATAATAGTAGTTTTGGATATGGTCATGTCCAGAATCTTTCTTCCTCAGAAAAACTCAAGTCTCTTTGCACCAAAGTTCGAACCCTTTTATCTAAAGGCTACCCAACCATCTGCTTTTATATTAGGCTTTTGGTCTTCATGGTGGCCTCCCACAATGCAGTCCCATATGCCCTGTTTCACCCCAAACTGTTGCAACTAAACATTCTGGCAGCGTGTGACAAACAGACATAGTCTTTGAATCATCCCATACACCTGACCAGCAGGACAAGACTTGCTGTGACATGGTAAGTCTCCTGTCTGGTGCCGTATGCCAGGCCTTCGGTTTACACATTTGTGGACCCGCTTCGGTCAGAAGGTTCTTTTAAGTGACCCTGTAAGCTCTAAAAGCCCCTCTTTTTGCTGATTTTTGGACATCCCAAGGTTCCAGAACACTCCTCCTGTATCTTATACAATTAACAAAAATTTTTTTTTTGTCCAGCCATTCCAAAATATTCCTGGGAACAGCTCTTTCTGTTCATAGACCTTGCCACCTGATGACACTTTCATTGAATGCCAAAGAAGTAGTAGATGAGGCAAACCTGTCAAAACATTGAGATCTCCCTTAGTAGTGAGGTGATGTCCAACCAAAATGGGACCTTCTAAAAGGGGTGCTAGAACACCTTGACTGTTTAGGGAAAATTTGCTTTACAATGACCAAAATTTGTATTCAGTTTAAAACAGTCATAACTGCAATGTGAAAAAAGTAGAAGTAGAATAGTTTTTTTGTCAGTTATTTGATGTTTAATATTTTTTTAAGGGCTCATTTATATTACAATCTCTGCATTCACTGAGTGTTTTTGCATGTGCATTTACAAGCATTTTCAGCAATTGCAGTGCATTTGTTACAGTATGTGTTTTGTATTTCTACTTAATTGCTTTTACATACATTCATGCGTTTGGTGCAGAAAATGCAGCTCTATGGGTTTTCTGAAGAGAGCACAGGAAACATTTCTTCCTTCAGATTTTGTCAAATTATGTATAAAGCTGTAAGAACGCAGTTATCCAATTTGTGAAAATACAATTCCAGTTTTCGTTTTATCTGCTCCACCTTTTGCCTGGATATAAGAATACATATTCACGTGCAATATTTCGTATTTACCTGACAAAAAAAAATTACGTTGTGTTTTTTTTTTTTTTCACTCTTGATCATGTGAAAGAAATAAAATGTTATAAAAAAACACAATGTAAATACTGAAAGCATTTAATGTAAGGGAAACTGAAGAATTAAAAGGAACCTCCATTACAGGGTTCTTCAGTGGTTCTAATTTTGGAGAGCAATGTAAATGTAGGTAATTGAGTACAGGTCCACTTTAACATTTAACCTTAAAAGTTATTCTGTTGAATTCTGTTTTAGTGTCTGACAATACTTCTGGAAAACAAGTTTAGTCACCCATTGTTAGAGCAAATGCTGCCATCTTTGAAGTACAGTCTCCATGATAATTCGGAGAAGGTCAGAGTGGCTTTTGTCGATATGCTGTTGAAGATCAAGGCTGCCCGAGCTGCTAAGGTATAATACTATTGTAAAACTTAAAAACACAGACACAAAGTCATCCTATGCTTATCTAGCGTCAGAGTCTATTATAATTGAAACAGGATTCACAAATGCAAGACATAAAGGGACATTAACCCCTTCGTGCCTAAGGGTAGAACAAATCTTATCGCCTAAGCACAATTTTGCAACTTTGACATGTGTTAACTGTACATATCATCACAACTACTTTGTGCATCCAGATGGATCATACCTTGTTTTTTTTTTTATCAGGACAAATTGTGCTTTCATTTGGTGGTAAATGGTAATGGACGTCTGGTTTTTTTTTTTTTTTTTTTTGTTTTTTATTACCAAAGGAAAACAAAATAGTAAAAATAAAAAAATTTTTTAGCTGTATATTTTTAGCTGTATATTTTTTGCTGCTACCATAACCTACCACCAAAGAAAAACCCAAAATTATTTTCTCCAGCTCCTGACGGTTGCAGCGATACCACATATGTGTATGCTAGTTGTATGTACTCATAGCACAACCCAGAAACAATAGTGCGCAATTTTTTTAAATATCCTACCACTGACTGATACTAATTAAAAAAAAAAAAAAAAAAACCCTGATCAAAAAAAAAAAACAAAACTGTCCTTGACCCAAACACTAACCCCTGGAAAGACCTAGGTTAAACTTTGATCAAGCTATTTTTGTGTATTTTTTATTATTATTTTTATTTATTATACACACTTGTTTTTTTTTTTCCTCTCTGAAAGTACAGAGAGATGCAATGTATCTCTCTCCTCCATTCAGAAATAGAAAACAAGAGGGGCGGGCTTCACAGTAACTGATCACTGTGATAGCTAATCAGATGCCATCACAGCAATCGGGTGACCTGGAATTGGGAGTTCTGGGTCCCAATCGAACGGGACTCGGGTGACACACCGACCCATGTGGCACACTCCCAGCAGAAAGACAGGTGCGCAAATTAGCAGCCCCACGGAAAAAAGCCCAGTTCTGTGAGGCTGCTAATTTGTGTGCATTCGGCGTCAACCCAGTGGGTACAAATAAATTCTACCTCACTGTATCACCTTTCCCCTTCCTTACCCCCACAAAACTGGCCTCCATTGATAAAAATATTGTTAGAAGTTTTTAGCATAGAATCAATCAACAACTTTTGCTAGTCATGAGAATATTGAAATCGGGGAATGCTTTATTTCCGCCTGTGGTGAGACAGATATTACATGTATATGAATGACGTACCCTCTGTCAATTTGGGAGTCTCTGTAAAATGGTTTAGGCACAAGACCTGATATTTCTATCTATTCCCCCAGCATTTTGGAAAGCGGTACATAGATGATTCTTTTGGGGGTATTTTTGTTGAACCAGAACAAAAAGTAGATACAGTAATATGGCAGGATCGACCACGTAACTTCAAGCAGTGTTCTGCATCTCTTTTGAGAGCTTAGCTTTGTATTTAATTGCTCAGATCCAAAAGTTTTTTTATTATTTAAATATTTTTTTTTGTTCTTTTTATTTCCCAGTTCTGGAAGATTTGCCCTATGGAGAACCTGCTAGCCCAACTTGAGGTCGATTCCCGTCCTGTATGTCGGCGCATTGTCAATCTGATGTTTAACTCTTTCTTTCCTGTCAATCAGCCAGAGGAAGTCTGGTGCGAGCGGTCTGTAACGCTTATACAAATGAACCCTGGGGCAGCCCGGAGGTTTTATCAGTATACCTATGAACACACTGCTCCCACTAATATTGGTAAGTATGACGCACTGTCAAATGCAAATGTAATGTGTGTGTGGATAGATATATATAATTTTTATTTATTTTTTTTGGTCCCATGCATGCAACTGGATAGCACAAGTGCAGAACTTGTTAACAAGTTTGCAGTCCCAGCCAAATATTGGCTTACTTTTACCTCATCACTGTAAACCCTTCTTCAAGCTAGACGAACAAGTGATCCAACACATAGTAGCAAAACATTTCATTTAACTCTGTAAAAAGGAAATTACTTAAACCTAAAGGCAGCCAAAATCGCATAAATAGAAAAATTTGCACAAGAAGACATAACTTACAGCCAGTGGAATGTGTCCTTTACATTGATTTCCCTTCATCTCATAGCTGTGCTACAGTCTCTATGAATGGAACACAATCTCTGATTAGAGGAACACACCTATCATCCGCTTGTCCTCCATTTTTGGATCTTGTTCCATTTATAGAAGCTGAAAGGGTAGGCATAGTCAGATTATCTTGATGCCCACCTGTGGGTGTTAAAATGTGTCAAACATCTTAAAGATGCATGGTATATACATATCTCTATAGTATATGGTAATATTATCACTGGTGCAAATATCTCATAATTAATGCAAATCAAGCACCCTATGCTAAATAACAAACACATCAAAATCAACATTTAACCCTTTTTGATTAAAGTGGTCTAACCTCTTAAGCCAAAAATGTAATATATTGCAGCTTACCAATTGTTAGATGTGGTGCCTGCATTATGGGTATTTTTGTTTTTTCTTCTTCTATATTCCCCTTCTTGATATATTTGTCAGCTTATTTCAGGCCTAAGGTATCAAGAGCAAGGTTCCTTCTTTCCCAATCAAGACCCATTCTACCAGGAGCGCCTGTTTGTGGGCTATTCAGGATGAAGCTTCTGTTGTTTAGTGTGCAAGGTTGCACTTTCACCCCCTTTGTGCCCAGGCCAATTTTCAGCTTTCAGTGCTGTCGCACTTTGAATGACAATTGCGCGGTCATGAAACATTGTACTCATGAAATTTTTATCATTTTCTTCATACAAATAGAGCTTTCTTTTGGTGGTATTTAATCGCCACTGGGGTTTTTATTTTTTGCACTATAAACAAAAATAGAGCAAAAAATTTGAAAAAAAAATTTTTCTTTGTTTCTAATATAAAATGTTGCAAACAGGTAATTTTTCCCCTTCACTGATGTGCGTTGATGAGGCTGCATTGATAGGCAGCACTGGTGGGTGGCACTGCTGGACACTGATGGGGCTGCACTGATGATCAGGGCACTGATAATCCGTGTGGGTGTCTTCTGACATTTGCAGGTTATTGTCGTCTTTGACAGCGTGAGGAAAGTGCTGCGGATAACCGGCAACTGTATTTACTTTGTGATCTGCTGTGTCATTGGACACAGCTGATCACGTGGTAGAAGGCTGCTGTGATTGGCCTTTTACCTAGTCATGTGATTAGCTGTGTTCTTAGGACATGACTCCCTCCCAGAACTAGACAACCACGCTGTAGCCATCATTTGGGTATAGCGTGGTTCTAAAGTGGTTAATGTATACTTCATAGAGAGAAGCTTTCATCCGAGGAAATTCTCAGTGGGATAAATCCTGGCTTTTCTGCAATCAGGCCTTATCAGCATTTGAGTACCGTTTTTAGGGGGACAGATCTTGGCGCTTGTCATCTTGTTCTAGTGGCTGTTAACTTTGCACTCTGATTTAAGACTTTTGTACAGAGTTTCTCTTTCCCTGTGTGCTCTCCTGTGACTCTATGGCAGGAGTCTTGAATTAATATTTACGGAGGTCCGGTCAGCAAAATGTCCTTCCAGCAGAGGTCCGAATCTCGTTAGCGATATACTGTAACATAAGAAACAGAAAAGTGCAGCGCTAAAGTCAAAGTAAAATGCAAAGTTTCTGTCACTGATAGTGACAATAAAGTATTAAAAGTCCCAAGGATGACAAAGCCCACATGGGGATCGAATATGATCATGAAGCATAAACGTGGGGGACTTGATCCGAAGTAGTAACACAAAAGTAAATAAATGGATTGCGCACTCACCAGAGGTGCGTAAATAATACGCCTTAGAGATATGCCTGTCTCATCAGGTGTGTGTGGGGTCATCAGTAGGGTCAGGATCCTCTATGCCTACGGGTCACGTCTCAGGTATGACACTCAGGTGTATAGCACGTTGGAAGGTCTCTTAAAGGTGCAGCTTCTGCAGGTGAAGGCTCTCAGTGAAGAGAGCACAATAAGGGACACCACATAGCGTGATACCGTAGGAACAGTTTTATTCACAAATAGGTGCATACAAAATGTGTGCATAGGAAAGAAAAATCACTGACCATATAGAATTCAGGATGGCCACCAGCGGTGGTAAAACATCCAGCCACTGTAGCCTCTGACGCGTTTCGAGCAAAGCTCATCATCATAAGCCCTGCACCCTATGATGATTCTATTAACACTTCACAAAATGCCTTTTGAACCTATAATGTATATACTCTTTTCCACTCTCGCCAACAATTTTGCATTTCTTGTTGCCATTGCCTCTGCCTGGCGTGTGTCTGAGCTGGTGGTTTCCTCTTGTAAAGAACCTTTTTTGGTGTTACAGAGAAAAGGTTGTGCTGAGGCATAGAGACACATTCTTTCCTAAGGTGGTTTCTGCTGTTCATTTCAACCAGGAATTTGTTCTGTCCTCTATCCAGCTTTTGTTCAACAGAATGCTATCTCCCTTCAATGCCAGGATGTAGTTCATGTTCTGTGTGTGTCTACCTAGCAGTTACTCCTTCCATTAGAAAGACTGTCTCTGTGATCCCAGATGGTCCCTGCAAAGGGGAACCAGTTTTTCATTCTACCTTTTTTTGGTGGCTCTGTCAGAATGCTGAGCTGCAGGCAATCTTCACTTCTGTTCTTTGAGGGGCTGTTTGTGTTTTGTTGCTGTTGCCCACCTCTCGGATGGGCTACTTATGAATGTTCCAACAGTCTCTAAATTCCTACATCCCTAAATGATCAAGACACGATTTGATTTTTACACCTCTTGTAAAAAGCCAAATCTTGAATTCATGCTCTTAGTAGGAGGGCTTTTTTTTTTTTTTCCTTGCTAGTGTCCAAATCCTGCAGGAGACATTATAGCTCAACAGTCTCTAAATTACAGGAAGTACAAAAATCTCGTGTGTGTGTGTAATTTTTTTTTTTTTTTTTTTTCCATTTCCGACATTATTTGAACAACACAGACATTTGATTAGATAGGTCACATAGCTAGGTTCAGTTGACATTTATTAGAAACCATTTTTCTTAATTTGGTTAGGTTGAGACTGTGAACACAGTTTAAATATGAGCAGCACCCTTTGCAGCAGGAACCAAAGAAGCAGGGGGCTTATCTATTGTGGACGTGATAAACTCTGCCTTAACTACTTTCTAATTTCTAAAGACTGTAATGGAAATTTAAACTCCTCAAACCACGAATAACTGCCTTGTTCACTGTTCCAGCCTAACTAAATGTCAATTTTTTCATCCACCTTTCAATCAAAAGGTTTAAATTGTGGTTTTGATATAGTTTTCTGCATCAATTAGAATGATCGATTTTTTTTTTTTTTTTTTTTGTTAATTGCATGTGGATATACCACAAAAAAAAATAAAAATACTGTGTTACACCTACAGCTAAATTGATGCTCACTATACGGCGCTGTCTGAATGCCTGTCTGCGGAGAACAATTTGCGGGGAAAATGAAGATGACAATGAAAATGAGGAGAATGACAAGAATAAGAGTGTAAGTTTGATTGCTCTGAACAGAAACATCAAATACATATTTTTTTCTAAACTTTATTCCTCTTGATATTTGGCTAACTATGCATTTTTATTAACATTACAACAAAAGCAAACCATGCCTAATTGTACAAATGGCAGCCTAAACTAGATAATTTTATCACACTGTTCCAAACTTTTATCAAATATTTACCTCATTCAGAATCTTTGTAGGGCAGTTGTAAGCACAACCTGAACAGGTTAGTGTTGCTGTGCGTCCAGTATCGTCATCCTGTAAGTATACTGCCTTTTTTTCTGCCTCTTAAAAGCCATGCTGCTTTTACTAGCTGCCACTTACCTGGTTGCTGAAATTAGGATGAGCAAAGTCTCCTACAGGACAGCCATGCATTTAAATTGGGAGCTTTGCCTTGTACAGTGAGCATGTGGACCAGCTGTTTCAAAGGACTACTTTCTCAACTAAGATTGTATTTTCTTGCTGATGGCTGTATGCAGTATTTTTTTCCCCACTTACCTTTAGATTTTTCTCCACATTTAGGCCTCTTGTACACTGCATCTTGAAAAAGCTCATTACAGCAATTTTTTATTTTTATGAGGTAAAATGTAGCCTATTATTTACAACGTGCCTTTGCACACAGGCGCATAAAAAAGCGCTGCGTATTCTTCAACAAAGAAAAAAAATGGGAAAATCAGGATTTTTTGCCAGTAATTTATGCCGCGTTCGTACATTTGCTCGCAAATACGCTGGAATGCGTACAAAAATGTGCATATGAGCATAAATTTTCCCTAAGAACATATTGTGCATACAAATACGTGTGGATATGCGCAAGTCAAATGCCAGAAAGTACATCCAAAAAGAAGATGCTCAAACATCCGTACCTTGTGCAGGCCTTAAGTTATGTGTACAGTTTAATTTAATGTATGCTGTGCAGTGAAGGGAATTGGGAGAATATAGCACAACTTGTGTGCTTCCAGTAATCACCTTTTATTCTCATGGTCTAAAGGAAATCATTGATACCAGAAAAGTAATTGAGGGGGAAAAAGTCTAGCAGAGCCCTAGACCGCAGTAAAAACTCTCCATTTGTTTACCATTATCATTGAGAGTGCATGTAAAAGAAAATCCCAAATTTTGGGTTCTACCCAAAACCTAATAGAAATCTTCTATTAGGGACACTATTTCTGCTAACCTGGGGGTCCCTAAAGGATTCCTTTAATTTTCAGGGATTTCCTCCAACTTCCTGTTTTGGCTATGGGTCAAGAAGTGAAGGGAAACCTTCCCAATGGGACACAAGTGTCAAAAATATAATCTGACGTGTTATAACCCTTCTTTACTCTATCCAAAATGAAAAACGTTTTGCCTTTTAGTTCTGCTTTTTTAAACTATTATTATTCTTTAAAAGTTTGCATTAGGTTGACAGTCAATTGAGAACCATAAACAATAAGATATAATCAGTTAGACAGGAACACCTTTCTTCTGCCAGTATGGACAATGGTTAACAGTACAGATTATTTAGGCAGCAAAGAAGCAGAGTAATAAACCATCAATCTCTATTTAATTCTAGTTTAAGCCCTGGTTCACACTGGTGTGACTTGTCATACGCAAGCAGTTTTTTTTTTTTTTTTTTCTTCCCTTTTACAATTCATTTTGATAATTGTTCAAAGGTATCAACTCAAAATTTACAGGCATCTGTGACTGCTCTTGGAATAATAAGAGCTTGTACTGGTTGATTGTAGGTCCTGGAAAATGTGCTGTCCAAAGAAGATGCAACATCTATGGCAAGTTTGCTGGAGATTATAGTGATTTTGTGGCGAAGTATCAGAAAAGCTCTGGATCAAAATGTGGAGGCTAAAAACTACACGATCAGCAAATTTGCCTGTGTTCTGCCAGATTATTTCAGAGTATTTAAGGTAAGGCTAAAAAAAAACATTTAGAAGATTATTTTTGATTTGAACTGAATGAAAGCACCACACTTTCTGGTCCAGTATTACTTTCTCTTATTTTTATTGGAGTTTGGCTGGTGTCAGTGCTTGTAGCAATGTTTTCTATATATTAGTTGCTAATTGTGTACCATAGATGCATATACATTTTACACCATAAATGCTGCTTCCGCTCAAAACTGATATTTTTAGTACTGTAGCTTGCATGTTATCACACGCTGGCTTCTTTAACAATAAGGCACATTTTAAAGAGAACTGCAGGACCATAATAGGTCCAACATGTCCTGCATATAACTTGTAGTTAGCTCCAGGTATATGGTGCAGTGAAGGGGGTGGAGGAGGGGGGATCTGTACCATAATAGTTTGTAGTGCTGTAAAATGAGTGTAATTTATTACCCTACTGCAGTCATTTACACACACTAGAACATGATAGGGCACTGAAGCATTTGATGAAAGAGCAACCCAATACAGGTACAAATCACTGCTTTGGGATTGAAACGAAGTTCATTATTTGCAAGGCAGTAGTAAAAATATATGGTGTGCTGTTTGTGGGTTCGCTGATTGCTCCAAATTACTCCAGATTATAAAACCTTACTGGGTCCTGTAAACAACATTTATGCTCATGATCCAATGTTCATAGATCAGATTCCATGTTTTTTTTTGTGACTTGTTCTTAAATCATGACATTGCCTCTTGTGGATGTTTAATATACTCACTTAGCTGTATATGTAATCCCACTTGCAGGATGATCGCTGTACTGTACCATTGATTATCTTGGCTTCCTTCATGCACCCATCAGCCATCCCAACATTCAGGTAGGCTTCTTTTTTATTCTCAATCTCCATCTTACTAACCAATCCAGTGCAGTAAGTCGTGATGACAAAATCTTCTTTTTTCTATGTAGCTTTTAATAATTTTTTTGTTTTTGTCTGCAAAAGCTTTTGAAACTTCTATTTTTATTGAAAGATGTAATCAGATTTTCTTTGTCATTTTGGTTTGGCTGTGATGTTCTATACTGAATTCTCACATAGACTCAGTGGGGAAGATTTACTAAAATTGGAGCACTCAGAATCTGGTGCAGCTCTGCATGGTAGCCAATCGGCTTCTTAATTCAGCTTTTTCAGTTAAGCTTTGACAATAAAACCTGGAAGCTGATTGCTGTCTATGCAGAGCTGCACCAGATTATGTACTCTCCAGTATTAGTATATCTCCCCCAGTATGCTGGGTATGTGTATATTCTCCATGGCGATAGTAAAATTGATTACTATGATACGGTGCCTTTCTCAAACCTGTCATAAAGGAACAATGGTTTTTAAAGAGAGACCCAATATAGTCACTTTATACAAATGACAAAACATTTTTTATTGTATACTTTAAGTTTACACAAGAATAAAACTGGGAGAGCCTGGATAACAAATGGGTCCATTTAAAATACCCCCGAGAGTCCCAAGGGACAAAAAGGATCAACACAATGTGTATTACATACACCAGTATTTCGAAATTCATATAATGGTGATGAAGCAGGCTATCAGACATACAAACGTATTCCATAGAACATGTACCTTTTTGTTACATACATGCCAGATAAAGTATAAATCCCTGCCAAATGACATGTATGAATAGAGATTTGCATCTTCCTGAATATAGGGTTTAAACCAAAGACAGACTGCCAGACCAAATTCATAAAGGGGTTCAAATCAGCTTTACAGCTGAACTTTTGGTCAAGTAAGAATGCTCCCTTGCAGTGGCCCCCCCTCCCCTCCCATCCTCCAAGACTGAAATGAGCACATTGACACTTAAATATATTATTCAGAGTTTTAACCTAATAATGGGATACTCATGTTTGCAGATTTTCAAATTATGAATACCATTATCACCATTGCATTACAAACTATTTTGGTAGGTGAGCAGTTGTATTTGTTTCCCAATTGTGTACTTGTTTCACTTTATTTATGCTTTATGTCCCTTTTTTCACTCAATATCTCTTAGCTGTTCTGTATTGTCCAAGCTGAGGAATTTAAACAATGAGACTGAAGAAAAGAAATACTCTTCACTTATCGATTGCTTGTGTCGCTGGGGGCAAGTGGGCCACCTACTGGAGCTTATAACAGACTGGCTTTCTGAGGCTTTGCCAGAGGAGAAGGTAATGCTTGTGTGCTATCTGTACACGGAGCAGTAAATGATGGATCATTTCACACAATCATTCACTCAAGAAACCATTTGACAAAAGCAAGAAAGAGATTTAATTCTTATAGCTTTTCTGCAAGGGTCAATCATTCCTTATCTATGACAATATTCATTTATTGACTGCATCCCATTCAATCTATTTCTGAAAGTTACAATTATTTTATCATAATGGTTTATAATGTTGAATAATTGTGTTAAGTGTATGGTCAGCAAAAAAAAAAGAAGAGCAAGGAATGGGACACTTAAGTGACTTGGTAACCAGTTGCGGGCCGCAATGAAATGGTTCAGAATTTCAGGGTTTTTTTTTTCTTTCTATTTTGAATAGCATAATGAACATTTTCCTCCTGCATCCCAGCAGGAGGGAGAGGAGGAGAAGCTGGCTTTCAGCGGTTGCAGGGGGAAAATAGAGTTGATCAATTCCTGTATACGCCACCCCCGTGGCCTTTCCTGTCCAAGCGTAAAATAGAATGTGACCTGTAAGGCTGCACGAGCCCCTTGGAGCACAGGGCAGGGTTCCCATTGAGACCCCTGATGCTACACTAGTGGTGGTATGTGGTAAAAATATATCTCAACCCCCCCAAACTGCTAATGTAAACGAGCTCCTACTGTCTTGAGCCCCCTATAAGGCACCTGCGGTTTTCCTGGGAATTAGCTGCCCTTTGCCATAGACTTCCATTAATCTTGTGGGTGTGGTTCACTTTCAGAGAGTGCACCAAACCTCCAGGATGTAATAGAAGTGCACTTCCCTGGTTTGAGGTCAAGGGCCAGATTAAAGGGATCTGAAAGACACGTGACCCGCAGGCCACAGGTTGTGCACCCCTGCTGTACAGTCTTCATGACTTAATTACTTAGTTGCTGGCCCTCTAGATTGAACAATCTATAATCTTGTGTGGGTTTTTTTTTTTTTACACCAGACAGTGTGAAAACTGGACAAAAGGGAAAGTGTTAATAATACCAAGTAACATATGAGCTTTGAGCGTGCTACCTGTACTACAAAAACATTACATTGAGCAGTTGTGACTTTTTTCCTCCTTTCCTTTTTGTTTTATTTGTCCTATAGGTTACTCCTCCTTTGTCCTGATTTTTTTTTTCTTTTATACCTGTGTCTGGTGATTGAAGTAATAATGCACTGTGCATTTTTTTTTCTTCTAGAAAAAGAAAGAGACTGCACGTAAAGTGCGCATCCAGGATACAATGGAGTGCAAACCAGACTTGGCTCTTAAATATATTGAATATCTTATGACCCAAAACATGAACCGAGATTATCTTCTGTCTGCACAACCAAACAAATTAAATAACCTTTTTAAACAGCTGGGGCTTGTTAAAGTAAGCACTACGTTTATTCATTGTTGGTTTCTCTCAAGTGTATGCGTTTGGAAAGTTTGGCTCCTTTACATGCGCTAGGCCTTGCATAGCTATAGCTAAGATTTCTGTGCATTACAGGACCAAGACAACATAATTCCTATTGCTGACTTTTCTGGTTATCCAACATCATAGTGGTAAATATACACCACATGGTTGTGGCACAGTATTGTAAAACGTAAATCATTGCTTTTGTCCAAAATGAGGAGACTCTTAAAGAGTTTTTCTGCTGTATCACTGGACAGTGTGTCCAGAAATACAGTAGGAAACTTTAAATTGAGATCACATGTAAATTTGATTTCAATTCAGAATTGATTTTCCAGTATATTCAAGCATGATAATGAACATTTCTTGAAATTATTGCTCCAGTGTTAGTCCCTGCAAAGAAAGAAATAATGTCGGACTGCGCTACAGGTTAAAAAAAACGAATTAAAGTTTTAAAAAAGTTTATTAAAGTTAAAAAGGTTCTAATATTAAAGGGAAACAAGATAAAATTCTAGTGCAAAAAAGAGGCAGAGGACATGAGTACACAAGCAATGATATAAATTAAATGAGATTAAAACACTGCCAAATGGAGTCCATATATATATGTGTATATATTATGTTCTTAATATACTTGGGGATTTCAGAGTGAGCCAGCTCTGTACAATGGAGAGAGGGAAGGAGGTGCCACTAAGTGCAGTATGGTTAAAAAACTTTGACAAACAGTAGAAATGCACTCACAGGAGTAAATAAAGGTAAAGCATATCTGCATATCCAGAAGGGGTGGGGTCTTTTCTCCATCCCGTAAGGAACTGCCAGTGGAGAAAGGTCAGATGGTAGTGCTGGAAGTGAAGTCCAGGGAGGCAATCTGAAGTGGAGCAAGAAGCCGCCCTGCTGACCAGCATGGAACTCACTGGCGGATGTGACGTCACTGACGGGACACAGGACCAGAAGGAGAGAGTAATCACAGGCTATGTGCTCAGAGCCTCTAGCTCCTTCTACAGGCCTATCAGAGCATTCCTGGAGCTGTTATTTATATAGAGGGCAGTGAAAAAGAGGCCGCGGCTGTGGGACAAGGTCTTGGTCTAACTTTAAATTTTTACAATTTAAAAACATTTTTTTTTTTTAATCACATTGGGGACAAAAGGTTCCTAAGCCTCATTTCTCCCTGAGGTGATTTCCACCTTAAGTACAGCGTTCTATCACCCCAAAGAGATCTCTACTTTTTTTTTTATGTAGTATAAGTACCAGTTTATCTGTCTGCAGTTTTGTCAATCCAAACCTTGTATTTTCTGTTTGTTCTGTTTGCGGGCTCTTCCAAGGGCTATCCTGCATCTTGTTCAACCATCTCTAAGTGGAGAAGGCAAGTTAAGGCTTATGCCTTGCAGGAATTGGAATCATTTTCCTGTTAAGGCTCACTTGACTCGTTCCATCGGTACCTCTTGGGCAATTCAGCACTGGGAGTCTGTCAGATTTACAAGACCTCCACCTGCTCTGTTCTCGCTTTTTTGCAAATTTTACCATGTGGATGTACAGGCCTCTATGGATTCTAGATTCAGCCATACGGTGTTCTAGCTTTGACTGACTGTGCCTTTTGCAGACACTTCCCTCAACTGGGTGACTACTCCCTTGTAGGCTATAAAATGCCTACGAAGTCTCAGCAAGCCATGGCCTTGCAAAGGTAGAGAAGTAGGAGGAAGAATGATGGGATGGGTTCCCAAATCCTTTATCAGATAGGACCCCCCTACAAAGTTCTTTCTTCAATGGCTTCCCAAAGGGCCAGATTAATCTGCCATGCCGATGCCCAACGTGAAAATCGGCAGGTGGACTTTTTTCAACTGTCAGCAGCCTAACCTGGAAGACTGGTCCTGTGATGATGTCTGGGCATCCCCAAACTGGAGTTATAAACACCAGGATACCCTTACTAAGGTGAAATTCACAAAGTTGCAACACAGGTTACATTCATATTTGAATTTGGTGCATTAAGGCAGCATGAAATTAATTCCATACTTCACCCATGGAAAGTACACCAGGACTGCATCTAAAAGCCTTTTTACCTCATTCCAAGCTTTCATTATCAGTACACTGACAGAGCACACCAAAACCTCTTAACTAAGATCAAGACAGAGGCTGGCTAATAGCATCAGTCTGGCTTTATTACCTGGAAAGTAGTTTAGCTTGTAGAAAACCGAATACACATTCCTGGCTGACTATTTCAAGAGTAAAAATGTTTGCTAAAATACCTGTGGCAGTGTGACCAATTAACTGACTAAAAAATACTAGTGTCCATCAATTTGTTTGCTGGTCCTTAGATTGTGGTCCCACAAACTGGAAAATATTTGTTCTAGACGAAGCTGAAAGTGTCATTGTCACATGTTTGTGACCGCACAGTGTAGGTTTGACTAGCCATTTGTCACATGTTGGTAAAGGTGGCTGGGGCCTGACTGCATTCATCGCAGGTCCCTTCAGCCAGTGGTGTTCGCAGAAAGTTGTCTGGTGGGAGATGCCAGAGCTGAGGTGTTTACAAAGTACAGTTATCTTTTTAAAAGAGAGTATCCAGCTTGAATGTTTTGTGGTTGATGCATTGTCCTATCATCTGTAACCCCTCATGTATCAGTCATACAAAGTTAAAAAATACATTGGCAGTAACATAATGCTATATAAAAAATAATACAACAAACAATTATATGTCATTTGTCAAATCAACATGTCCACTTCAATTTCAGGTTTAATATAGAAAACCCTGTTCCAATTTTTTTTTAAATGTATTCATAGGTCTAGTCCCATACCCCCATCTTTTTGGCTCTCAAACTTGAGGGGTAAGGATACCTTCATTAAAGAATCCCCGCGTTAGATGATCCATAGTGCCCTGTGAATAAGGTGTCAGAGGCGCACACTGATTAAATGTTTATTTGTAAAGCATACGTTTAAAAATGGTAGAAAGATACAAAATATAAACAAAAACATAAAAAAATTCTAATTTTAGCTTCAGTTGTATGTCGTGTTTACTCTGGTAAAAATTGTTTTGCATTTTTAGAAGGTTCTGTGTTCCTTTGTGAAGCCGTCTGAAGAAGTAACCTCTGTTCTTAGCCAAGAAACTTCCCTGAATGCCTTTAGTCTTTACTGCAGGCTCAGTATCCACCTCCATTACAAGGTAATGTTCCTGAGAAATCCTATTTCGTTTGTGTGTAAGGAATGTGCAGATTCTTTTGCTCTCTGTTAAAGAAAAAAAAAAAAAAAGGAATTCATTTTATTAGTAATCGAACTGTAAATTGAGCATTATGATTTTAAAGTATGGAGAAGTATTAGCGTAGCTAGGCTTATAAATTGCACATGTGTATTTTTATTTCTGGTTGTGTAGTTCCGTTCGGAAGGAAGAATATACTTGTCAGTGCTGGAGGATACTGGTGGTTGGGTTGAAAGTCAGGTTCTTGGAATCCTTGGAAGCAGTGACTCCTTCACGGAGCAGCAGATTACAATGGCTCAACAGATCCTTCAGGTGAGATCTGCTTGTGTTTTCTAATGTTTCCTGTATGTATCATTTCAGGCAAAATGTGTCTGCTTTGGTGTGGTAGCAATACTAGTTTTGTTTCTAAGCGGTCCCTCCGTTAAATGTTTCTATTTTCATCATTGAAACTAGGAAGTTTAAATACAAATAGTGCCGAATAGGATGCTTCTGTAACAATTTTTTTTCTTGCTGGGTAGGGGGCAAAGAATTTTTTTTTTTTTTTTTTTTTTTCTTTAATGTATTGATCATTGGTCCACTTGACTGTTAGAGCTCAATTGAGGCTAAACATTTTACTTGAAGCGAAAATAAATAATTAATACTTTAATAGTATAACTAGTCCAAATTCCCCAGCAGCCCAATTAAGATAAAGACTGCTGTGCTCTGTTTAAGAGCAGCATTCTATCTTTAGTGATTTCACATACCTGAACTGTCATAATTACTGTTCTCCAAATGGGAATGTCCATACTCCCATCTGAATGACTAGAGCAGCCTTTCTCAACCTTTGCAACACAGGGGAACCCATAAAAATAACTTTCTGGTCTCAGGGAACCCCTGCTAAAAAATATATCTACAACTCCTGATACATTAATGTGATAGTCATTAGAAAGAATGCTGCTTATACTTGTGGTCATTAGGAAGAATTATCCTCTTACAGATGGAAAGCAAGATCATTGTTGTCAGTGGGAACTTATCGAAGAGGCAGAAATTGCTTACTACCCTGACTTTGAGCAATGTGCCTCCACTGGAGGGGTGAAAGTGCTGGTGACAGCTGTTGTGAACACCGGCATGGGAAAAGAAGTTTTTCTTCTGTTCCTTTTTAATACTGATATTTTTGAAGGGGAGTTGCATCTCTGTATACAGCCTAGACCACTCCAAAACATTGTCTATTATCTCATTGCATAAATACACGCATTACATCTGGTTTGGAAGCAAGACTAAACCTGGCACATAAAGGTGGGTACTTCTTAAAGATGACTACAAGATTTTATCACTTTTGCAACAGTCACAGCTTGCATAATCAAGAGTCACATCATGTTTCTTCACCAAGGGAAGACAGGATCTTCCAACTGGTAACAAGTTTTCAAATACAAAACTGCTAGATCGCTCTCTCTGTATATCACATTGTACACCACAGACCAACTTTTTGTTGTAACCAGCAGCTTTTTTACTCTTGCACAGCAATACTGATTGATTTTTTTATTTTTTTTTGTTTCTGTTGTCTGAGAGGAGCACCTTGATCGTTGGGTATTTCAAGTATTTAGTCCTGGTTTTACAATAGGGGAGTGATACTCTCCTTGTCCAGGCCTCTCTACAACATAAATAGAAAATTCAAATGTAGGGAGGGAGGCTTGCTTACAGTGTGTGATATCATAAAATCTGTATAATGCAGGTATCTGTTAAATATACTATATAAGTATATATTAACCATATGGCGTCCGTCCCGGATTGCGCATGCCCGCAGGGCTGCTCTGTGGCGAGATCTGTCACCGGCTGTGTACCTCGGACACGGCCGATGACAGATCTGTGTACCGTTGCCAGTACCATGTGATCTTCTGTGACCAATCACAGCAGGTCACATGACAGTTGTATACAATAGTTGGTTTCCTTTCATGCCATCCATTGTATACAAGTGTGTCTAGCTGTGAATGGTCACAGCGATCACATGCACAGGCTGGGCCAATCACAGCCCATCTGTGTCATGTGATTAGCCATGGCCAATCACAGCTAATCACTACAAAAAAACTGAATGAATTGATTTCATTCAGTTAAATGCTTGCTTACAGCAAATAAATTCTTTGCTATAATCAAATTGTGTAAAAAAAAAAAAAAAAATATTGATCACTTCCCCAAAATATTACAATGTTGCTATGGTAACATTATACTACTTTGGTCATAGTGCAGTATGAAAAAATGTAATAAAAAAAATTTAATTTATATGATGATGCTGTACTGCACTGGTTACAGTATGTAATAAAAAAAATTGTGAACCCTTTTTTTTTTTTTTTTTTTTAATTTCATTTTCCAAAAAATTATGACAAACAAATTACAACTTCAAAAAGCTCGCCATGCCTCTTATGAAATACGTCGGACTGTTCTGACATTTTTGAACCTCAAGAAATTAGATTGGCTGTCAGTACTTCAGGACTGGTCAATTTTCAGATATATCCCATAGTTTGTGAACTCTATAACTTTCCTACAGAATAAATAAATACTGATTTGAGTTATTTTCACCAAAGAAATGCAGCAGGATACATCTTGGCCTAAATTCATGAAGAACAATTATTTATTTTATAACAGAAACAAAGAAAAATTTTCGGTCTTTTTTTGTTAATTTTACAAAAAATAAAAACCCCAGCGGTGATTAAATCCCACCAAAAGAAAACTCTAGTTGTGTGAACAAAATTATAAAATTTTAGTTTGGGTACAGTGTTGCATGACCGCGCAATTGTCATTCAAAGTGTCAGAGCGCTGAAAGCTGAAAATTGGCGTGGGCAGGAAGGGGGTAAAAGTGCCCGGTATTGAAGTGGTTAATATGCTATAGGTATATACTAAGATCAAAATTTTTAGGTAAAGTAGAACGCTTCTTTATTCAACACACAGTGGTCAAATACCATTCATTCATCAAAGTGATTTGTCTCTTTATCATACATACAAGTACTATTTTCATTTTGAATTGCTGGGATTTTATTGCTACGTAGTGATTCATCTCTCTAAAGCACAATGAGCTCTATTGTGTTTGAAATTGCGCCTCAATATTCTAGAATGCGGAAATTACATTTTGTGTTATTCTTTTCTTGTCACTAAATAGACATATCTGACAGTATGTAAAGATGTGGTAATGGTTGGCCTTGGTGACTCAGATTTTCAAGCACAGCTTCTTCAAATTCTAATTTCCGTAATACAGATTGGTAAGTTTTGTACTGTTCAGTTTATGTGCACCTGGATAGAACAGGACCCCAGGCCTTGCTTTGAATCTGAGGGTCCTAGAGCAGGGGAGTAGTTACCCTAGGTTCTGACCTTTAAGGACTGCTGATCTGTCACAACTTGGAGGATTTTTCACAAGAATTTTAAAACAATATTTAAATATTGTTTTTGTTTTTTTTTTTGTTTTTTTTAAATTGTCGGTATTTTATTGTTTATAGCACCAAAAATAAAAACCGCACAAGTGATCGATTACCGCCAAAAGAAAGCTCTATTATTTGGAAATAAAGGACATAAATTTCATTTATGTACTGCGTTGCATGACCACGCAATTGTCCGTTAATGTAACGCAGCACTGTATTGCAAAAATGGCCTAGTCAGGAAATCCTCTAGAGGGCAAGTGGTTAAAGAGTAGCTCCACTTTTGTTGAGGAAAAAGCACATTCCCCTCTGGGTTATCTATGGTACACTGCAAGGATTTTAACAAATTTTGTTGCAGTTTCCCAGCTTTTTTGTTCTGAAGAAATAGCGGTTTGTCTGTGTACATGTGCAAAATGAATGGAAGAGATTTATAATGATCAATCAGCTGCTGCACTTTCAGAGTTCTAATGAGGAAAGTGGCAGGGTCTGCATCCTTTTTAGATGTGATTTCCTTTTGGGAGTATCTTGCATGTTTTTTTGCAAGGGATGATCAAAATCTGATATGTATTTTAGTGCAGACGTCTGGGAAACCGCTAATCACACAAGCAGGAAATTACATTTCTGACAGGCGTCCTATACAATCTGTATACAGAACATCTCCAGGTTGCAATTTTGCATTGCATTTTAGAGAAAGTTACAGCGCTACACATTGAAAAGGAAAGGTCATTTTGAATAAAGTGCAATTACAATATGACTTGTATAGCAATTGTATATGCTATATTTTTTTAATTGCGATTTTTCCCACAAAAGGGGAGTTACCCTTTAAAGCTCTGTATAGAGGTATGTGTGCCTGGGAGAGGGCAGGTTGTAACTGATCACCCCTTAGTCCTCTTCCACCTGTTTCTTTCTATTCCCTATTGGTTTGGTATATTGTGCTGCTATTTTTACTGTGGAATGCATTTCCTAAGTATTCCTGTGGAACATCAGATAAAGAGGGAAAGCAAAACGTTCAGTTCCCAGTAATGCCCTGTTTGTGTCACTGGGACAGAAAGGGTAAAACGTCCTCAACCGGGATGCAGACAGCAATAACACTGATAGAATGTTTAATATTATCCGACTTTATACTTTTGCTTGCAGTTGGTGTTTTTAGGTGATGCCAACTTCATGAGCAGGTAGCAACTGTGAACTATATTCTGCTTGTACCTTTCAGAAAAGTGCTGTGATTTGCTGCCAACATTTCTTTCTGTACTGAAGGAGATAACAGAAGTTTGTTTACTTAGTAAGATGAATGATGACAGAGCCGACTTGGATAAACACCTTGATGCTATACAGACATGCTTCCATAAAGCTATAGAGATTTCAGCTCGCAGACTGAGGAAACAGCAAAATGAAGCTCTCCAGGTATCAATAATACAAGAACGACGTTGCCAAAAATGATGTAAAACTTTCTAGTACAACCTATAAAAGACTTATTTTCACAAATAGTGATTAAAGGTTCTACATCTGCTAGTGGGTATCACTTCTGTTTGTAAACTAGTCTTTCCACTGGGGAACATTCCCCCTAGTGAAAAAAAAAACCTTCTCTTGTAGATCTCTTTCATGGAACATTTCCTACGAGGTTTAGTTTTATCTCTTGTCTGTCTTTAATGTACAAAGTTCTCCATCTGATCATGTTGTGTTTGCTCCTTGATCTGTAGCTGCTGCACTCCATTCAGCTGCCTATTGCACAGTTTGTGACCACAGTTCAGTGCTGGAAGATGGCATCTTCAGAAGTCCACCGTGGGACGCTCTCCACAATCATCGCAGCTGTGGTAGTGGAAATCAGCCATGTGTTGCGTAAAGTAGGTATAGATGGTCTTTAGTCATTCAAAGGGCTGTTCTCCATTTGGAAACATTTGTGTTCCATTTTTAATCTATCTCTCTTCTTTCTTGCCTTTCTTCAGTTATCTTTAAAGTGTTACTAAAGTCTAGCTTATTTTTATTAAAAAAAACAAAAAAAACACATGCTCTGCTCGCCTACAGTGGTATTGCACAGAGCAGCTCAGATCCTCCTTTTCTTGGGTCCCCTCCAGCGATTCTTGGCTCCTCCTCTTTGCGTGTTCCCATGGCAAACAGCTGCTATAGAAGCACATAGTGTCTGCTCACTCCCAAGCTGTGTGTCTATGGAGCCGCACTCGAGTCCCTGTGTGAAGGGGAAGAAGGGATGCTGCCGTGCACAGCTTTAGATCTGTTCTCACCGTTCCTCCCTTTCACAAAGGGAAGGGGGAGGACAGAGAAACTGAAAACATTTTTTACTTTTTCGAAAGAAATGCATTAAGGTAAATAAAAAAAAAAAAAAAAGGTTTTTAGGTTTAGTTTCCCTTTTAAGCAGATGGTTTTTCTGACACTCAGTAATGTAAAGGTGTGGTCATACCTTTTTTGAAAATATAAATCTCAAGTGTTAATTTTAAGCATTGATTCACATGTTAGCATTTTCTTGCAGCGTGCTAACTCACATTCATTAATGTGGGTTTTCATTAATGGCAGCCCATTCATTATGTATGGGCTGGTGATGTATTAAAAAACACGTAACCCTTTTCTTTCTTGGCCATCAAGGGACACAGGAACTTTTTTTTTTTAATCTTTACCTACATGGAAACTGGACATTGGCAAACAAAAAAAAAACTGCAGGCCAGCCCAGAGTAACCACTTTCATACCCAGCATTGCTCATAATTTTTTTTTTCTTTTTTTGGGGTGGACATATTTTCTTCAGTTTTGCTGTGCAAATGCTCTTTCCCATCATAAATTGTCAAGGAAGCATCTTCCTCATGCTATCCCTGCATGCATAGAACCATGGGAAACATGGATCTTCTATTTGATCCTGCTGCCTGCCTAGCATAGCATGGTCACCTGCGGCCAGCTGCACACAGACTGGGAGAGGAGGTCCGTACTAAGAACCAAACGGCCTCTAAAACAGAAGGATACTTTTATCGGTATCCCCTAGCTGTGGGATCCCTCAGTAATGCTCCTTATATTTAGTAGTTGGAGGAAGAGGCTGTATCACTTGGTGGACTCCCCTCTGTGGCCAAGTTTAGATTTAACTAGCATTTAACTCTTGCAGTGCAGGGACCCCCACTTCAAGAGTTTTTTTTTTTAATCCCAGACCACAGTTCAGCTTGGAGTGCAGGTTTAAGGGATTAAATGATTATTGTTGATTATGTATTGTATTTTGTTTATTGATTCGCAAAGCATAATGGCAATCATGCGTATTACGGATTGCTTTATTACCAAATAACTGTAAAAATCTAAAAAGTAAATCTGTTGTATGGTTAGATTTCAGATCCAGATGAGATTGTCATTCCAGCATCTGTATTGGAGTTGCCACCATTGTCTAGGTGCCTTATATCTGTTGTTATAAAGACGCCCAGTGTGTTGAAGTAAGTTGTATTGCATATTTATAGTGCAGATACTTTGTATTATATTCCATTAAAGTTCATTGTGGTGTTGGGGTTTAATAAATGGATTAGAACAGAAACTGCACAACACAGACCACTGGAAAAAAAAAAAAAGTCACATGGATTTTAAACTTATGTATGTAGGACTGATCAATTTCAAACACTTTTCTCAGAGAAAGATGCAGTTTTTCCAGCGTTTTTTTTTTTTTAATTAATCGTATTCTTTTTACAGTTCATTTTTAGGTGAACTTGCTACATGTGTTTCAGTGGAAGAAATTGAGGGGATAGTGAGCTTGACTGCATCCCTACATATCCTTATGGTCAGCAGTAAAGGTATATGAGGCACTTTCTCCTTGGTTTGTCAGCCTAAAGAACACATCTACATTGTGTATACTGTATAATTGTTTTAGTAGAACAATTCAAACTTGGATTTCTTGTTTGAATGGAAACTCCTTCTGACTTACTCTGATACTTTCTTGTGGCCATATTAACGGAAAACCCACCAAACGGTTATTGGGATATCAAGTCTCTTGTTTAAAACATCTTTACTACAAACCTCTAAAGTTCAGTCCATATTTGTCGTGGCGGTATTAGGGAAGAGGGTAGGTAGCAGTGTGAAATTTTTGCAGTCCTAAATCATGTGACTGAAACCTGGAATGTGCGTTTTTTTTTTTTTCTTCTTTTTTTTTTTTTTTTTCAATTTATGAATCTGCAGCAGCTATTAACCACTTGCCCTCCTGATGATTTACCCCCCTTAATGACCAGACCTCTTTTTGCTACTCGGCTCTGCACTAATTCAACTGATAATTGCGCGGTCATGCAATGCTGCTTCCAAACGAAATTTACGTCCTTTTTTATAAACACAAATAGCTTTCTTTCGGTGGTATTTGATCACCTGTGCGCTTTTTATTTTTCACGCTATAAACAAAAAAATTTTGAAGAAAAACAATATTTTTTACTTTCAGCTATAAAAAATATATAGTAAACTCAAAGTTAGTTATAAATTTAGGCCAAAATGTGTTCTGCTACATGTTTTTGGTAAAAAAAAATCCCAATAAGTGTATATTGATTGCTTTGTGAGTAAGTTATAGAGTCTACAAACTATGGTATAGGTACTGCAATTTACGCCATTTGTTTGCTATACAGCGCTGCGCTAGTTTAACGGACAATTGCGCGGTCATGCAATACGGTACATACATTTACATCCTTTTTTTCCCCACAAATTTCTTTCGGTGGTATTTGATTGCCTGTGCGGTTTTTATTTTTTGCGCTATAAAAAAAAGGCTGACAATTTTGAGGAAAAAAAACAATATTTTGGACTTTTTGCTATAAAACATGTCCAGTAAAAAAAAAAATTTAAAAATCAAATTTAGCCATAAATTTCTGCCAAAATGCATTCTGCAACATGTCTGCTACAAAAAACCCAATATGTGTAAATTAATTGGTTTACGTGAATGTTATAGCGTTTACAAATGGTGGGAAAGATACTGGGATTTAAAATTTTTTTTTATGCTAATAATGGCGGCGATCAGCAACTTATGGCGGGACTGCAACGGATATTCTGACACTGGGGGGGAACTGACTTGGGGTCGCTGACATCCCCAGTGACACCAATACAGTGATCAGTGCAAAAAAATAACACTGACACTGTACTAATGGCACTGGGGAGGAAGGGGTTAACTTTATTATTCAGTGAAAGGGTTAACTGTGTGAGGGGAGTGTTTTACTAGGGGGCGGGGGTGTGTACTGCAGGGAACACCACTGATCTGGACAGATAAACTCTTCAACGTGTCAGGAGCTGTCAGGGAACTGACAGAAAGCACAGCTACTGCAGCTGTGCCCTCTGTCACTGATTGCCGCTAATCGCCGGGACATAGCCGGTAACGACCGGCTGTGACCCGGCGACTGACATCCGCGGCCGTGATTGGCGGGACAGGTAGGGCGGCGGTGCGCCTTGTGCGCGCCCCCTACCTGTTTTAAAAACACACGTTTTAAAATGTGGTTTTGCCCAGCCATGCCGCCGTATTTCTACAGTGGCTGGGCGGCATGTGCTTAAAGGTGATTGCTAATATATAAATAATAGTAAATAGGCATGAAGTAAATCGCTTCACAGTGATGGTTTACTAGATTTTCTGGGGTTTATGATCATGTTGCAGAGTTCACAGCTTGGTTTCCCTTTTATCCCCTCTCCCCTCCCTAAGACATTTCACTTTAATAGATTTTTTTTTTTTCTTTTAATTAAGGAAAACGTTTGTCTGCTGCAGCTAAAGACATTGCTTCAATAATACATAGGAAGCTGAAAAATCACAGAGAAGTCACAATGGAAGATGACGAAAACATAGAAAGGTAAAAAAAAACAAACAGTATTTGGTGCATGCAGCAAGTATATTGTCCTCATGTCTGCGTCCCACTTGAAGGTGTGCAACACCACTGAAGTTTTACAACTTTTTTCCGAAGATGATATATTTCATGTTGCAGTAAGAATGTCTTGTACTACCTGAATCAGAAATGCAATTAGTAGTGAAAGCCAGTAAGTTGTAAGGGTTTTTTTCCCCATTTATAGAACATTTGGCAGTTGCTCAACTTCTCTGACTGGTGCCTATGCTAAGTGAGTGACCTCTTGTGTTTTACTAAGCAGGGTAGGGACCCAGAAGCTAGCAGCACTTGCTGTAGTAGCAGTGCCTACATGCAAACTTATTTTGGTCCAAGCTGGACTAGCATAACTATGCAAAAGAGTCCACACTTCAACTACCTTGTCATTGGACTTGTGACATCCCCAAAAATGCAGTGTTAGCAGGATCAGCCCCGAGGACGCAAAGTACTACCACTGCACTACTTTTTGGTGATCTGGCAAACACCAGCAATGTAGTACATCCTGGCCTTTTAGACACCAACACTAATGTTTTTCATGGTGAAGTGGCGAGCACTAGCAGTGCAGTATATGCTGGTGAGGTGGCTAGCAAGTGTAATGCAACTGCAGCCACCAAGTATTCAAGCGCAGGCCCATGGAGCCGATAGTAGCCTTCCAGAGGTGCTTGCAAATTGTAATTGGCTGCCTCTATTTTCAGCAGCACTTGTTATCCTTCCATTCATATCTCAGCCTGGGGTTCAGGTGGAAAAAGCCAACATAACCATGCCCCTTGACCTTTTTGTGTTGTTTTTCACTGAATACCTCTATAATTTGATTGTGGACTAAAGTAATGTTTATGCCTTATAGTACATTTCCGCCAACCCAAATTCATACCTTGCCAGGACATTTATGTGGAAACCTCTCATCGTTTCCGAATTTGCTTTATTTCTTTTAATTTTTTTTTTTTTTTGTGCCTAACCCTTAACCTGGGCATTGCAAAAAATAATGAACTGAGGTCATATTGGTCCGCAGACCCGATTCATCATATGTTCTCAGCTGCCATGGCCAGGAAAATATATGAGACAACGTGTTTTATGCATTTCAGTGACCATAAGCTCTGTCGTCCCTGGGGTGACCCGGACTATGATTGGCTCCACAAAATTGGGCCTCTTAAATTACTTGTTTCAGAAATTTGCAGATGTGTATACACCGCAACAAAACATCTGCATAAACTAGTCCCTTGTACATTTTTACTGGCAGGCTTGCAATTAAGCAATTTCTCCCCAGCAAGCCTGCCAGATATGGGGTCAAAATGCATAAGCTCTGTGAGAATGCCACAGGTTATACATACCGCTTTAGAATTTATGAGGGAATAGACAATCAAGTTGAGCTCCCAGGATGCCCAGACTACATGGGGAGCAGTGTTAAGATAGTATGAGACTTGTTGCAACCCTTGTCCCATATGCGGTACAATTTTTACATGGACAACAGGCCCAAATCCAGATGCAGTTAGCAGAACTGCATGAGAGGTATTTTTCAGATGTTCTCCAACCTACCCCAATAGAAAAATCGCCCCAAAAAAGATGTAGTGTCTGTGGTAAATAGGAATAAGGCGTGACTTTTTATTTCTGTTTTTTTTGTCCCTCATGTCCTGCCCTCTGCCTCAAGGACTGCTTCCATCGCTACTACACCATAGTGGATAATACACGATCTAGCATGACACAGTATAGGGGTCCACACCATTCTCCACAAGAAGGGTCTCTAAAGTTGTTCGGGTAGTCAGAAAACTGTCTATCACATTTTAAGAGATCCTAAATTCAAAGTCTGGAAAGGTTATTGTTCTGAAAAGTTAAGTTACAAAAGTTAATATTATTTTATACTGTGTATTTTTGTTAACTGTTTGCTTTACAAGAATGCCAATCAGCTGCAGCACTGATCTGTGTATTTTGATAGCAGCAGGTTGCTACTGCTAGGAGAGATTTCGCCATCCGCAGTTTAAAAAAAAAAAAATGTATATCCCGCAGTAGGAGCATGGGGTGGTAGCTCCTATGTTCTGCATCTACTTTTTTTTTTTTGATTTCTTCACCCACATCATTTTTATGTGGATGGAGAAATCTGGTGGTTGTGTTTTCATTCAGCCTGTAAGCTAAACAGAAAAAAAAAAATTACATGTATGCCCAATATTAGAGTGGATGGCTGTGTGGTGGAACCCTTTAATGTTGGGCATACACGTTTGCTGGCAGAGGTTTCTTCATCCACATTGATTGATGTGAATGGAGAAATCTGTTAAGTTTTTTTTCTTTTTTCTCTCAGCCTAGAGAACATTATGTATGCCAAACATTAAGTATGCCAAACATTAAGAGTGTGGCAGAAACACCTAATTCTGGCCATACATGTTAATGTTTTTAGAGGTCCTAAAATGCCAGGACAGTTCAAACACCCCCAAAATGACCCCTTTTTTGGAAAGTAGACACCCCAAGGTATTTGCTCAGAGGCATGTTCTTTGGAAGACCTTTTTTTTTTTTGTCATGTTATTGGAAAATGGAGAGAAAACGAAAATGTATTTTGTAGTTTATTTTTTTATTTTTCAAAGCCTTGTGAGAAAAAATGAGATCTGCCAAATACGCATCATGCCTCCTATGAATTACCTTGAAGTGCCTACTTTCCAGGAAGGAGTCATTTTGGGGGTTTTTGTACTATCATGGCATTTTAGTGCTTCGGAAATTGTGATATGTAGTCAGAAATGCAAATGCGCAAGTTAGCCTGAAGGTGCTTGTTGGAATTTGGGCTTCCATCTGATGCTTGGCTCCCAAAAGGCTCACACATGGTATTCCCAAACTCTGGAGAAATAGAATGTGTTTTGGGGTGTAATGCCACGTATACCCATGACGTGTCCAGAATACATTTTGGCCTAAACTTATGAAGAAATGTGATTTTATTGGGTGTGCTTTATAACCTAAAGTAGAATTTTATTTAATTTTTTTTTTCTCCAAAAGATTCGGTATTTTTTTTGTTTATATAATAATCCCAGTGGTGACCAAATACCACCAAAAGAAGCTTCTACTTGTGTGAAAAATTATGTAAATTTTATTTGGGTACAGTGTTACATGTACATGTTGTTGGCCAATTAAAGTAGCACAGTGCTGAGTAGTTAAACAATGCCCTGGTCAAGAAGTGGGTAAAACCTTCCAGAGGTCTAGTGGTTAATGTATGTGTTTGCTGTATGTTGTAGAGTTTGGCATTATAGCACTATTCTCTGGTGCTAAATGTCCCTTCTCCTTCACAGCATTGTGTTTACTTGCTTTTAAAAGTGCCATTCATGTTTTTTACCCATTCTTTCCGTATAAATGTTGTATAAATGCATCACTTTGCTTTATTCTGTCAGTGTTGTGCATTACAGTAACCTACCTTGAACCTCATTGATGAACACACTATGTTAACGTAAGCATCTTTTTATCTTTCCAGAGCTATATATGAATCATCTATGAGAACCTTAGATCTACTTTTGCAGTCATAAATAAGCACTGAATTGTTTTTTTTTTTTTCTTTTAAACAAGAAAAATGTACCAAGATTTGAATATCGCTAACTAGCATTTTTGTATATTTAATAACAAAGAAGACAAACTCTCTAGAGTGTACTAAAATGTAATGTACAATGAAATAACTGTTTGGTAAGCATCTCTGTAAATATAAAAATATTTAAATGAATTGTGTTGCTGTGTCTGGCTCAGTTTGTAATTGGTAATAATTTTTTCTTTGAGTCATTTTAAATGTACATTCTTCATGACCTGGAGTGTTTTTTAAATTCTGGTAGGGTCTCAGTGGAATTACTTTTAGTGTGGGTCTTGCTGTGTTTTTTTTTCCTTCTTTTGAAATTTTAACATAAATAAAGAATAGTCTAGTCCACCTATGTCTTGGTAAATATAGATTGTACAAACACCTAATTTTTGCTTTTATTTTGGCTTTGTGTGATCCCCTGTATGTACAGCTGGTCCCATTTTCCAGTCAGCAGGCTGTGGACAGATTCCTGAACAAAAAGTACAATCTAGTCCACATATATTTTAGTAATATATAGGTTAAAGAATAAGTACATTTAAAAATTGAATAATAAATGTACTTTTCTTTTGCAGGTAAAAAAAAACAATTTTTTTTCCCCTTAGGAGCCTGCTGAGCTTTGCACCCGTGATAAGCAGATCATCAGGCTCCTGCAGGTTGTCAGTGCAGCTGTTTGTACTTCCCATACAGGCAGGCAGTTATTGAAGTCCAGAAATATCAATGAACTACGATAGCGGTTACCAGCACCCTCACAGTTCGATAATTGCAAGCCGTTTGCTGTTGTAGCAGATGATACTTGTAGCTTGTTCAGTCACAGAACTTTGGGTAAATGATGCGACTGTATGGACAGAGACCCGCACAGCTGTACTTTTGTTTTGGAACTGTGGCAGCCAGTGCGGGAAAGGATCCCCTGCCCGCTGTCACAATGGGCAATCTGGTCGGGGTGCGGATAGATGCTTTAGTAGCATGCTACACCCTGATTATAGGTGTAAACTGTTTACTGAAGGTGAACTTTTAATATAGATTATATAAGTACCTAATTTTTTTTTTTATTAGCTTTTGTTTTCTGTGTATGTGCAGCTGTTCCATCATGTCTGGAGGCAGGTTCCTAAACAACCTATATAAGTATGCATATTAACAAAGTCAGAGAAGAGTCATACGTCCTTGATGCATAGATCTGGGTTAGTGACTCAGCACTGAAGCCAGACACTCAGCATGACACTGCAAACAATAAGGCAAAAATAGCAGGTTCCATGTTTTTTTTTTTTTTTTTTTTTTTTTTTTTTTAGGTAAGGTTTCCTTCAAAACTAGAGAGTAAAATTATGCTAATGCATTGTCCGTAACGCTTAGATATGGGGGGAGGGGTGTTATAGGGAGGAATTGTATATTAACTAAAAAAAAGACAAATAAAAATACCAGGAAGGGATGAAAAGGGTGCTGCTCCCCAATATTAGGTCCTGAGTTACCTTTTAGCAAAAATAAAAAGTAGAAGGGGATGCACCCATCTAAGTGTAAAAACTGTAAATAGTGCAAGATGGAATAGAAGAGTTGAGCATACACTGTTCTAGTAGGAATAAGTAGTCAAGTCTCTGTATGAATAGGTCCCGGTGAGTTGGCTCCTACTGTAGAGCTTGGCAAGCAGGGACTATCAGGTAGACGACTCTATCTGTGGGTCCGGGGTTAGCTGATGAACTGACCAGGAGAGCTCTCAAACTGTCAGAATTGTGTTCCCAATGAGCTGGCTCCTCTAACAAAAGTCAGCAGGTGATACGGCTGGTCTGTGTGGGAGGGACCAGGCATGCCCCTGTGTATATGGAGTGGGGCCAGGATGTAAATGAAAATGGACCAAGCGCGGGAACTGTCAAGCTGTTACTCTGTAGAGCGCAAACTGCATCTCATGGTCTCGGGGATTTCCAATAATGTCAGCACTTTGGGGCAATAAACTGCCCCTTTGGTTTGACAAAGGGGCGGAGTTGTTTGCCACACAGACCAGCCACTCACCTGCTTACTTTTCTTAGCGGAGGCAGAACTTCTTAAAGGGCAGGGAGGCTGGAAGGGGTTAAGGTCCATAAAATGTTTTCTTTCCACCTTTTGAGCAAAGGAAATTTGAATGTGAAAGTACACAACCATTGTAGTTTTCCTTTTACATGACTGATGCATCTTTGTAGGGTTATGTTTGACATAATTAAATGGGCTGCCAATTTTAAAACACAGGTTTTTCCTAATTATTCTGTTTTGTGTTTGCAAGTCCAAGCTCAAACGAGCTTTTCATAACTATAATCTTGTCAGATGAGAGGATCTTGGCTTCAGGAAAATGCATAAATGAAAGTAAAATGTAACGATCATCATTTTCATGAGCAGTTTAGACTACGACTTTAGACCTCAATAAAAAAAGATGACATTAACAGCTTTCGTATTACCTTACTCTCATCATACATATTTAGTCTACCTGGTTTAATTAAAGTATAGTTGGTATGAGAGAGATTTGGAGCCCATTGCTAGGATTCTTGTAAAAATGCCAGTTGACAGGCATTTTGTTTATGATGTGGCCGCTAATATTACTGTGTGACCCTAAAATATAATAGTTCTGCTTGAGTCATTGATATTCAGTGGTTAGACTACAGTCCAAGTCAGCATTGCCACCTTTGGCAGCCCACCATGTTCTTACAGAGATGACATATAAGGTTGGTAGACACGTCTTTTAGTAGTTTATACCTGGCTGCATACTGAAATGGAAATATAGTAAGGTAAACACAGTTTCCTTTCCTACCAAACATGGCGATATTACCCTGTTTGTTTCCAGAACTTCCCAATATGGCTTACTACTTTTTTCTCCCATTCATTGAAGGATACAATGTTATTACACCACCTGCAGGAGTAGGATTCTTGGTACAGTGTAAAAGAGCACAACCTAGGGGTGGCTCCTGCTGGTGCCCAAACCCCCATCTGCAACACACAGCCCAGTTTTTTGCCCTAGTGCTTAGGAGTTATGATGATTCTTCTTTCCTTTTTACCAGGTTTTTTTGTTCCCGTTGATGGAATTTTGTCTTCAATTGCAGTGCTGGGTGACAAGCTGGATATATACTATAGCTGCTGGAAATCTTCCCAGTCCTTCCCCCAAGCACATGCAGTTCCTTGCCTTGGCTGGATTGGCTGTGATGACTGCTTTGTCGTGGAGTTGCCTTGGAGGGGTTTGATCCCTTGGTGGACATATACTTCATCCTCAGTTCTCTTCCTTGCTAAAGGCCTTGTTGGTGTTTCACTTCAATTTAGGAAATTTTCTTGCCTTCTATGCATCCGAGTCCCTTTCATACCAAGGTAGTGACATTTCATTATTTGGATGTTTTTTGGGCCATTACAGTTTATATTTTGCCGCCTCTGTTCGGAAGACTAATTTCCCTGTTCTTAGTCACAGTTGCTCCTAGAAAGGGCAAGTGGCCTTGTTGCAGGGCTGCAACTAACGATTATTTTCATAATTGACTAGTTGCCCAATTTTTGTTTTGAATAATCCTTTAAAAACATTACAAAAGTGTAGTGTATGATTTAGTTAACCGTTTTAAGTCCGCCCTATAGCATTAATACTGCTACAGGGTGGACTCTCAGTGCAAAATCACACACATACACGTGTGTGTGTGTGTGTGTATACAGTGTGTGTGATATATATATATAATATAATATATTTGTATATTTTGAACTGGTGGTGCCGTGATTCGGTGCCCAAGAGGTCAATCAACAGATTCAGGCCAGTGATGTTCGGCCTGGATCTGCTGATTGATCCCTGCCCTATCAGATATCTTCCTGTACCTGTGTTTACATTTACTCAGGTACAGGAAATTATGCAATCTTCTCTTCTCCCTGGGCACTTTCTGTCCCAGAGAGACAAGAAAGCAGATCCACGTGCATAAAAACACTACACTTTCACAGTAAAGTCACAGCTAGGTCACATTTACCCCCCCCCTCCCCCCAGTAAACCCCTTCACTGCCCTGTCGCCAGTGACAGTGCAGTGCACAGATTTATTTTTTCTACTGATCACTGTATTAGTGTCACCAGCGACTTCACATTGCGTTAATGTCAGATTACCCACCACTACATCCGTCATCACATTCAACCCCTTGATTGTCAGGAACATGCTCACAGAATAAACCTCCATTGCTAATAGTGTCTGAACGGATCAATAGCTGATCAGATCAGCACTATACCAGCTTTCACAATAGTATAGTGTCTCCAAAAATGCAGCATTAGCTTGATCAACCTGGCAGCACCTGCATTTAGCCCCTACGCTTAACCCCCTCCCCCCTTCTTCCCCAGCAAGTGTAGTGTCAGTAGATCACTGTCACTTGATACATTGCAAACAAAACCACAGTGTTTGCGGAATCAGGCCTGATCTCTGCTAGCACTTGCAGTTACATTTTTTTTTGTAGCAGTTTAACCAGTCCCTGACAGCCAAGTGCTCTTTTTCCCTTGAGTCGCACTAGGTACCTATAAATTCAGTGGCCAAAATGTCCAGTGAAAGGTACTCTAGTGAAGAGGCCTACCGGATTCTGAGCATGTCACGTGAGAGCGAAGGGGAAGCCTCACTGACAGAATCTGTCTCAAAATACGAACCTGTAGACATCAGCGGCACCCTGATATGGCTCAGATGATGTAGTAGAGGTCCCTGCTAAGGTCAGGTGTACCTGACCTTGTTCCCAGGTTGCTGAGGTGGTACAATTGCATGATGATTCTCATGTAGCAGACTGCCAGTACTGGTGGCGCTCTACCTTTTGGTGAACTGGTGAGCACCAGCGGCCTAGTACATCCTGGTCTTTTACATACCAGCACTGCAGTATCACTTGGTGACGTGGCGAGTCCCATAAGTGCAGGAAAAAGCTGGTGTGGTGGCTAGCACAAGTAATGTCCTGCAGCCACCAAGAGCCCATAGTGTCCTTCCGGATGTGCTTGCAAATCCTGATTGGCAGCCCACATATTCTGCAGCACCCATACTTCACCCATTCACCGCCCAACCTGGAATTCAGGTGGAAACCGCAAATTTAAATACTCCCTATGATTTTTTGGAGCGGTTTTTCATGGAAGATCTGTATGCATTTATTGTGGATCAAAGCAATTTATATGCATAAAAGTTTCACTACCAACCCAACTTCAAACCTTGCCAGACCATTTGCATGGAAACTTATGGTTTCCGAATTTAAGTGTTTTTTTGGGCCTAACCCTCAACCTGGGCATTACTAAAAAAAATTAATTGCGGTTGTATTGATCCACAGACCCGATTCATCATATGCCCGTGTTCTCTGCTGCCATGGTCAGGCATATATATAAGAATACAATGTGATTTATGCATTTTAATGACAATATACTCTGTCGTCCTCGGGGTGAGCTTGGATTTGACCGGCTCCACAAAATTCGGCCCCTCACCTTAATCAAAAAATTTGCAGATGTCTATACTCTCCAGCAAAACATCTGTGTTAATGAGTCCTTCAGTTTTTCTGGCCGCCTTGCATTCAAACAATTTTTCTCCCCAGCAAGCGTGCCAAGATGTAGAAGGCGGTCAAGATGTATAAGACCTGTGAGAGGGCAACAGGCTATACATGCAAGTTTCGGATTTATGAGGGAAAAGTCATGTGGAGCCCCCCGGATGCCCTGACTACATGTGGAGCAGCAGCAAGATAGTTTGGGACTTGGTGTCATTCTTTTTCCATATGGGATACCACTTATATGTGGACAATTTGTATTCAAGTGTGTCACTATTTAGACATTTGTACAATCTTGGAATTGGTGCATGTGACCTAATCGCCGGGGCTTCCCCCAACGGCTTGTAAATACCCTTCTTAGAAAAGGGGAAAGCCTGCTTGAGAAATGAGGAATTGCTTGCAGTGAAGTGGAAGGACAAACGGAATGTTTTTGTCCTGTCTTCCATTCATGCAGACACGACCATCCAAATTTCCACGGTGGCTGGTGTTGTTGAGAAGCCCCTCTGTGTCCACGACTATAACCTTAACATGGGAGGTTAAAGGTTTGGTGATGAGTTTTCCTGTTTCTTTGGGGCCCCCTCCAGTACCACAGGTCACACCTGGCAATAGCTACGAGCTCGGGTAATGATCGCACTCACACCTCAGTACGTTTCAAACACTTCAACTTTATTGCGGAAACATCAGCGTGTGTATATATAAATCTGTAATCTCTGGGCAGATTTTTAATGACCAACTTTAATAACAACCAATCAAATACATGCATTGTATCTTTAGCCTTGCACCTTAGTTGTCACCAAACTTTGCAGAACTATCGTCTAGCCATATGGTTGTGGTCAGACTTACTTAATGTTTTGGCCCAACGTCCGGACTACGGTTACTGTCTTACCAAAAGTTACTTCCTCAAAAAACTTGCAAACCGTTATTTTTCTGTAAAACATACATACACACTTTTCTCTTCAAGTGTACAAAAGTCATATATTTTTTAAGCAAACATCTTGTATCACAAAATGGAGTTGATTATGTTAACATATTATACTTTCATGAGGGGTGGACTTCAATGACCAGATGATGAAGCCGTACTTAGTTTCCCGAGAAGCCAGACACTGGTACAAAAAAGTGTCTATGTATTTCAATTGGCTCTATATAACGCTTTTGTGCTTTACAAAGCAACTGGACGTAGTGGATCCTTCCTAAAATTACAGGAAGAGATCATCACAGCGTTTTTGTATCCAGAAGGTGCTATGACCCAAACCCCCAACCCAGATGCAGTTAGCTGGCTGCATGAGAGGCATTTTCCCAATGCCATTCCTGGTACCCCAACTCAAAGGACACCCCCCAAAAAAGAGGTTGTGCCTGTAGCTGTCGCATTTTGAGAGACCCTGCCATCGGGTTAAAAGTTAAAAAAAAATAAAATAAAAATAGTTTCATTGTTGTCGAGTTAATGTTACTGTTTTATTGTTAACCATTGCTGTTTACTTTGCAGGAATGCCATTCAGCTGCAGCACCGATTTGATAGAGATAGATAGATAGATAGATAGATATATATATATATAGATATATATATATATATATATATATATATATATAGATATATATAGATATATATAGATATATATAGATATTTATTTATTTATTTATTTATTTTTTTTCATATTCTGAGAGCAAGACCCTGTTGCTGTCAGAATAAACAGAAGTAAGTGTGTGCAGCACTGTTGGATGAGATTTATCATCCTCTGTTAAAAAAAAGAGTATATATGCCCAAGCATGGGGTCCTGGGGTGGCCAGTGGGCTGATTTGCCCCTATGCTTCGGCATATATTTTTAAAAAAAAAAATTGTCAGATTTCTTCATTCACATCAAATGGTGTGCCCGCCATTAGAAATGGAGGGATGCAGGGCAGTATATTCTAATGGGAATACCACACACCTTTTCTGGCAGAAATTTTCTTTCTGATGTACTGGTACATCACTGGACTTTGGGTGGCTATACCACAATGATGCCGGCGATTGGCTTTCATGTAAAAGCAATCTTAGTGGCTAATTAGCTGCAGGATTGTTTTTACAAGCAGCAGGAGAATATGCACCCCCAATTCCCAATCTCGGGCAGTCCCGTGCCATCATGGGAACTTGAGCATGTAGCCGGTGTTTCTGCCAGCAGACCATAGAGCTGATTGGATACCGAAATGGCACCAATCATCTCTATAGTCTAAGAAATCGGAAGCTACGAGCATTTCATCACTTCAGTTTCACAAGATATAAAACCGCCATTTTTAAATTGGGAAAGCATCTCATTACACCGATCTTGGTGAGATCAGATGATGTAAGGGCAGAGAAGATATCTAGAGTCTAATAGACCCCAGATTTCTCAAAAAAGAATACCTGTCAATGCCTATTGCAATAATGGGATATTTACATTCCCTGTGAATAGCAATAAAAGTGATCGCCTATGGATATTAAAAATGTATGCAGTTTGTCACCATTGCATGGGATGTGTGCAGTTTTAAAGCATTAAAAGTAAAAAAAGTTTTTTTTTTTTTTTTTTTAAATTTGCGTTTGAAAAATCGCTGCGCGAGTACTATGTGACATAAAAAAATTACAGCACCCACCATTTTCACTAGGGTGTTCGCTTTAAAAAATATATATATATACAATGGGGGTTCAAAGTAATTTCCTAGCAAAGAATACTGATTTTTTTTTTTTTTCCCATGTGAATAAAAAGTGTCAGAAAAGGCTTGGTCTTCAGGTGGTTAGAAAAGTGAGTGATTTGTGGTATAAACTTATAATGCTGGGCATAAAATGCCCCCACCCCCCAAATGACCCCTTTTGGGAAAGTAGACACCCCAAATTATTTGCTATTTGAGAGGTATGTTGAGTCATACGTTTTTGGAAAATGACAAAAAATTTAAGTCGTCACTTAAATTATATGTTGCTCACACATGCCATGGATATATGTGGAATTACTCCCAAAAATACATTGTGCTACATTTCCCGAGTATAGGGGTAGCACATGTGAGAGACTTTTTGGCAGTCTAGCCACCTATGGGACCCCAAAATACAATGAGCATCATCAGGCTTTTAAAGGGATTTATTTCCTCATTACACTTCCTGACTACCTATCACAGTTTTTGGAATTTAATGAGCATGATTGAGTATTTTGCAGATCTCATTTGTTGCCACAAGTTTTTTTGAAAATGAAGAAAAAACAAAATACATTTTTTTTTTTTTTTTAAAACCTTGTGAGAAAAAAAGATCTGCAACATACTTACCATGCCTCTTTTTAAATTCCTTGGGGTGTCTACGTCATGTGAGGGGGTTTGGTGCTATCCTGGCATTTCAGGGCCTCCGAAACTGTGAATAGGTAGTGAGGAAGTGAAATAAGGAAGTTACGCACCTTTAGGTTTTCAAAGTGGTCATTGGATTTCAGGCTCCTGTATGTGGCTAGGCTCCCAAAAAGTCTCACACATGTGGTATACCCATACTCTGTAGAATTAGCAGAATGTGTTTTGGGGAGTAATTCCACATATACCCATGGCTTGTGTGAGCAATATATCATTTAAGTGACAACTTTGTGCTAAAAAAAAAAAAAGTTTTGTTATTTTCCAAAAACTTGTGGAGAAGAACAATAAATCTTCACATGTATCTCAGCAGATAGCTTAGGGTGTCTTCTTTCCAAAAATGGGTTATTTGGGGGTGTTTATCACATTTCTTGAAGTGTTAAAATACCAGGGAAGTACAGAAAGTGAAAGCTGTGTAAATATCTATACCATAGTTTGTAGATGCTATAACTTGCACACAAATTAATATGCAGTTATTGGGATTTTTTTTTATTACCAAAGACCTTTAACAAAATACTTTTTGGCCTAAATTTCTGCCGAAATATGAGTTTTTTGGGATATTTTTTAATGAGAAATGAGAGATATGTGGGGAAAAAAAAGGACATAAATTTCATTGATGTGCAGTATTGCATCACCGTGCAATTGTCAGTTAAACTAGTGCAGCGCTGTATAGCAAAAAAGGGCGTAAATTGCAGTATCTATACCATAGTTTGTAGATGCTATAAATTTCACACAAAGCAATCAATATACACTTATTGGGGATTTTTTTTTTTTTTATCAAAGATGTGGCAGAATACATTTTGGCCTACATTTATGAACAACTTTGAGTTTACTATATATTTTTTACAACCAAAAAAAAAAGACCAAAAATTTTGAAAAAAAAGCAATATTTTTTTTACTTATAGTGCAAAAAATAAAAACCCAGAGGTGATCAAATACCAGTAAAAGAAAGCTTGTGTGAAAAAAGGACATACATTTAATTTGGGTACAGTGTTGCATGACTGTGCAATTACCACTTGAAATAGCGCAGCGCTGTAACGCAAAAAATAGCCTGGTCAGGAAGGGGGGTGTAAATCATATATAATATAATATATATATATATATATATATATAACCAGCTATATGGTTAAGGAACAAAATCTCTAATCCACTCTGGGAATAACACAGAAGAGATGTACAGTATGTAGTATTAGTGGTTGAATTTGGTACATATCATCAGAGTCAGTTTAAAATGTTTACTTAAAGACCTAAAACACGGTTTTGCAGATTTTCAGACAGGTCTGTAATATAATATGCATGACAGACTCCCCTGCTATAGGCTGGTAGCTTGATACAAGTTACCTGCACCTGCTGTCACTTATGCTGCCATACACTAACAAATTATTTGTTCAAAAATGGCCATTTTAAGAACTTTCGTTCGATATTCTAATCATTAGTGGAGTCAAATAGATGTTTGAATTTTCCCATCACTTTGGTCAAAAACAAAGGAGCAGAATAGAAACCTTTTCTCCATCCAATGAACTTTCGGGCGGTGTACTTTGTTTTGTACAGAAATTACGTTCTCCATCCCATCTGCCAGAGCTTGAGCTAATTTGCAAAGCAGAACGGGCACAAATGTCACTCTCCTAGATGTGCAAAGCTTCAAGATCTGCAAAGAGACATCCCCAAAAAGACTTGTAGCTGTAAATTCAGCAAAAGGTGGTTCTACAAAGTGTTGACTCAGGGAGGCTGAATACAAATGCATGCCACACTTTTGAGATATTTATTTGTAAAAAATGTTGAAAATCATTTTCCTTCCATTTCACAATTATGTGCTGCTTTGTGTTGGTCTATCGCATAAAATACCAATACAATACTTTTATGTTTTTGGTTGTAACATGACAAAATGTAGACAATTTCAAGGGGTATGAATACTTTTTCAAGGCACTTCATTTGAAAATTAAAAGCAAGGGACATTTTCAAATGACATTTGTTCAATCATAGCATGTACAAAGAATTTTCATACAAATATTATTGTCTGAAAAGCAATATGTGTGCAGCCAACATGCATTTAGTAGCAGCAGCAGCAGCAGCAGCAGCAGCAGCATGCATTTTGTATCACCTGTCATGATGGGGTTAAAAATAACAGAATTAGCCCTTTATAGTACAAAACAGCAGATATTCACTACTATAAGGGGTTCATTTATACTATATATGATAATATACCCACAGGTAGGATATACAGGGTATTTTAACTTGGAGTCAGACATTAAGCCGGGTGGCGGGGGAATATAAATATTTTATATTAACGTAGTACTAAAGGCTGAACCTTTTTTTGCATGGATATAATCATATTTAAATATAATGTGCAATACTGGTAAACTTTTTCTTTAATTTTAATGCCTTATATTAACTCCAGTCTATCAGCCTCCAGCTGGGTTCACATGTTGATCTTCACAAAAAATGGCAACCATCCCAACCTATACCCAGCCTTAGCAGTAAGGTGCACATTACAAACAGGATTTTCCAGTAACACTTACCAGCCAGCCTGTGAAACAACCAATTTGGTCCTGTCTAACAGTTTGTGTTAAAAACAGAGGGTTTTGTTTGCACACATTTGCAAATACATGTGTAAGCCACAGTCTCACATCAAGGGTCCTCTGTATACTGTGGACCTAACTAAAATTTGCAAAGCCTCCATAGTAGGAACACATGTATAAATGGATAGGTTGAGGGCAGATGTGCCTGGAGGAGCCCATCCCTCCTTACAGGTACAGGGATGCATGTGACGTCCAGCTATACAAAATGATAGCAAAGGCATCCAGTGTGTCCCTGCATCAAGATTAGACAACTTTTTTGTAGTTGACTAATTTGGATGCAGGGACACACTGGATGCCTTTGCTGTCATTTTGGTATAGCTGGGTATCACGTGTGTTCCTGTACCTTTTGGGGGATTGGCTCCTAGATCTAAAGTGTTTATCAATGCCCAGAAGAGAAAATTAGATTTTTTTTTTTTTCTTGCCATAAAATCCTTTCTGCATTCATTGAGGAACACGGCATGCTCCCTTTGAGTATTTTTTTTCTCTCTTGTTCCTAGTCACTGCAGACTAATAACTGAGCTGTGTGTTGCAGATGGGAGGGGAGGGGGTGTTTTTGTACCTAATATTCTACTCCTGCAGGTGCCATGGTGACTAATTCTAAAGATCTGGCTGTGTTCTTCGCTAAACACAATGATTTTTTTTAGTGAGTTCAGAAATCAGAGCCCTTCACAGTGTTTAAGATCAATTTTTAAATGTCTCCTCCAATAGTAGATTAATCTTAAAGGATAAGTTCACCTTTGGGCACAAATATCATGTTCCAAATCCTGCAGCTGCCCCCCCCCCCCTGACAAAAGTACAGGGAGTAGTTCACTGTACTAGCTGTCAGATTTAAAAACGTGGCCTTGCAGGGCTCCGCCCACATTGCCACATCATTCATTCATTCATTCATAGTGTTCTGTGAATGAATGGACTAAAAGTACCAACAGCCTTAGCAGCTGTCAGCCTGTAGTCCTCCATGAAGTACCTTGGCGCTGTGGAATGCTGTCATAGTTCATCGATTCTTCCTGTCAGCTTGCCCGTATGGGATGTATGAGTAAGCAAATGACATTGACAGTGTGCAGAGACCTGCATGGCATCAGAGATCTGCTGATTGCTGGTGCAAAGCTTTACAGGCTCTCAACACAAAAAAATAATAAATGCACATTTTTTTTTTTACCTGCAAAAAAAGTGCATTTATTATTTTTTGTGGGATGGTGAACTTATCCTACTCCAGTCAATGTGAAAATGAATATAGCGTGACCTACATTGGTGTGTCCAGAATCGAAGCAGGTAGATATCGGAATCCAGTTTGCTGTTACAGGTTTAGGTGGGCTCAGACATTGTCACTTCACTGCTGATCTGGTGAAGGTGTTTGTCACTTCGGAAGGATACTGGGTGGAAGTGTTTGATATTTGAAATGTAGCACACATCAGAGATCCATATGGCATGCTGACAAAATGCAAAACAGACAAGAGTAATTATCAGCAATCACAGCTAGAACTGAAAAAATAGAGCGTATGAAGGAACTCACATACTGATCAAGTGTTTCTGCTTCCCCCTAAACACATGTTCATCTGGAGACACAAGTATAGGATGGGAAGGCTTCATTAACTTTATTCAGATCTAGCTTCAGAAACTGTTCTGGTAGATAGCGGGGAACAGATGAAACCTATAAATATGTTGGCATGTTTGAAATAAAATAATATAGCCGCCTGGAAAATCATTTGACATCTCTTCTCTGCACAAGAAATACTCTCCCGATGAGCATACAGCACCAAGTCTGTCTATTTTAGCAGCGCCCAGGCTGCTGCATTATTCTGCCTAGAAGTATGAACTGCAGAATATGCTGTAAATGCTGGTCCTTTTTTTTTTCTTTCCTTTCCTGAATGTGAAATGTAAACATTTGGGAAATACCCCCGTACATGTGCCCTTAAACACATACCAGTGTACACCTGTGAATGTATTTCCTAAATAATTCCTATGGTCATGATTACATAGCCACTGAGGCTCCGGGGTACCATAAATACAGACATGCTGTACACTCTTATGCCTCCAGATACACCAGTGCACATCATGAATTCTACATTGTGTACGCAGACTCCTAGTTCAGCATTTCAGGTCAGGGTTTTATCCTGTTCACAACTGAATGATGTGCGATTCAGAAGCATTCCCATAGAAGTCAATCCGCCTGAATTCACACCTGAGTCAGACAGCCCTGCTCAGAAAACTTTTTTTTTTTTTCTTTTTCAGGTAGTCCAACTCCTCCAGGATGGCACATCAATATGTGCCATTGCCAGAAGGTTTGCTGTGTCTCTCAGCACAGTCTCAAGAGCATGGAGGAGATTCCAGGAGACAGGCAGTTACTCTAAGAGAGCTGGACAGGGCCGTAAAATGTCCTTAACCTTTCAGCAGGACCAGTATCTGCTCCTTTGTGCAAGGAGGAACAGGATGAGCACTGCCAGAGCCCTACAAAATGACCTCCAGCAGGCCTCCGGTGTGAATGTCTCTGACCAAACAATCTGAAAGACTGAGGGTGGCCTGAGGACCCGACATCCTCTAGTGGGCCCTTTGCTCACTGCCCGGCACCATAGAGCTCGATTGGCATTTGCCATTGAACACCAGAATTGGCAGGTCCACCACTGGTGCCCTGTGCTTTTCACAAATGAGAGCAGGTTCACCCTGAGCACGTGACAGACGTGAAAGGGTCTGGAGAAGCCATGGAGAGCATTATGCTGCCTGTAACATTGTTCAGCATGCCCGTTTTAGTGGTGGGTCAGTGATGGTCTGGGAAGGCATATCCATGTGTCAGGGATCGCGGCGTCTCGGCGATGCGCAGAGTGCCGACTCGTCCTAGCCGGTGAGCACTGAGTCCTAGGTGATCGCAGCGGCGGCCGTGCATGCGCACTAGCGATCGCGGCCGCACCAATGAGAGCACAGGGTGCCCTATTTAAACCAGCCCTGTGCATCTCCAAATCGCCTTATGGTCTTGTCCCTGTTCCTGTGTCCTGATACCTTGTTGCTGACCCAGCCTGTTCCTGATACTGCTGTCTTCTGCTCTGACCCCTGGCTAGTCCTGACTATTTTCTGCCTGATCCTGATTGCCTGACCTCCTGTTACTGAACCCGGCTTGTGACCTGTTATTCTTCTGCCTGCCGCTCTGTACTGTCTGCTCCGCTGTTACCAACCCGGCCTGTCTGACCATGCATACCTCTTCACATCTGGCTCTCACCTGCTCCACGCCATTGGCTTCCGCCTCTACCACAGCTGGTGTTTCTTGGGGGTCGTGACTTGGTCTCAGGTTGCTTCAAGTCCATCCCCACCATCAGGGTGAACCAGCAGACTGAGGCTTAGACTCTGCACCCTGAGGGACTCCGGCCAGTGGGTTGCTAGAGGCTACCGCCAGTCGGCTGCTGACACCATGGAGGGACACACAGACCTCTTCAGGCTAGACAAGGGCACCCTGACTGCCATTAGGTATCGGGATGAAATCCTTGGACCCATTGTCAGACCCTACAGCAGCAGTGGGTCTTAGGTTCCTCCTGGTGTACAACCATGCCTGGCCTCATGTGGCGAGAGTATGCAGGCAGTTCCTGAAGGATGAAGGAATTAATACCATTGAATGTCCCCCAAGCTCGCCTTACCTAAATCCAATAGAACACCTCTGGGATATCATGTTTCGATCCGTCTGACGCCACCAGGCTGCACCTCAGACTGTCCAGGAGCTCAGTAATGCCCTGGTCCAGATCTGGGAGGAAATACCCCAGGACACCATCTGACGTCTCATTATGAGCATGCCCCCACGTTGTCAGGCATGCATATACTGTAAGCATGTGGGGGCCATACAAACTACTGAGTACCACTTTGAGTTGCTGCAATGAACTTTCAGCAAAATGGACTAGCCTGCTGCATTATTTTTCACTTTGATTTGCGAGGTGTCTTTGAATTCAGTCCTCTGTAGGTTGATCATTTTCATTTCCATCAAACGATGGGGCATCCTTACGTTCCTAACATTACCCAGTCCATATCAGTATAGATATCCAGCGTGATATTTTTCCCCATTGAGATCTGATGTGTTTTCAAAGTGTTCCTTTAATTTTTTTGAGCAGTTTAATACAGAAAAGATATTCCCAAACACCCCCTTTGCAGGATCCTTGTTTCTCACATACAGAAAAGCTGATATAGTAAGCAGTTTCTTACAGCCGACAACTACATTGGTCATACGCAGGGAGAGAGGCAGGTCGATGGCTCGTGCCTCACTTGGCACCCTTTTAACTATTGTGAGGTTATCTGAATTCTGGCTGCAGTGGGTTCAAATAAAGTAATTGAGTAGATGGACTGACTTACATATACACAGTAAAGTTCCAAGCGTCAGGTTATACACAGAGATGAAACAAATGCTCCTACATAAGTTGTACCTGTTCTTCTAAAGCCGTATTTTCCCTACATCCATTCAACATGCAGAATTTACAGAGGATCTCTCAGCTGTAAAATGCGGGGGGGGGGGGTGCTCTGAGAGCTGATTGAAAGGAAGGAACACACCCCCTTCACACAGGCACAGGGCTGAGACTGTTCATCTGCTGGCGGTCCTTCCCTGTCACCATTTTTCTCTTGTTGTCAGGAAAACTCGACAGAAGTGACTCATGCTTATAGCAGAGGAATGAGGCAGAAGACAGAAATGACACTTAGTGCTCTGGATAGAAACAAACACACACCATAGAAGGATAGGCATTGTTCATATTTCATGTCTTAGGTTTACAACCACTTTAAATTATTGTAAAAATGTTTTTGCTACTGCACACTTATTAAGACTGTTCCCCAAGGCTGAAGCAGGTTTGCTTATATGACAAATACAGCTGCTTTTAAACAAACAATGAAAATTGCATTTGTAAATGAAACAAGTGCAATGCTTTAGGCTTGTGACACACAGGCGTCCCTTGTTTACCTGTGCCTTGTAGGACATTCGCTGCAGCCAAATTGATCAACCCTTTGTGTGCCTGCTTACCCTGCCACCTGATCAAATTCCATTTCTGCCACCATCTTGCTGAGGACCCTTGTTGCATCTACAAACTTTATAAAAGCATTTCCCCACCTTACCTTGTTTGTTACATCCCTTAGTGCTAAATCTGTGCCAGACATATGTTCTGACATGGTTGTCTCACTTGCTATGACATTTTGTTGAAAAAAAAAAAAGAAAGCCCTCTGTGTAATGAACGTGTGTTCCATGGCTTTTTTTTAAGCATGTAGATCTATTTTGTTTTTCATTGTCATAATATAGAATTTAACATAATAATATGTATATAATATTATCAACTTGTGTCCGCACAACACTGATTGGTACAGTGCTGGTTACATGGCCAAAAAAATCATAATATTGACTGAAATTACAGAATGAATAGAAAAAGTATGTTGTGCATGGTCATACACATATACATATGTAATCCAAACTTCAAAACTTTATTATTCTTTCTCAATAACATGCGATGAGCGGAGTTACTCGTCTGCAAATCGCTTTCACTTCACACAGCATCTGCAGAGCAGCTATGGATAGAAGAGATTAAATGTTATACAGTTAGAGAACTATACTGAAAATTTTTTTTGTACCTTATTAGTAATTTAAACTTTTTCTTTTTCATTAATCAAAGCAATGTGTACTTTTTTTTTTAATTGCAACCAAATTAAATTTGTGTTGAAGATGTTTTCTTAATTAAAAACAGTGTAATTATGTTTTAATTAAAGATCATTTATAATGATAAATATATATTAAAAATGTCTAAATTTACATACAATTTTTTACATTAAAAATAATTATATATGTGCTTGTCCTAAGGAAGATTTACCCCCTTATTAACCAGGCCATTTTTTGCTCTTTGGCACTGCGCTTTTTCAACTGGTAATTGCACGGTCATGCAGCACTGTACTCAAACAAAATGTATGTCCTTTTTTTCACACAAATAGAGTTTTCTTTTGGTGGTATTTGATCACCACTGGGCTTTTTATTTTTTACGATATAAACAAAAAAAGACCAAAAATTTTTTAAAACTATTTTCTACTTTCGGTTATAAAAAATATCCAGTAAACTCAAAGTTAGTCATAAATGTCAGCCAAAAACAAACAAAACAAAACCCAATACATGTATATTAATTGGTTTGTGTGAAAGTTATGGTGCCTACAAACTATGGTAAATATGGGAATTTACGCAACTTTTACTTTCTAACTGCCTATCAACAAAAAAAAAACAAAATTACCCCTTTTCTGAAAGTATATACTCCAAGAAATTGGCTGAGAGGTATGTTGAGTCCATGGAAGATTTTATTTTTTGCCACAAATTTTTGGAAAATGACAAAAAAAAATTTTTTTTACACAGTTGTTACTTAAATTATATATTGCTCATGCATGCCATGGGTATATGTGGAATAACACCTCAAAACACATTCTTCAACTTCTCCCAAGTATAGGGATACCACATGCAAGAGAGGTTATATTTCCTCATGTCACTTCCTCACTACCTATCGCAGTTTCAGAGGCCCTAAAATGCCAGTGCAGATATAATTTATGTCCCAGGGTTTTTAAAAAGAAAAAATAAATTTTCGCTTTCTTTCTTCATTTTCCAAAAACTGGTGGCAGCAAATGAAACCTGCAAAATACCATGCCCCTTAGCAAATACCTTGGAGTGTCTACTTTCCAAACAGGAGTTTGGATCAGATTGATTCATAACAGCTTTGTTGTCATTGTGGTAATGTGATCGCATAACGATCACATGACCACCGGGTCCCATTCATCGGGATCTTCATTTTGCTGTGTCCAGTGGACACAGCAGAATTGGGGGGGAGAGTTGCGCGCCCACTTGGGCACGCAGTCCAGGGGGGTGTTGTTACAACACCAGTGACGTACGGGTACATAAATATACACGTCTCAAAAAAATTAAAGGAGCACTTTAAAAGATAGAATAAAATATTTACAAAAATATGCCACTATACACAAATATTTTTAAAAGTTTAAAAAAAAATATTTTTAGCTTTATAAAGGAAATTTATTATTTTTACATTTTAAAGTGATTTTAAAGGATACATTTTTACTAAAAAAAAATAACAAACGTTATACTCACCTGCTCTGTGCAGTGATTTTGCACAGAGCAGCCCTGATCCTCCTATTCTCAGGTCCCCACACCGAGTGCCCCCATAGTAAGCCGTTTGCTACTGGGGCACTCGTGCATGCTCACTCCCAAGCCTGCGTGTCCACTGCCACACACAACAGGACTCAGCCCCATCCTCCACTCCCTCCTCACTGGCTGTGATTAACAGCAGATGAGCCAGTGGCTTCTGTCTCTGAGCCAATGAGGAGGAAGACAGTCGACAGAGCCTCTGATCTTATGCACAGCACTGAATCTAGATTGGACTCAGGTAATTTTTTAGCGGGGTGCGGGAGGGGAGCTGCATACTGAAGGCTTTGCTCTGTCCATGTAACAGCGGAATGAGAGCGGGATGACACAGGATGTAAACTGGCCACGCTAGCATGGATCAGTTTACTCTGAGGAAGAGGAGTACAGGTAGGATCAACCATGTATTAAAAGCTCAACAGCAGGAGAAAATAAAATATCAACAACACAGCAGATTTTAATACATTAAAGTTTTTTTGGTTTACACCTAAAAATACACATTTTGTTTTTTCTCATTTAGCCCACAAGCTGAATAATAAAAAATTCATTGATTTCTCTCTCCCCCTCTAAAGAGCATGAATGGAAGAATTTCTGCTACTGGCTATTGTATTCAGAGACCAAAGCACCTGCAGCTGCCTGCATACGAAACAATAACTGCATCTCATAGGGACAGCAGTAAACTTCTGTTATACTGATGTAACTGCTGTAAACTAATCTTACATGCAGCCTGTTCATTCTTAGTTTCTCATTTATGCACAACAATAGAATGTATTATATGATAAAAAATATTGTATGGTAAATGCTCCGGCCTGCTGGTAGTAAACTAAAACTCCATGTGAAATGAAATAAAATGCAAGTATTCTTAGATTGTAACCTCCAAGGAGTAGGGCCCTCCTAACTCTCTTGTATTGAGCTGTATTGTTGCTGTATTGTCTTCCTTTATATTGTAAAGCTCTGAGCAAACTGTTGGCGCTATATAAATCCTGTAGAATAATAATAATAATCAATTTGCCACAATAAAGTGTTTATTAGGGATAAACACTGTTAGTGGTGTATTTTTTAATCTCCGTTTATGAGAATTATGCAGTGCACATGTAACACATTAAAAAAAAAAAGTTTTAATTTCCATTTGGAGACAAAGTTCCACATCATAAATTACGATTTAAGTATTTTTTGCAGATTGTAGTCTCTGAAAATCTAACATTAAAAATAAATGGAACAGCAGAGATTATTAAGTCTCTTATGTTGCCTGTTTATGATGCTGCTAAAAATACAGCAGTGAAGTATTATTGCATGCCTTTCTAAATGCTGAAAACTGTTTAATGTGGTTTCAAAAGCAGGACCAATAATAATTATTCACTGCTGAGGATAAAGATTTCATACAGACAAATTATCAGAGATATTTCATTACAGTCCATTGTAATGAACGTTATCATGTGTAGAATACTAATAAGGCTCTGCTAGAGCACCTGCCACGTTTCCTCCAAGAGCTGGATACACGTTTATGGCTCATGGATACACGACGCACATCATACATTTGCTGATGCCAGGGTATATTTATTTTTTTACAGGACATAGCCAAAGTTAATGTCACATTCATACAAAGCCAGGTGTATGTATGCTCCTCAATATTTAAGGGAATCTATCCCAACAATACTTACCTGTTAGAGAATTTTTTTATTCCAGCCACATACTAACTGTGGAACACCTGTTTTGTACATTGCAATGAATTTAACAAACTTGCCAAATCTTACTTGCTTATGTTCTGTAGATTCTGTGACAGGTCTCTCCACTAACCTCTTCAAACTCACAGGTCAGTTGGAAGGTTTCCCTGGTATAATAATTTGATCTGTCCCAGTGTTGTAATAGGAGAAACATTGCATCCCCAGCATCCATATAGATGTATAGGGCCCCTATCACACAGTGCGGAGCCCCCAGATCAGGAGGAGATCTGTGAGCTTGCCTCATCAGGAGGAAGGGGTCTTTCCCCTTTGGGAAGGGACCACAATACACACCTTAGTTCAGTTTTGGTACACTTTGGTGTTTTGTTTTTGCCCCCCCCCCCGCTCTGCGGGCTTGAAAATTCCTTGTAATCATCTGTAGCCAGAATCCAGAGTGTGTCTCACATGGTGACTGAGAACATACCGTTTTCCTGTACCTGTATCCCCACCTTTTAAACATCAGGTCAAAATCTTTTGATATCTGTAGAAATCTAGTACTGATTCTTTTACATCAGACTTTCTGCCAGTCAGGCAGCTAGGATCCTGCAGTGGGTGTGTTTGTGAATTCCCCCGTCTCACAAGTAGGGGTTCTCAAATCACCAGATATTGTACATGACAAAAAGAAGTGGGGTTGAGTGGAGTTCTGTATAATAGACTAAAGCACAGGGCAAATAAACTATGCTCCCAGTAGGCACCTAAAGCTGGCCATAAAGACCTCACCCAGCAGCTAATTGAACACAAATTTAGCAACAGTCCCGTTTGAGAGGAGTCAATCATTAGATCAACTCCTCTTAAATGGGAATGGCCACAGATGAATTGAAATTTGGTCAGTCTCTCTTGAGCCAACTGAATTTCGATTCATCTATGACCAGCTTATAGGCCTTTAGCTACAGTCAGGTCCATAAATATTGGGACATGGACACAATTCTAACATTTTTGGCTCTATACACCACCACAATGGATTTGAAATGAAACAAACAAGATGTGCTTTAACTGCAGACTGTCATCTTTAATTTGAGGGTATTTACATCCAAATCAGGTGAACGGTGTAGGAATGACAACAGTTTGCATATGTGCCTCCCACTTGTTAAGGGACCAAAAGTAATGGGACAATTGGCTTCTCAGCTGTTCCATGGCCAGGTGTGTGTTATTCCCTCATTATCCCAATTACAATGAGCAGATAAAAGATCCAGAGTTCATTTCAAGTGTGCTATTTGCATTTGGAATCTGTTGCTGTCAACTCTCAAGATGAGATCCAAAGAGCTGTCACTATCAGTGAAGCCATCATTAGGCTGAAAAAACAAAACAAACCCATCAGAGAGATAGCAAAAACATTAGGCGGGGCCAAAACAACTGTTTGGAACATTCTTAAAAAGAAGGAACGCACCGGTGAGCTCAGCAACACCAAAAGACCCGGAAGACCACGGAAAACAACTGTGGTGGATGACCGAAGAATTCTTTCCCTGGTGAAGAAAACACCCTTCACAACAGTTGGCCAGATCAAGAACACTCTCCAGGAGGTAGGTGTATGTGTGTCAAAGTCACCAATCAAGAGAAGACTTCACCAGAGTGAATACAGAGGGTTCACCACAAGATGGAAACCATTGGTGAGCCTCAAAAACAGGAAGGCCAGATTAGAGTTTGCCAAACGACATGTAAAAAAGCCTTCACAGTTCTGGAACAACATCCTATGGACAGAGGAGACCGAGATCAACTTGTACCAGAGTGATGGGAAGAGAAGAGTATGGAGAAGGAAAGGAACTGCTCATGATCCTAAGCATACCACCTCATCAGTGAAGCATGGTGGTGGTAGTGTCATGGCGTGGGCATGTATGGCTGCCAATGGAACTGGTTCTCTTGTATTTATTGATGATGTGACTGCTGACAAAAGCAGCAGGATGAATTCTGAAGTGTTTCGGGCAATATTATCTGCTCATATTCAGCCAAATGCTTCACAACTCATTGGACGCTTCACAGTGCAGATGGACAATGACCCAAAGCAGACTGCAAAAGCAACCAAAGAAGTGGAATGTTCTGCAATGGCCAAGTTCATCACCTGACCTGAATCCGATTGAGCATGCATTTCACTTGCTGAAGACAAAACTGAAGGGAAAATGCCCCAAGAACAAGCAGGAACTGAAGACAGTTGCAGTAGAGGCCTGGCAGAGCATCACCGGGGATGAAACCCAGCGTCTGGTGATGTCTATGCGTTCCAGACTTCAGGCTGTAATTGACGGCAAAGGATTTGCAACCAAGTATTAAAAAGTGAAAGTTTGATTTATGATTATTATTCTGTCCCATTACTTTTGGTCCCTTAACAAGTGGGAGGCACATATGCAAACTGTTGTAATTCCTACACCGTTCACCTGATTTGGATGTAAATACCCTCAAATTAAAGCTGACAGTCTGCAGTTAGAGCACATCTTGTTCGTCTCATTTCAAATCCATTGTGGTGGTGTATGGAGCCAAAAATGTTAGAATTGTGTCCATGTCCCAATATTTATGGACCTGGCTGTACGTTCAGATATGCATCTAAAATATAACAATTTAGACCAACACCACAATCACTCTAGATGTCAAGTCTGATTAGTGTACTGAGTTGGCCAGCACGATACACACATAGAGGGGGTCTCAGACTGCTGCATGGCAGACTATATTGTATGACATTGCTGCTATTTTATTACTTTTATTGTTCTGCTTGTAGGTGGAAAGCCGCCCAAATAACATGGCCAGGGGGTGCACCACTGTGAACGTAAACCTAATGCTATACCAGACACTGAACAACATAGAATCAGCAAAATTAGATCAAACCTTTAAACATGAAACACTTTCAATAAATGTGGAAAAGTTACTCCCTTAAGAGGTCAAACCTTTTTTTCTGTACTAAAAACCCAGGTGTGTCTAAAACATTACTGTCCTTGTTACAGGTAATTGTACTCCTTTTCACTGCAATCTGTAGTAGATAGAACACATCTAATGATAGTATTTGTGATATCTTGTGGCTGAATACAAAATAGTCCCAGTAGATGAAGCAGCCAGTTGATGCTTCAGAATTTGCATGACGACAGATGTCATTACTTGACAGAGTGCCCAGAAGAGTCAGGAGAGGATAGGAGGCAGCAGATGAGCAGATGATGACAGTCCTGTGAGAGCACATCTGTTGGAAATGCCTCACTGAGTGTACACACAAACCTGATGTCACCAATGTCCTTTCAGGTAGATTAGATGGTCTTTACTGTTTGTGATGTTTTCTTTTCCAGTAGCTCACTTCTGCATTAGCTGATGTTCTGTCCATTATCATTTAGAGTCTGCCAATGTAAATGTACTGAAAATTTGCAACATTCTGAAAAATTTCTTCACACCCCTCTCCACTAAATTACATCATTTAATTTCACGTTTGATCTAGGTCATTGGTTCTCAACCTTGTTGAGACCAGGGTTCCATTAATTGTGGGGGGTTGGTCTCTGGAGGTCCTGGGGGTCTCTCTACAAGGCTTGAGGTTTTTCTGGGGCACTGGGGCAATGTAGGAAACTGGAGGGGTGGCTGGAGGCTCTGCAACAGGTTAGGGGACACTAAAAGGGACTGTGTGAGGTTAGGGGGGGGGGGACTGTCGGAACTAAGGGCTCTTAGGGGGCCTGGAGGCCTTATGAGAAGTTGAGAAGCATTGTGAGGTCACTATGAGAGGTGGGTGGTACTGTGGGTGTTTGAAGGCAATGTGGGAGATTAGAGGATCTGCAACTAGCTTGAGGTTGCAGCCCCGTGGCTGAGAAGCACTGACCTACCTAGTGGCCTTGGCGGTTTCTAGAATAGAATATTAGATCTATTTTGTAAGTAATGCGAGGTCTGACTAACTGGATTAAGGTCATAAGTAATAATTGGATGCACAGGCACAAGATGCTAAAACATGTTTTTCCATTAGATAACATAAACACATATACTTGGTTCATTTAAGCTTGCCTGTTTGTTGCGTGAAAGGAGAGCATGGCCAAAGGTTTGTGGATACCTGACCACCACACCTTTATGAGTTTGTTGAACAACCATGGACAATAATGTGGAGGTGCCCTCTTTGCAGCTATAATACTGGGAAGAATTTCCACAAGGATTTGAAGTGTGTCTGTGCATTGAATAAATTTCTGCCCTTTCAGCAAAAAGAGCATTCATGGGGTCAACTATTGTTGTTAGATGGGAAGACCTAGCTCACAAGCCAAGTTCCCATTCATCCCAAAGGTGTTCAGTAAAGTTGAGGTCAGAGCTCTGTGCAGGCCACTTGAGTTCCTTCACTGCAAATGTTTCAAACCTGGGCCTGACTTTTTGCACCTTAACTCAATCATTCTGAAGGAGTGTCCACATACTTTTAGCCATAAAGGGGATGATTTGCTAAAACTGAAGAGTGCAAAATGTGGTGCAGCTGTGCATGGTAGCCGATAAGTTTCTAACTTCAGCTTGTTCGGTTAAGCTTTGACAAAAAAAAACCCATGGAAGCTGACTGGTTTCTATGCAGAGCTGCACCAGATTTTGCACTCTCCAGTGTTAGTAAATCAACCCCATAGTGTCCCTCGGTACTATTTATCTTGAGCTGAAGACAATAGTGACCAAAGATTAATTTTTTTGATTCATGGGGACTATTCACCCAATTTCCAGAACCAGGAAAATCTTTGCAAGATCAG